>NW_006799735.1:0-48522 GCF_000442215.2 Lipotes vexillifer
CGAACCCGTATCCCCTGCATCGGCAGGCGGACCCCCAACCACTGCGCCACCAGGGAAGCCCTATATTTTCTTACTGAGTGTCCTTTCCTGTCAGTTCCAGCTCCCTTCCACCTTCTGCATGACGTCAACAGGGAAGAATGTTTAGAGCCAGCAGTTGCTGCTTTCTCCTCCTCCCAATGCATTGTGATAGCTTGGGGAAAAGTGGGGACCCCTGAGGGAGCAGACGAGGGTGCATTCTGACTCCCTGTTTGATTCATGTCAGTATAGCCCGTTCCCATTTGGGGGGGCGCCCCTTCCACTCCCCATTTAAGTCTTCCAGTTTATACTAAGTTGGCATTGCTTTTCTCAGGTCAAGAATTGACTAAACAGGAGCATGGGGGAGGGTTGGTATTTTTGTCTGTTTGCTCTTGCTGTAAAGTTCAGGCCATGTAGGGGTCATTCTGAATTTGAGCGGATATTAGAGTGAAATGTGAGAGCAGGAGAACACTTTTCCAGATGAATCTGTATTTAATTAGGCAGTCAAGCCAATCTAACTCTGACACTTGACAGCTTAACTTTCTGATATTGAAAAGCAATTTGTGAGGTACAGCATTTATTAAAAATAAACATAAAGGCCAAACTAAGATGTTAACATTTAAGGTGATGGACAGTAATATTGTTATATCTAATCCCAATGGCATTATAATTATCTTACTAATTATACCAACCTTATCACCTAACTGTTCTCAGCACTTAGAAAGGATGTTACAATAGAAAATTCCATGGATGAATTTTAAGTAAAAGGCATTTATACCCTATAATATCATCTTTTTAAGTTTAACTAGAAAATTACATAGAAAAAATGTAAAATATAAGGATGAGTTCAAAAGCAAAAAAATAAATCATTTATATAATTTTATAATAATTATTTTCTATATGGTTGTTTCAATATTCACTTAATTCTATTTACTATTTCACCTTTTTATGTCAGAATGTTTATACTTTCTGTTTATATGCTTAGTATAACAAGAAGCCAGTATCAATTTACATAGTAGGAGATACTGTTAGTTTCTTTTTGTGGATAGTTATCAAATAAATGGAAATTAAAACAATGAAACATCATTTTATATCTATGAAATTCATACAAGGTATCTGCTTAGTATGTTGAAATGGTTAGACTTCAAAATATGTGGTTAATTGTAAAGTCATTAAGCCCTGAAAAACTAGCTCTCTGTAGCCCAGTAATATCATCCCATTCAGTTTAGGCTAAAATATATATATGTTTCTTATTACAAAGTTTTTTTTCTAATATCAAAAATCTGGATATTGTAACTGGTTAGAAATTTTGGAACTAAAGTATAAAGCAACTGTCGGCATGTTCTATAGCCATTAAAAAATATAATTTAAAGACCAGGTGTTGGGCTTCCCTGGTGGCGCAGTGGTTGAGAGTCTGCTGGCCGATGCAGGGGGCGCAGGTTTGTGCCCCGGTCCGGGAGGATCCCACATGCCGCGGAGCGGCTAGGCCCGTGAGCCACGGCCGCTGAGCCTGTGCGTCCGGAGCCTGTGCTCCACAACGGGAGAGGCCACAAAAGTGAAAGGGCCCGCGTACGGCAAAAAAAAAAAGACCAGGTGTTAATATGAAAAAGCATTTATGTTTTAACAAAATGTGAAAAAATAGAATACATGTGGTTGTTGGCATCATGCCTTTTTCAGCATGTGAGGAACACGGAAGGGAAAGCCAGAAAATGAAAACTACTGATTTATGCTACGTGACGTTTTGTTTCTCTCACTGTGTTCCGTTAAAAACATGATGTCTCTGGTATCACAAACAAGATGTAAGATATGAAATAAAAGTTAATGTTTAAAAAAAATCAGGAATTTCTCTAAGAAATGAAACAGATTAAAGAAATCGCTTCCAAAATCACGGAAAACAGAATGAATCCCTATAAAAAGACAAATAACGTAAGCAAAGCCATAAATTTAAAAAGTAAAAATTAAGCCATGGAAAAAATGATGCAATATTTTTATTTTTTTCCGAATGCCACTGACATTTTTATAGATGAACAATGATATTAAATAAATGGTTTCTAAACTGACGCTTGCGTATTCAACTTGTGTGTGAAATTCATTTCTCATCTCTCTATCCTGAAGCCATTGTAGAAAAATACTTTGAGCTAAACCAAATTTAATCCTTAGATTTCTATCCCCCCAGCATATAACTGTTTGCTACCTTTGAACTATGATGAAATCATTGAAGTATCTGGAGTGAAGCTTTAAAAAAATCTATTTAACAAATTAGTAATTCATGTTCACATGGCAACAAATACTTAGTTATCTTTTTCAAAATAGAAGTTTTTGAAAAGTATTTGTTGCAATTAAGATTTAGGTAGAAAAAAGTATATACTATGTCCACCACATATTACAAATAAAGGTGAGCATAACACATTGCTTCTATATGTCAGCTGGGTAGCTTTTGAAACTGATGTTAAATGCAAAACAACATTCTAAGATAGCTTTTTAGTAAAAATCCCAGATGATTTTGCGGGATTCGAGAATAAAAGGAATCTGTGCATTACTTTTGAGGGAGACATCCAAGAAAAGAAAGCAAGACTCCAAAGAGGAAATGACTGTAGATTACGTAGGTGTCTAGTCATGTGGACCTCAAACACATTCTCAGAGATTTCCTGGGCCCTAGAAGCTTGAGTTGCTGATGCTCCCAGGAGTGGCAGAGGAGAAAGAAGGAAAGCAGCAGTCAGCTTTTGGGGGAGCCCAAAAGACGTTATTGGTAACGTGTGACGACTGGTGGCTGAGCTCCAAATAAGCCAATGGATGCCTCCAAAGATGCTAGTTTGAATAGATGTCTTTTAGAGCCAGATAGACATCTATTCTGTAGTTCCTGCGAGACTCAAAACTGAATGAGAACATAGAAAACATAGATGGGATCCTCACATTGACTAAGTTGTTGTCACCTTGACTGTGCAGAGTAAATGTTTGCTAAGTGATTAAAGCCTACAAATGCCCTGTCTTAGTTTGAGAAGTTAATTCAACCTTATTGTTAATTAGGGGGAAATTTCTGCCAAAAGTCCGAAGAAAATCTGAAACATGGTACTTAAAAGAAAGATGGTAGCATCCTTTCTAGAGATTTATAAGGATAAATAATCAGATTTTAAAAGCACAGATGCAAGGGAAAAACTAACAAGAAAAAAGAAAAAAACATTAAAGCAACGCACAATAAAAAAAGAAATGAAAAATAAGAAAAGGCGTGTGAAGTTCAGATAAAAATCTAACTTCTAATTATTCAGCATTATAAAATTATTTTAATATTTCATAGAAAATGCCAAATTCAACATCATTTTTTAAACTGTGATTTTATTTTATTTATTTATTCTTTAACATCTTCATTGGAGTATAATTGCTTTACAATGGTGTGTTAGTTTCTGCTTTATAACAAAGTGAATCAGCTATACATATACATATGTTCCCATATCTCTTCCCTCTTGCGTCTCCCTCCCTCCCACCCTCCCTATCCCACCCCTCCAGGAAGTCACAAAGCACCAAGCTGATCTCCCTGTGCTATGCGGCTGCTTCCCACTAGCTATCTATTTTACGTTTGGTAGTGTATCTATGTCCATGCCACTCTCTCACTTTGTCACAGCTTACCCTTCCCCCTGCCCATATCCTCAAGTCCAACATCATTTTTATATAAAAGGAATAATTTTTTCTTCTTCCCACCATCTCCATTCCAGGCTCCATAGCTTCAGTTAAAATATTTTATTATCCAAGAAATATGAAGGGAATCATGGAACTTCTGAATTAGAACAGCTGTTGGAGTTGTTCAACTCTTTGTTTCTCATCTTTCCAAGGATAAGGATCACCTGGAGGTTCTGTCAAATGCATGGCGCCCCGGCCTTCCCCTGAGAATTCGGATTCAGTGGGCTTGGAGTGAATTGGGGAATTTGTATTTTGAGTAAGTACAAGTACCTCAGATGATCCTAATCATGACAAAATTTTGGAAACTATGGACACTTTTAGCCCAGCTCCATTTCTTCAGAGAGGAAGAGGATGAATCCAAAGGTCACATGGACAGTTAGTCAGCCCGGATGTGTAGCTCCTGTGATTTCTCTCTTTTTCCTAACTTCGTGGGAGATTTCAACTATGATCTCAGTAAGAGTTCCAGATGGTTTCAACAAAAAGACCAGACAAATTTGGTAAAAATACGTGGAACAAATAATAAGAAAGCACGTGGATATTTTCATTTACAAAACTCTGTATTAAAAACATGCTTTACAACACATTCACTGTTTACATGCCTATATCGCAATATTGTATAATAATAGTTTGAAATATATATATATATATGTATGTATTAGGACAGTTAGTTCAAAGTCAGACATCTGAGCCCCTCAGCTCTTTGATCCCCTTGAGCTTCATAGGAGAGGGAATGGGGTTATGGAAAAGGACAGGTTGAGAAGTTGCAAAATAGAGAGCTTTGATGTCCTAGTTTGCCACAAAAATTTCCACTTTTATATGTTTTATGTATCAGTCTTTAGCATAAAATTTCATGTAAATAAACAATTTTGCTTGGCTAAAACCCATCTGGAACAACTGCATTGCAGCTAGGTTAATCACACAAAGATAGATATTTCAATCAGCAACAGTTAAATCCAAAATAATTTACCTTCCTCATAAATACAGGTAAACAGTAGACAAGAGGGATATAATCACATTCTCCCCAAATTAGAATATTTTAACATAGGATGTCAATCTAAGGAGAATCAATACCAAAAGAAATGACGCAAGCCAATCTAATAATCTAGGTTACATACTCACCACTTTTTCCTACCCTATGAGTGTCTAATACCCATCTCTTACTGCCTGGAATTAAGTTTTGTGGAGTTGTTGGCTAGAGAAGAATGATGAATCAGGGCTATTAGATTAAAGCTATTTTCTTTAATCTGTGAAGCTAATAACTATGCTAATAGGAACTATATGATAATGAGTTTTCTAAAGAGAGTCCTCAACACTGTTTTACATCAGCACAGTACAACTTAATGACCACATCTGGGTGGGAATTGGTAGTTGGCACAATGAGTTTATAATCAACACAGAGCCAAAATGTGTCTCTTTAACCACATAGTTTTTATAACCGAAAATTCACTTTCTAAGAGATTACACGTTTCAAGTCTTAGACATACCAAAGATTCTAAAATGATAGGCTGATACACCTATTTGGATTACACTTCTTTTTTCTTGTTCTAGTATTATTTTTTATCTCTTCCTCCCCCTAAGGTCGTCAAGGCTTGCTGTCATGTGGCTCCAAGAATCATAACAAAAGTTCTGTAAGAGAAGACTGACAATACTAATTATTGGAAACAGTTTCTGGATTTCTAGTTGCCTTGTCAGATCTCTCAGTGCCATCCTAAATGACTAAATTTTTTTCAGGCATATGTGGTGGTTTTAAAAGTCAAACTGATTAGTGTAGATTTGATTTTTCTTTATGTAATACAGAAGTAGGTGGTTTTTGAGTAGAACCCAGTGCAGAAACCCAGCCTAGGGTTTCTGGTTGCAAACAACAGAAAATGACTCTGGTTAATTTAAGTCACAAAAGAATTTATTGAAACTATATCACAGGTGTTCATAGAACAGACTGACATTTCTTGTTCGACTTCTTTTCTGAACATGAGTGATCAGACCTCAGGTCAACAGAAAACTAAAAAATACACCAAGCGCTTGTGGACTGTTAATTGGATTTATTTCAAATAATTTGAAAAGAAACAAAAAAAGTCTCATCTCTTTGCTACTTTGTTCAACAAACCTCAGATGCTTAATGAGTGCTCACTATGAGTTACTTCTTACTTTATAAAATTAAAATTTGATACATTAAACATTATTACTTCACAAAGAATTCTTGTTATCTCTAGAGAAACATGGAACAATATTGATTGGATGAGTGCATACAGTTTTTTCATAACTTTTGAATTGCTCTACCCTAAATAAATTGAAACATTACTCTGGAAGAAAGATGAACTATAGAGTCCAGATCAAGTGCAATGGAATGTCACTGGCATGGGTCCAAGGCAATGGCTCTCTTCCACTATAGCATGCTGCCTTCTCATTAGTGAGGGAATAATTCCAAACTGGAGAGGGTTGAGTTCACACAGGGACTTAAAGAATGGAAGAAATTTCAGGAGGTAGCTTGGTAGAGGGAGAGAGAACAAGTCATTTCTCATAAGAATGTTTTGGTAGCATGACAAGCACTATGTAGTATGGTTTTTGTTGAGGGGTATAGTTAGAAAGAAGTCTAGAGAAGCAGGTAAAGACGAAATTCTGGTGGGTCACCTTTAAGTCAAAAAGGAAAAATGTCACAGAGTCTCATGGAATGGGTATTAATATTGCACACAGTCTCAAAAAATGGTCTGTAACCAAGAAGGGCTGGACCAAAGGAATCACCAAGGCAATATCAAATACAAAGCAAAATAGTGTCATTAGGGAGATGCTGGCACTCCAGAGTTGTCCCTGCTAGCTACTTCATGTCGCTCACTGAACTACAATGCCACAGTGTATAATTTCTAAATGGCTTCTGTTTTTTTATATCACTCACTCAGGATTCAAAGGGATAAGTAGGGGGCTTCCCTGGTGGTGCAGTGGTTGGGAGCCCGCCTGCCGATGCAGGGGACGCGGGTTCGTGCCCCGGTCCGGGAAGATCCCACGTGCCGCGGAGCGGCTGGGCCCGTGAGCCGTGGCCGCTGAGCCTGCGCGTCCGGAGCGTGTGCTCCGCAACGGGAGAGGCCACAGCGGTGAGAGGCCCGTGTACCGCAAAAAAAAAAAAAAGTGATAAGTAGGAACATCTGGCTAGCAGAACATAGGTTACTCCCCTGTTCCATAGCTGCTGGGGGTGGGTGGCGGTGAGGAGTGGAGATTACCTTTACATACATTCTCTAGAGGAGACCGCAACCAGCCTCCTGCTATAATTCATACAATGTGAGATTTCTTCCAAATATGATGGGTTCAACTGCTAGAAAGTCAAACTAAGTTATTATATCCGATACAGGGAGTGAAATCTGTTAACCAGAGTTAGCTCTATCTAAGGTATATTAAAGAAAGGAGAAACTGGCTAGGAAACCATTGGTAGGCTGGGTTAATGAGAGTGTGAAAATGTGAGGGGTAATCTTAGCCTCACCTGGGCATGAAACTCCAGGGATAGCTCCACCTCCTTCTATATAAACTAAAGGACAAAGAGGATGAAAGCTGTGCTTCAGTAGGAACCCTGTTGTACTTTCTGTTAGTAGTATTCCTGGGAAATTTCTACACCTGATCCTTTAGAACTCCAGATTTCCCAAATGGATATCAATAATGTAGTCGATCTATGTTGAGGTAAAAGTCTAGAAGAAAGGTACGTGCTGATCTCTGTTTCTTTTGTCATCTATCAGTGTGGTATTCAAGGTCAGTGTTTTCCCTAACATTAGTAAGGAGGCATGGTTCTCACTGAAAATACCTTAAAAGTGCCAGCTCTCGTTTTCAACGATGAAAAGAATATAGAATACAAGAAAACAATCGTCAAACACAAACACACACACACACACAAAGTGGAGCCGAAGCATCAGTGACAAGGAAAGAAGATTTACAAAGATGTTGCCACTAGGTCCTCCATGCTGGCTAATTGAGCTGCTGCCACCAACTTTAAAATACTGCACAAAGCTGGTCAAATGCTCAGTATACAAGAGATTGTTGAGGCATGTTGGTTGAATTGGATTGACTTGGACTTTCAAGGGGTTATCATCTGTATTTTCATAAATGCCATTCTTCAATGATATTTTGGACTTTGAAATTCATTATCAATTTGGATCAATACACCTTTCTGTTACTCAAGAGTTGATAAAATATTTAAACAAGAAGAATGAGGCCCAGCATCTACATCCTGACCTTCGTTATTTCAGCTTCATTCTTTTTATTATGACATCAGTTTAGACAAAAACAAAAAAATGAGGAGGTGAGCTATCACAGCTGGTTCCAGAGCAGTTCCAATTTTGGCAATTCACATGAATTATTTTAAAATTTATTCACTGGAGGATCTTTCTTACACATGACCATGACACTGGCTATAAACCATTTCAGTCACTGGTCAGTTTTAGGAGAGATTTAGGGGAAATATCACATCAATTGCTAAGAAATTGTATTCATTATTCATTTAAACTAATATCTCCTAGTACAGGGTAAAAAAACGTGTGTTCATACTGATGTTACCACATCTGAAAGTTTCTACATCCCTGATAATACACAATTAAGCCCAAATACTAAGTATGACATCATGATATGTAACTGGTTATGTTTACCATAAAAATTAAACCCACATGTCCAATCCTCTACTTGATAAAAACTTTAATTGTATTATTTCATTTAATAATCTTCACAACTACCATATGAAAAAGGTATTATTATTGTTTCTATTTCAAGGATAAGGAAATGCAAGCATGGAAGTTTAAGTAACTTACCCAAAATCTCACAGCCGATAAACCCTGGTTAGGCTGTGCAGCTACAGATACACATCCATATAGAAAGGAGACAGTCTTTGTCACTGTTATTTTAGACCCCGGACTACACTAATGGGGTATCGATTTATTTAGGATATGTCATTAATACTTTCATGGAAGTCTTCTTATACATTTCATCACATCTTGACCTCTGTAATGGTAATGCCAAAGGAGATTCTTCCACTAGCTTTGGTAAATGGCTGATTATTTATCCTATAATATAAATTGTTCTAATTTTCAATAAATGAAGCCTGGTAGCTCAACACGTGTTTCGAAATGATCTTATTAGCTCGGGTCGTGTGGCAAATCATAGAGTACAGTCTAATTAATCTACTTTTAGAACGTACAAACACGTCTTCGTTGTCATTGGAACTGCTGATTAGTGGTAAATCACTCTTTTACATAATGAAACTAGGGGTTTTGTGCAGGGCTGAAAGAATTTGAAAGGAGCTAATGGAAAACCCAGCCTGCTAAAGTGCTTTAATGGCTTTATTTCTAACAAAATCTACAATTACAATAAATTCATTCTAAGTTGAAGAAAAAAGGGTTTTATTACTTGTTTTTGTTTTTGTTTTTTTTTAAATCTGGGGCTTAACAAATGACCCTGATTTCTAACAAAAAGAGCATTAGATGTTTACTAATCTTCCACTGGCTAACTATATTTTCCTGAGCTTATTCAAAACTTATTTCAAGCATCTGGAGAAATCTAAAAATCTAAAAAAGAATAAGTGCTAAAAAAGAATAAGTGCTAAACAATGCTCATCAGCCTTGATGAACAAGGTTCATCAGCTCAACGCTTAACAAATAAAAAGAGGAAATGTATACACAATATATCTGTTTCTTGCCTAAAATTACTGTCGACCAAGGAGTGTTTTCCAAACTTGTTAATTGCTCACCCCATCTCTAAACATATGTTTAGCATGTATGTTTAATATATGTAATTTTCAAATTTATTTATAAATTATAGACATGTCCAATTCTATGGAAAATTTCTATGTAGAAATATGGAATTTTATGTGGATGAGATAAACCTATTATGAGTAAATATTTATTTTACTTTTAATTGTACAAAAGCAAAAAGCCTTTTGGTTGTCATTAAAAATAGCTTTGGATGCCCAGATTTAAAACGTTTGCCAATCAAGCTGTCTACTTAACATCATTAACTGATGTAAAAGACAAAGCGGATACTTAGAATAAGATTTTTCATTAACTGTGGTGGTTAAAGTTTCTGTTTCAATGGTCTTCTTGATAATTTCAACTCTTTGGCTGACACCTTGACACTTATCACAAGGTCATCATTTTTACTTTATTATATGCCTGAGGAAGAGTTTCTACAAAGAGTAGAAGACATGTTTGCTCTGCCATTTTCTTGTCTTTTGCTTTTGTTTACATTATGGGAATTATTTTCCACCTGCAGCTTCCCTGCAGGAAGCTTTTTAATTTACCAGTCCATTTGGTGAGTGTTAGTTTAGTTTAAACTAGGTAATACAACTTGCAAATCTGTTTACCAGGCACAGAAACATAAATTCATTACTATAGGCAGAGAGAGGGCTGGAACGCCACTTTCCAACCCTTGGCACCAAAATGAAGTCTATTTCAGTACTTTGGTGTGTGGTGTGCACATGTGTGTGAACATTTACGTGTACAAACTAACAACACATACAAGGTGCCATTTCAAAGCAGAGGATTTCATTATGCTATTGCAATTGTCCCATTCCATGTAATTCAATTAAATTCAGTAAGTATATACTAACCTCATTCTATATCCATCTGCTAGTCATGTATTTCTAGTTAGTAGAATGCCTCTCCCCTAGACAACTCTACTTATAATTCCACTCACCTTCAGAATTTTTTTCCTTCATGAATTCTTTCCAAGACTTTTCTAAACCTCTGAGATATACCTCATAACTTTTGAGCTTTTGGAAATGCTCTATTCTTAACACCTAGAACAGTGATTGGCAGAGATTAGAAACTCCAGAAACATTTGTTGAATGAATGAATAAATGAATTAAAGAATAAAGCTTATCCTACTCTCTTTTTGCAATTAACAATGAATATTTTCATATGAAATCTCTGAGAGGTCCTGTAGTGAGCACAGTCATTTAACTTTTCCTTTCCCAAGCTTATCCTTATCCTTTCCTCTCTTAACCTACTTATATAAAACAATCTCTGGGAAGCATGTTTTGGGAAATGCAAAGGTGGGGAACGGGCTATACATGCACCAGAAAATTTTAAAAGTATTGGCCACTTTGTAATTTTAAAGTTCAATCAAAATAATGATGACCCAGGTCTTTTGTTACATTTTGTGTAACGTCATGAAAATATTTATAAACGCTAGACATCTATGCCTCCTTCTTTATGCATATGATGCATTAGTGGTGTAAGATAAGAAGAAAATATGCATTTCTCTGTACTGTATTAGGAGTAAATTCCCAGTATGTTGAACGATCAGTCATTAGAAGTGATTAAAGGAAGCCAAATAAGAATCGATTTGGGCTTCCCTGGTGGCGCAGTGGTTGAGAGTCCACCTGCAGATGCAGGGGACCACGGGTTCGTGCCCCTGTCCGGGAGGATCCCACATGCCGCGGAGCGGCTGGGCCTGTGAGCCATGGCCACTGAGCCTGCACGTCCGGAGCCTGTGCTCCGCAAAAGAATTGATTTGGAGTTATATAACCAAAGCAAGACAATCACTACAAACTCTCATTCAATTATATCTATAGTGTAGAGGCAGCAGAAATTGAAGATGTTTTAAGATGACCATGATTCATTACTTTCAGCTTTTAAAATAAGATTTCCTGGCTAAATATTCAAACTAAAAGTCTGAATTGCTCTGTCCTACAATTAAAGAAAAAAAGTTTGAAAGCAGAAGAAATAAGGTAAAAAATTTGCCATATTTTTCAATGTCATTATTCCTATAGAGCAGGGTCAGCAAACTTTTTCTTAAAAAGGTCAGATAGTAAATGTTTTAGGCTTTGTGGACCATATGGTCTTCATCAACTCTGCCATTGTAGCATGAAAGCAGCCAACACACTAAAGAATGGAATAACATGAAAGTGTTCCTATAAAACATTACCTACCAAAACAGGCAGTGGGCTGGATTTGGTCCAAGAGTCATAGTTTGCTGACCTCTGCTATATAGAACAAAACCTCCCCCCTCCATAGTTCTAATCATGTGTGATAGAGTTTGTGACCTTTAGTACGTTGGGATTTAAGTGGTTCTTCAAAGTCAAATCTTTTCTTACATTTTATCAACCTTAGTGCTCTAAGTTCTCATTGTGGTCTTTTAGCTGTTTCTTTGATTTAACACATCCCCATAAACTTAAACACAGTACTACGAGATTAATACTTAGTAACTCATTCAGTTATTCACTCATATCAGGGAAATCATTAGTGGATGACCTAAAGGTGAGTTTTTTCTAGGGACTTCTTGGAAGAGCAGGGCAGAGATAGGGCAGCTGGGGGGCATCCAGGCCCCTCTTAAAATTTCAGGCTATCTGGAAAAGAACCGAGTAAGGTGAGGGGACACAGCCCAGGGGAGATAGGGCTTGCCAAAATCAAACCTCACTGGTTCATTTGCCCCAAGACTGTCCCTGGTCTTCCAATAGAATGTGATTTCGGCTCAGTTCTGTGTCTGAACCCAGAAATATGGAATGCTGTTTGTGAAGTACGTTTCAGGGATGGGAGAGGAGAGGGAAGAGAGTAGGAATTGATGCTCCTCTTTGGCACGTGGGGATTTTTTTCTTACTGCCTTATGTATGGATGTCATTAAATAAATGTTGATGCCTTGAATTATTTCACCTCCACCTCCATAAAGAGCTGAAAATATCTCCAAGTTCTTTCCTAACCTTTCCTAGATCTTGGGATTTACTCCTATCTTATCCCTTTCTTTTCGACTCTTGCTCCGTCCTCCTAACGACCAAAGTGACAGAGGATGGGAAAAAGACGAAGAAAAAGGTGGTAGGACAATGGTTTGGTCTGAGGCAGTGAGAGGCAGGGGCAAGAATAGGCAATTTTGGTGATCTCAGCCTCTCTCCTGGCATGAAACATCATGCATTTCTACAGAAATGAGCAACGAGTTTACTTTAAAATATCTTAGCAAGCACTATCTTAAACATCAGAGAATAATATTATTTTTGGCTTATTTAATTTGAAGAAAGGAAAGGAGCACTTCAATAAAAATTTAAAATAACTAATTTTAATGTAATTTTACTATGTATAAAAATATGTGAAATCCGGGACTTCTCTGGTGGCACAGTGGTTAAGAATCCACCTGCCAGTGCAGGGGACACGTGTTCGAGCCCTGGTCCGGGAAGATCCCACATGCCGCGGAGCAACTAAGCCCATGAACCACAACTACTGAGCCCGTGTGTCACAACTACTGAAGCCTGTGCGCCCAGAGCCCGTGCTCCACAACAAAGAGAAGCCACTGCAATGAGAAGCCCGTGCACCGCAACGAAGAGTAGCCCCTGCTCGCCACAACTAGAGAAAGCCCGCGTGCACCAACGAAGACCCAACGCAGCCAAAAATAAAATAAATAAAATTTAAAAAAAATTTTTTTTAAATGTGAAATCCATCTATTTTTACATTTATTGTAATGCATCCATTAGTAATTTAAAATATTATGTATTTTTGTCTAAACTTGTCACCAGTATAAATCTTTTCTTTCCAACAAATGGAAATTGCATATTTGATTCACGGATAGTTTCCAACTTCTCAACCATTACATTTCATTATAATGCATCTGAATTTGTAAGTTTTCTTTTTAAAGATAATGCCTTTTTGTGATCAAAGTAAACAAAATACAGACCCCATGAACCATGTAAGTTAATAAGTAAGTTTCTGATATAAAATTTGTATTATAACAATTCAATTTCATCTTGCCTGACCAAGGAAAACATAAAGGAAGCTCAGTTAATAAAATATCCTGTAAGAAAATGTGTCATTTATTTTTAAAAATGATCTAACTTTATGGAATATAATCACGTATTTATAAATACTTTGAAAATGAAGTTGTTTGCTCAGCACTTCATGTAGAAAATGAATTACAGTGAATATGAGTATTATTTATAATATAAACAAAGCATGAAAGGTTAATCTAAAATGCCAATGAAAATATGCTTCATAATTCTCCTATTTTTCTTATTTTCAGGTTCTTGAGTGATCAGTCACAGCCTCCAGCTTATAAATATCTAGAACTAGAAACAGTACAATGTGTCTCTGAAAGTTAGTCCAGATTTTTATCAACTATAAATCCCTTCTCATTTGCCTGCATATGTTTCTGTTTTATTTTTAATATTTTTCTCCACATTGAATTTTGGACTTTCCCCTCCCCATTTTGCACAATGTCATACTTAGTAATAAGCTGGAAGAATCCACATATTAAATACAGTAACAGATCTGAGTTAATTACCCTAGAATGCTCTTGACTTGGCTGCCGTGATCTGAAGAAATGTTTTCACTTGCTGCATACATTTGCTCCAGTGGCTCAGACGGTAGGTAGCATCACTGAACTTGTAAGATGAGAGACTTTACTGTCTCTTCAAATGGCAAAGAACTCCTTAAGTGGATAGAAAGGTCATCTCACCCTTGCTGTTATAATGACATATAAAGTTAATCATCAGATGCATCCCAAAAGACACTCTTCTCCAAGAAAACAATCCAAACAATGTTTATATGTGTATATTTAGAGCCAAAAAAAAGAGAGAAGCAATAAATACTAAATGACCCTGTGAAGTCTATTACATCTTTCAATTTGGTCTCACTAACCAGACCCCAAGAGCCTCAGCAAACAGGCCATGAACATGTTCCTCTAATGACCCAATTCACCGCTGTCAGCAAAGATGACATTGAAATCCAGTCAGCATCCCTACATCCTAACATCAGCAGTAAAAAGAAAAAAAGAATCCCCTTCTCTTCTGCAGTGATCTGTTTGAATCTGTAATACGGCTTCATTAGTATCAGGCTGTAAAACTCTTCACTCTCCTAACATGTATACTGCTTATGGAGCTCATCTAGTTTCTCTCACCTCTCTGATTACTCAATCCTCGTAATATTCTAAAGCCTCACAAATCCAACCTTATTCATGAGATCGCCCTACTCTGAAGTAGCTTTCCATTTCTCAGTCTTCTAGAACATTAGCTGTAACACACACATTAGTACTTAAAATTAATATGTATTTTAGTCTCAACATTTCACCAGTGTAAATCTTCACTTTCCAAGAAATGAAATTACATTTGATTCAAGTTTTTACCTTGAAACATATATGTGTTTTGAAGTAGATTATTTTTAGTGGTTAAATCAGAACGTTTTAAACAGTCAATTCAAAGGCAAAAAAGGAGAAAGAAATTTTTGTAGCAATGGCTTCTTGTTTTAATTCCTTTATGAGCATTTGATATCAGATCGATTCAGACTGACTGATGGGATGGAGTATCAATATATTTAGAGGAAGTTGTACAAAGAAGAACATGCTGAAAAATTCTCTGAACTATTTCCTGTTTCACAGTTGTTATGTCTCTGCAAATGTTTAGGGTTTTGTTTGCCTTCCTTGCTCTTGGTGTTTGATTCGTATTAAGTTTCAAACTTTGTTGTTTAACATTTAGACGTTTTGAGCATTATTCTATTGATAACTTTCCAAAGAGAGTTATATTTCACTTTAACTTAAGCCAAAATTCTAATGATTATTTTCCAGTTTTCACTCCAAAATCCCACTGACTAAAATGATCTATCATAAACCTTTTAGTGGTGCAGCCATCTCTATTCTGGAGAGAAATATTTGGAAGGGCAATATTTTTACAGATCCTTCCATCAAAATGCAATCAATGGCGTGACCTCTCAGGTTTCCAATTTGTAGATTCTGGGAACAAAGTTGTCCTAAAACTGCTTAACTTTAATAAGTGTGCTCTTAAGGTTGCTAAAAGTTAAGCCCTGAATTTACAGAGATCAAAATCTACTTTTCAAAGAGTTGACCTCACAAGGGTTGCCACTCCTGTTATTCAGAAGCAATTTTTTTCCTGGAGATAGGTATGTGCTTTTCATCAGAGAAAAAAAATTGTAAACTTGCTATGCCAGTCATCCATCTCTCCATCCATTCATTCAGCATTTGTGGAGCATTCATGTCTTCTGAAGGCTGTAAGTGCATTTAGCTGGATTCTATAATCTATGGAAATGAATATATACCATATCTGACATTGAAGAGCTTCCCACTTAAAGTATAGAGTTCAGTTCATTCATTTTCAAATATTTATTGTGAACCTACTCAACTCAAGGCTGTGTCAGATGTGTTGAGGATGCCATGCTGAACAAAAGGAACCCAATCTTGCTATCTTTGAACTTAAAGTTCACTGTAGAGCTTGACACTAAAACCTGAAGGACAAAAAGCAACCCACCATGAAGAGATGTTCTGGCAGGACATTGCTGGCAAGGGAATAGTAAGGGTAGGAATTGAAGCTACCTTCTAGAGTAGGGCTAAGGTAGGAATGATTGCAGTATGTTTGAAGACAGAAGACCTGACCACAGATAACAATCAAAAAGGTATATTCTGCTCGGATTGTAGTGGGTAAAACAAAAGATGAGGGTGGTGGGTGGCAAGGATACTAGGGATAAGAAAGCTTTTATAAAAGAAATTTCATAAAGTGACATGTCATTAAATGAAAGGTGAGCAGAATTTCAGAGGATAATAGAAGGGGGAGGGCATTCAGACCGAAGATGCTTCTGAACCCAGGCAGAAAAACAAGATACATCTTGGGAAATGCAAGTTGTTCTACATGGCTAGAGGGTAAAGTGGTGACAAGCGTACTAGAGCAAGGTGGCAAAGGAGAGGCAGGCGTAAATTAAGATTGCTAATGGCCGCGAATAACAAGAATGTAAATGACAGTGGCTTAAGTAATTAGGAATTTTGTTTTCTATCAAGAAGTTTGGTGGTAAGCACTTACTAACTTTGATCCAGCAGCTTAATTATATCAGGGCTAAATGTCAGTCTCCAGACCTTTGCCTCATAGAGTCAACATGGCTGCCACAGCTCCCATCATGTCATTCCCACCCTAAGTATCCTCAATCCCCCAGTGCAGGGAACAAGGGGTTGAATCACACAGAAAAGAACCTTTTCTTTTAGAGTACTTCTTTACTTTCAGGGAGCAAAATTCTTTCCCAGAAATTCTCCAGAAAAATTCCCCTTATACCTGGGTAACATGCCCACCTTAGATGAGGAATCAATTTTCCTAAGGTCTAATAAGTCAAGATTTTCTTGGAAAGGAAGAAGGAGGAGAAATACTACTGTGGTGGCAGACACTGTGTTTGCCAGAGCAGGAGTGGATGATGGGAAGCTGAAGCAATAGACTTCTCTTTGTGGACAATGGGCCTCTGGCTGAAACCTCAGCTTATGATAGCTTTATGTTCATCAGATCTTTTGTTCCCTTAAACTTCCCATTTAAAACATTTTGCTGTACAAAGCTTCATTTTTTCCCTACTTTTTGCCCTCTTTCTGTCTGTGGGGTTTGTGGATGAAATAAGTATTGCTGAATTCTTTTATTGGTTTTCAAGGTAATACATTCAAATCCAAACAATAAAATCCACCAGAATAGAATTCTTTCTAAGCAGTTTTATAATACAGCTTTCTAAGAGACTTTTCTCTTGGGTCACAAAAGTAGACAAAAATATCACTTATACTACCTTATTAATTATTATGTTAAACAATGAGTCATATATATACTAATTTTTCTTCCAGGAAAAGTAAAAATCACTCTCATAGGAGAATATAGAAAATATAAAGACTGATATCTTATTTTGCTTACATACGCAAGATACCTAGTGACCTACATTTCTTATTCAACCAAGAAAAAGATACAAGACAAACAAGCACACTGATGATGAAAATCATTTCCTGCATTTCATTAAATAATTAAATTAAATTAAAGCACATTTCATTGTGCTTTTATGCTACACTAAATGAGGAGTCTAAATAAATTCCTACCTGCTCAGAAAGATCCCTCAACTTATGCTATAGGCATTTTAGTTCGGTGTTTGCTTCTTCTGTCTTAAGAAAGAAAAAAAAAGGTGATAAATTCTCATTACAAATATCCATCTGCAATTGAATGCACTGCCCATTTACTATTTGTAGCAGTTAGAATTGTACTTTTTTGAAGTATGAGTATAGAAAGACACTATGCTTGGTAGTTCAGACCCATTATGAATATACAAGTGAGGGGCTGAATCATGTCCACTAAGAAGTTCTAGTTTGTGGTAGAAACTATAGAAAATGGCTTTGCAATGGTGGGAGTCTGTAATTGGCCACTTTAGTCCCTTTACCATATAGATTCTGCCAAAGACTTCTGGATTCCCCTCTAGTGACCCTTCACCCAGAACATCCACATGACTAGGGACTTCTTAACTTTTTCAGGGTGAGGACTTTTTCCTCAGATACTTATATGATGTTCTGTTTCCATCCATGTTCATTTAGTATATATGGTTAAGAAAACACAAAATAAGAAGCGAACATACATCTAGTAATATTTTTAAATGTATTTGCTAACTTTGGGTTAAATGTGAAGACTTGACCACAAGTGATTATCTCCTCTTCCTCCCAAACACCATAAAAATGGCTTTTTTTTTTTTTTTTTTTTTTTTTTGCGGTCCGGGGCCCTCTCACTGTTGTAGCCTCTCCCGTTGCGGAGCACAGGCTCCGGACGCGCAGGCTCAGCGGCCATGGCTCACGGGCCCAGCCACTCCATGGCATGTGGGATCTTCCCGGACCGGTGCACGAACCCGTGTCCCCGACCTCGGCAGGTGGACTCTCAACCACTGCGCCACCAGGGAAGCCCTAAAAATGGCTTTTAAAACTTAAAAAAATTAACAAATGAGGATGAAGAGAAAAATAGAAAATATAATTTCAGAAAGACCATTAGAGCAATTTTTAGAGCGTCAAATAAGATGCAGGAGGGATTATTGACATAGCAGGGTAGAGAATGCCCCAAACTAACTGACCACAAGAGGGTGTTCTGATGGGAAATGAGCTTGTTTACCTCACAAATCCTCCTAGAGTCTCTGTATGTGGGGAAGCAGGTAACATGAAAAGTGGAAGGCAGTCTAAAGACTGAACACTCAGAGATTGTTTAAAGTCTCTTAACTCTCCCACAAATGCACACTAAGGGGAAAAATAAATTAGTATCTGGAGAAGTTTACTCAGGAACCAGTGAATACCAAGTAACAGAGTTTTAGGAAGAAAACAGGGTGATAAAATTGGTCTACATGCATCCCCTATTCTACCCATAGCCCGTTTCCTCAGCCTTGCTTCCAGAATACTGGTTTCCATGTTTATCTTTCCTGGCAGAATTTTGGAGTCTGTGAAAAAAAAACTGAAAAACTTCAGATAAAAGACCTCTAGATGTTTGGGAGTTTCCTAAAGACATGGAGGAGTTCACTCTAAGTGAAGTCAACTAGTTGAGTCCTGTTCCCCTGCCCCAGCCTTCTCCCCTACAACCCAGAGCTTTCTGAACTTGGATCATATATATAAATATGTACTGAAGGAGTAACATACATGAGAAGAAATCCCTTCCCATGGAGAGACCAAAACAAACAAATATTTCTAAAAATGGGACCCAGTTAAAACAGGCAAATAGATCAAATAATATCACTTTCATAAAATAAGAACAGGAAACTGTTTTTTAAAGCAATCAGAGAAAAAGAAATTAGGAACTAAAGTACAGTATGAAAAATTATTAGAAGTCTTTACAGAAAATCTATAAAGTAGTTCAAACAACAAAGAGATAGAAAATAATAATTTAAAAAATAGAAAAT
Source organism: Lipotes vexillifer (assembly GCF_000442215.2). NCBI lineage: Eukaryota > Metazoa > Chordata > Mammalia > Artiodactyla > Lipotidae > Lipotes > Lipotes vexillifer. Next base: position 19,302 of record NW_006799735.1, read on the forward strand.
TAGAGGATTCATTTAGGTGGGTTAACATCCAACTAGGAGAAATTCTAGAGAAAGAAGAGAAAAAAAGAGGAGAGGAAATGGTCAAAGAAAAAAAAATTATTCCCAAACTGAAGGGCTTCTATCTTTAAGTTGGAAGAGCCCATTGAATGCCCAGTAAAATTAATGACACAAAATAGTCACACAGGGCTTCCCTGGTGGCGCAGTGGTTGAGAGTCCGCCTGCCGATGCAGGGGACACAGGTTCGTGCCCCGGTCTGGGACGATCCCACATGCCGTGGAGTGGCTGGGCCCATGAGCCATGGCCGCTGGGTCTGCGCGTCCAGAGTCTGTGCTCCGCAATGGGAGAGGCCACAGCGGTGAGAGGCCCGCGTACCACAAATAATAATAATAATAATAATAATAATAATAATAGTCACACAAAGTCTTATTATCATGAAATTTCAGTATGCCTGGGATTAAGGGGCAGACTTCAAAACACTCACAAAGTAAATATTAATCTGACCAGTAACATTAGAATTCAAAGGACAGTAGAACAAAGGTATGAAAAATACTGATGAAAATTATTTTCAACCCTTAATTTTATACCCGGCCAAGGTATCAAGTCAAATATGAAGATTGAATAAGGGCATTTTCAGATATGCAATAAGTTTTAAAACTTATCTCTCATATACCCTTTCTTAGGAAGCAACCAAATTTATAATTCATGATAAATGGCATACTAAAGCAGGAAAGAGAAAATGAGAGGATTCAGGGATGAGTATCTTCATTACAGGAGAGAAAAAAGGGAACTTCTGTCATGATTAATGTGCTTTAAGACTAAAAAACTATTAGTTTATATTGAAGCAAGAAATAGATATCTGTAGGAGGCAGATCGTCAGTTAAAACAAAACAAAAAACAAAAATTAAATGACGGGATTGTTAGCTACTTTGAAGTATTTGTGTCTTTGGAAAAATACTGGCTGGTATTTAACAGATATGTTAGAGCATTTGCAAAAGATAATCAATGGTAACTATATAAGAAAATAAGCAGGTTTAAATATAATGAAGTAGTAACTGCCTTCAGTATCAAAAGTCATATAAGAATGAAACCTAATAAACATACACTATTGTTTCAGCAGCGAATAATATTTATTTAATGCTATGGTCTGAATGTTTTTATCCTCCAAAATTCATGTGTTGAAATACTAACGTCCAATATTATGATATTAGGATGTGGAGCCATTGGAAGGTGATTAGATCACAAGCGTGAAACTTTCATGAATTCAATTAATGTCCTTATAGAAGAGGTCAGAGAGAGATCCCTGGCCCCTTCTACCATGTGAGAACAACGGGAAAAGTTGGAAGTCTGCAACCCAAAAGATAACCTTCCGGTAATCCAGCCATGCTGGCACCTTGGACCTCCTGCCTCCAGATGTGTGAAGAGTAAATTCTGTCTTTTATAAACTACCCAGTCTGTAGTATTTTGTTAGAGCAGCCTGGACAGACTAGGAAGTATAATAAAAATAATGTAAAGACTGGCTGCTGCTTTATCATAGATGGAAGAAATGAAGAGTGAGGTTGGTTAAGAGAACCAAATTCTCAATTACCCTCAATACCCTCAAATACCTCTAATTCTCTTAATCCCCCTGTTTAATATATTACTTCAATCCCTAACTATGTTCAGAGACCCTCTATTAAGTAAGTTTCCAGAATTTTGCTGGGACTTTTCCGTACTACACAGAGGGAGTGAGGATTCTGGGAGTCTGTCAGTTTCTTAATCAGAACTCCCCACAATCATACTGTTTTGAGAACTATGCCTTACTACTTTCAGAGGTATTTGGTATGATCAATTGCTAATATTCTAGGGGTGTATGGATCTGAAGCAAAAATTGGGTTGCTATTCTGTGAGCTTAGGCTTCGACTCTTCAACTAAGCCAGAGATTCTTCAGTTATCTAATTTTCAAATTCTCAAAATTTTGTTGCTCTCATCTACAGTTTGTTCTTCTGTGTTCTTATATGTCAATGTCTTTCTTAAATTTTGAAATAATTGGAGATTAATGGGAGGTTGCAAAGAAATGTACAGGGAAGTCCTGTGCACACTTCCCCCAGCATCCTCCAATGTTAGCATCTTACACAACTATAGTACAATATGAAAACGAAGAAGTTGACATTGGCTTAAAGCTTATTCAGAATCCATCAGTTATACAGGCACTTATTGGTGTGTATGTGTGTATCTATGCAATTTATCAGATAAATAGGCTTGTGTAACTACTACCACAATCAAAATATGCAGCTATACATCACAAGACTCTTGTTACCCCTTTATAGCCACACTCATCCCCTCTCCTAAACCCTGAGAACTAATATGCTATTCATCTCCATAATTATGTTATTTCATGAATATTATTTAAATGGAATCATGTGGTATGTATTCTGTTGAGATTGGCTTCTTTCTACTCAGCATAATTTCCTTGTAGTTCCTCCAAGGAAATAATCGCATGTATTAATAATTCCTTCCTTTTTACTGCTGAGTAGTATTCCATGGTATGGACATACCACCATTTAATCATCCATCTGCAGAACATTAGAGTAGGTTCCAGTTTTTGGCAATTAATAATAAAGCTACTATGAATATTTGTGTACAGATTTCTGGGTAAAGATAAGTCTTTATTTCTCTGGAATAAATGCCCAAGAATGCAATTGCTGGATCATATGATAACTCCATTTTTAGGTTTGAAGGAAAGTATCAAACTATTTTACAGAGTGGCTGTGCTATTGTACATTCCTACCAGCAATATATGAGTAATTAAATTTTTCTGCATCCTCACCAGCATTTGGTATCGTCATTATTTTTTTTAACATGTAGCCATTGTGATGTATATTGGTATCTTATTATAGTTATAATTTACATTATCTAATTGCTAAATATTCCAAACACGTTTTTGTGTGTTTATCTGTCATATGTTTTTTCTCTTGGGTAAAATGTATGTGTTTATCTTTTTGCTCATTTTCTAATTGGATTGCTTGTTTATTTTTTTCTCATGCTGAATACTAAGAATTCTTTATATATTCTAGATACAAGACCTCTGTTGGATAAGAGACTTGCAAGTATTTTCTTCAAGTGTGTAATTTGTATTTTCATCTTTATAGCAGTCTCTTGCAATGCAAAAGTTTCTAATTTTGAAGAGGTCCTATTTACCAATTTTTCCTTTTATGGATCATTCTTTTGGTGTCAAGTCTAAGAACTCTTTACTAGTCCTAGATTTTAGGATTTTTCTCCTATGTTCTTTCCTAGAAGTTTTATAGTTTTATGTTTTACATTAAAGTCTGTGATCAATTTTGAGTTAAAGTTTATGTTAAGTGAGAAGTATAGGGCAGAGCTATTTTTTTTTCTAATGGATGTCCAATTGCTCCAAAACCATTCACTGAAAAGGATATCCCTCTTCCATTGAGCTGCTTTTGCCTCTTTGTCAAAGATTAATTGGGAATATTTGTGTGGATCTCTTTCTGGGTTCTCTATTCTCTTCTGTTGATCTATGTGTGTCTCTCTCTCCATTGGTATCACACTGTCTTAATTAGTGTGTCGATGTCTTTTTAACTTCTCTTTACTGTTTTGTTTTGTTTTTTTTTTAGAAGGAATACAAGAGATATATTGGAAGTAAAAGTATATGTTTGATCTGTTATTTTTTACTAAAATCTACTTTTTTTTTTTTTTTTTTTTTTGCAGTACGCGGGCCTCTCACTGCTGTGGCCTCTCCAGTTGCGGAGCACAGGCTCCGGACGCACAGGCCCAGCGGCCATGGCTCACTGGCCCAGCCGCTCCGCGGCACGTGGGATCCTCCGGACCAGGGCACGAACCCGTGTCCCCTGCATCGGCAGGCAGACTCTCAACCACTGCGCCACCAGGGAAGCCCCTAAAACCTACTTTTAAAATATCTTTTTCATTGTTTCACTAGCTGTGGCAAAAGTGTTAATTTTGTAGAGTTTAAAAAATGATTTATTAGTATTTTCGTTACTATTTTGGTAGTATATTTGAAAAATAATACCTAGGTCTGTGACAAATGCTGAAGAGAATACAAGCATAAAATAAGCCAAATCAGAGAAGGAACAATAAATTTTGCCAGAGATGAGGTGGAGGAGGAGGGTAAAAAATGATTAAGGAAAGTTAACCAGAAGAGATGACAAGGAAGCTGCATTTTCTTATATGTAGAGAGGGTGTGAATGAGGGAATTAGTAGTTGATTCATAGGATTAATTTCAAATATAGCCTCAGAGGACTTCCACTTCTAGTCAAGATAGAGTAAGAGGAGTTGGATTTACTCTCCTGCCAAGAAACAGGTAAGATTAAAAAAATATATGAAACAAAGGCACACAAGACATTGAACAACAGCAACATAAGACAGCGATCCCTCAGAATTGGGAAACAAACATGGTGAGCTCTAAAATTGCCCCAGCTTCATGCCTGAAGATTAGGCATAAGGGAGATGAAATCCAGGCAGAGCCAGCATTCCCCCTAAATGGAGGAGATGGAATGGTGGATCTAGGGAAGCCAGGCAGCTAGAGTTTACAAAGTGGAATACTGGACATTTGGGTAGTGAGAATTGCAGGGAGAGAAAATTCCAGAGGTCTGCAGTGGGTTCCCCTCAAGGGTTCAACAGAGAGTGATCAGCACATAAATAAGAGTTCACGGAAAGAAACACATGGAAGAATTAAAAGGCACAGTGCTCAGAGACCACCCAGGACCAGAAATAGCACATGTACCCTACCCAACAGCCAAGGTAGAAAACCTCGTAACTTAGGGGGCATTGACTGGAATTCTAAAAATGTCTTGTTTCATGGTTGGGCAAAGATTAACCTTATTTCTCATCTCATCTAACAAAGCTTAAAAGCAAGGCCTCAAGGGATCAAACTGTTTCCAAAAACCACATGCAGAACAAAAATCAAGAATATTTATAGGAAGACAAAAATATTCAGACACAGAAAGGTTAAATTCACAATGTCGGGCAACCCCTCAAAATAGAAGGCACACAAAGAAGTGTGCAAATATAACTCATGAGGAGAAAAATCAATCTACCTAAAAATGAAATAAAGTGGTATAATATTACTGCCTTGCCTTGGTAGTACCCTAAAGTATTAGAACTTGTGTTACATTTCGGGGGGTGATTAAGCATGGAAAAGGTGATAAAATGTAAATGTATGGAATTCAGTGGAAGTAGAAAGTTAGTGTCTTTAACTAGTCCCAAGTTTTGGTGAGGTGCTGGTTTTCCTACTTTACAATGAGAAGGGGTTGGGAGCAAATTTATTAAAATCTTGAAGCATATGGTAACCATGGGAGGCTGGAAGATTTAAGTGTGCTGGCAGCTGACTTTGGGTTATACTAGCAAAATTAACTTAATTTTAGAATGAGAAATACTTAAGTGTGAATAGAGATATAGCACTCAGCTTTTGTACCAAGGGCCTTAGGGTGATTTAGGGTTATTTGAGGAGTCCTGAGACTTTATTTGGGCCCTAATCAATACAGGACACAATTGCATTGTGCTGACAGGTGTCCAAGTAACCTCTTTCTTTTTCTCTCTTTTATCAATACGAAACAGACTCAGACTTAGAGAATGAAATTATGGTTACCAAGGTGGGGGGCAGAGAGATTGGGAGTGTGGGATTGACATGTACACACTGCTATATTTAAAACAGATAACCAACAAGGACCTACTGTAAAAATAAATAAATAAAAAGTAAAAAATAAAATACGTATTATCTACATAAGCATAAGATCCTTTCTCTAGGAATTGTGCTGAATAAAATTATTTAAGCAAGTATTAGAAAAAAAGGAAAAAGATAAAAGTAGGCAATTTTATTGAACTTAGTTCCTGTTCACTACAGGAAAGTCATAAATAGATGATAAACCTATTGTTTTGAAACTGAGACATAGCCCAACCTCCCCACTACCCAGCTCCACTAGTTGGAAATGGTGGTGATGAAACCGAACAAATGCAGCTGTGAAGCTTACTGAGCTTTTACACGGGCTTTGAACTTGGCTGTCTCACTGTCCTTGCCTGTTCTTTTGGTGTCTATCAATGCACCAACACTCCAGCTGTCACTGCTGCCTTTGCCTTTGTGCTCCTATCGGCATTGACCTCTCTGCAGGATAGAGTCCCCCATAACCCCCTGGCATGGCCCACAGGACTGAATAAAGCTCCTCGGCAGAGGCCATTTAGAAACTGTCCAGAAAAGCAAATGAAATGCAAAACAAAACAAATGAAACAAACTACAAAAGCAGTTGAATGATTCACTTATTATCTAATCCTGAGTTAAACAATTAAATGTTAATTTAGATTTGGGGAAAAAACACAGTTTCTATCTTTTCTTTTTTGAAGCTTGAGTTCTGTCCATGATAATAATAAAAGCGCTGTGATTTTGAAGGGCTACTTTAATTAGCAAAGTTGAAAGATTAGATTCAATTGTGAGCGGCTAAGAAATATCATTTTAGGCAAGAACAACATTCTCTGGTTCCCTAAATAATAGCATGTAGAGCTGTAAGATCCTGGCAGGCTGCATCAAGGGGTCAGCCAGCTGGGCCCTGGCCCAGGGCACCAATCTATGAGGGCACAGAACAATCACTGTCTCTGCTGGAGAAGGTATATTTATTGAACTCCTCTCTGTGTAACTATAATATGAAGTTGAAAGGAATATTTTGTTAAGTTACTTGGGATAGGACAGGTGAAATCCCACAAGGTATTCCTAAGAAGGCTGGCAAAAAGGAAAAGCAAAGCTTTCATTTTGCCCAGCTGGAGTCCAAGTTTGGAAGCTGAATGGAATTGGAATTGCACATGACAATGGACTGGAGACAGCTCCTCTCAACAGCTGTCTTTTCTTAATTATTTTTCCTCTCAGGAACCCAGCCTCAGCCGTTAATTCTGTTGAACAAATATTGAAAGAAAATCAGTGCAAGAAGGTACATAATTTTTATCTAGTGATGCACAATATTGTTCAGCCACCACATATCTTGGTCTTAACACTGGGCTTGAGGAACTCCAACTTTGTTGATCCAGACTTGTCTACCCAAAAGACAGAAATACAGGTAAGGTCATATTTAAGTGACTAGATTTCCAGATATGAAGCCTAATGAATAACACAAGAATCACACTTTAACATAAACAACACAGTACAGCTGTTCAATATTTACCTTTTCAAGAGGTTCATTCCACCTGTTCTAACATACTGTCTTAATCCAACTGATAAGACGTTATCCTATGCATTTCAGCACATTGCCTAACTGCTAGTCATGGCTTATTTGCCAACTGAGAAATATCCTTGAGGCAGGAAGTTACTGAAGAAGTTACGGAAACCAGAGGAGTGTTTTCTGCAAAAATCAGAAGGAAAAGAAGTTGCAAGATTAATGGATTTCTTAGAGTCCAAGAAGGAGTAGGCTGTGCTAAAACAAAAAGTAAAACCTAACTGTGTACTTATTCATTCACTTACCACATGCAGTCAGCCCTCCCTGTCCACAGGTTCTGCATGCTTAGATTCAACAACCAAAGATCAAAACTACTGGAAAAAATATTCCAAAAATTTTCCATAAAGCAAAACTTGAACTTGCCACACACAGGTAACAATTTACATAGCATTTTACAATTATTTTCATAGTATTTACATTGTATTAGGTATTATAAGTAATCTAGAGAGGATTTCAAGTCTATGGGAGGAAATTATAAGCAAATACTACGCCATTTTATACTTGAGACACTTGAGCATCCACGGATTTTTGTATCCATGGGAATCCTGGAATCAATCTCCTGAAGATACCAAGGGATGACTGTAGTATGGAGTACCAGAAGTCTATGTTCCAGCCATTGTTCTTGGCACAGGGGAAAGAACACAGCAAAGAACAAAACAAAGTCCTGCACCATGGAGATGTCATCCTAGAGAGAGAGAAACAGTAATCTGATAACTCTCTGTAGTACGTCGAATAGTGATGAGCACTGTGGTGGAAGATGAAGCTGATGATGGGGAAAGAGCACGCTGGATGGGGGGATGGGTTGATTTGCTACTTTATTTTACTTAGAGTGATCTGGGAAGGCATCGCTGATAAGGCAAAATTTAAGCAGTGATGTATAAGAAGTGAGAGAGTTTATGGTTACTGAGGGGAAGGATGGGAAGGAGGGATAGATTGGGAGTTTGGTACTGAAACGTATACACTGCTATATTTAAAATAGGTAACCAACAAGGACCTACCGTATAGCACAGGGAACTCTGCTCAATATTATATAATGACCTAAATGGGAAAAGAATTTGAAAAAGAATAGATACATGTATATGTCTAACAGAATCACTTTGCTGTACACCTGAAACTAACACAACATTGTTAATCAACTATACTCCAATATAAAATGAAAATAAAAAAAAAAAAGGAGTGAGAGAGTGAGTGCCAAGTCTCTCCAGGGGAATGGTTTCAGGAAAAAGAAGCAGCCAGTGCAGTAACTGGAATGTTAGTGGGTTCAACTAACATGAAAGAGGCCATTGAGAGCCAGGGGGAGAGTGATGGGAGAAGAGGTTGGAAAGGTAGCAGAGAGTCCAAGTTACTTAAGTCTTATTGCTTATTGTGGGAACTTTGGATTTTACTTGGAGCAAGATGGGTTTGGGACCAGGACAGTGAGAAGCCTCCATGACCTGAATATGTGGTGAAGGAAGAGACCATATAATTTGTCAATATTTTAGATACGGGGTTGAAGAGGAAGTAAAACTTCCAACAGCAAAGGAACATGGCTTATCCTCATTTCAGATGCTTCAAATGTGATCATTACCAACTTATTTAAAGCCTTCCTGATAAAAAGCATACATTTCTGGGGCAAGCTCTCTGAAGAAAGACCTATGACATTATCATTTAGTGAGATACTGTTGGAGGGAAATAAATTTGAAGTGAGTCTCCCCACCAAATAAATTTATAGCAGCAGTTCAATGTCTACAAATCTTGAGACTGGCTTTAGGGAGTTTATTTACATAATTTCAGTAATGTGCAATAATTAGCAAAGGGTTTCACCAAAGGGATATTAATTTAAGATGATATACATATAAGAAAGAAAATAAAGTTTTTACAGTTTCAGTTAAAATTTTGTGCAAAGTGGTGAAAGTAAAGTGTTGTTTTCTTTTTTCAAGCAGCATGAATTCACAATTGTTAGGAAATCTGTGTTCTGACTACTTTTTTTTTTTTTTTTTTTTTTTTTGCTGTACGCGGGCCTCTCACTGTTGTGGCCTCTCCCATTGTGGAGCACAGGCTCCGGACGTGCAGGCTCAGCGGCCATGGCTCACAGGCCCAGCCGCTCCGCGGCATGTGGGATCTTCCTGGACCGGGGCACGAACCCGTGTCCCCTGCATCGGCAGGCGGACTCTCAACCACTGCGCCACCAGGGAAGCCCCTGACTACTTTTAATGTTCAAATGTATGTTTTTAAGATTAATTTTATCTTTTATATATGACAAGAACTAGCCATAAATACAAAAAAGGAGGGGGGATTGTTAGAGGACTGTGAAACCAGTAAGGAATTTTGGTATCTCCCGTGATACGTGAGAGAGTCTGCTTTATTATAATTTTTAAAAATTTTTTTAAAAGTTAATAACTTACAAACACTTCCAATGATGCTGGAGGAAACTAACAGGAAAATTTTAAATGAGGGTTTATAGAGAAAAGTCTGTGGTCAGTTCAGGGCTAAGGTAACAATTGTTCTTTCTTTTGCCAGGAAAGATACTTTAGAGATCACCAATATTCACCTTAATTGAAACAAAGCAGGGAACAGAGCAGAAACTTCCGTATGGTAGCAAAGGGTATTTGTTTCCTCTTGGTCATAAGAAACTAATTTCAGGAAGCAAAATGAATGGCAAAAGCTGGGCGAGAGCCTGTGAAAGAAAATTCAAGGGCCTAAAAGTAGACAGATGGAATGAATGCTAAAATTCCAATGAGAAGAGAGGCTGGCGTCATATTTATCTAATCTACCAAATTGTTGCTAAAAGATAAAATTTAAAAGACTTAGATGATTGTTTCAAGATGATGGAGTAGAAGGATGTGCGCTCACTCCCTCTTGCAAGAGCACCAGAATCACAAGTAACTGGTGAACAATCATTGACAGGAAGACACTGGAACTCACCAGAAAAGATACCCCACATCCAAATACAAAGGAGAAGCCACAGTGAGACGGTAGGAGGAGCACAATCACAATAAAATCAAATCCCAGGGGGCTTCCCTGGTGGTGCAGTGGTTGAGAGTCCGCCTGCCAATGCAGGGGACGCAGGTTCATGCTCCGGCCCGGGAAGATCCCACATGCTGCGGAGTGGCTGGGCCCGTGAGCCATGGCGGCTGAGCCTGCGCGTCCAGAGCCTGTGCTCTGCAATGGGAGAGGCCACAACAGTGAGAGGCCCACGTACCCCTCCAAAAAAAATAAATAAATAAAATCCCATAACCGCTGGGCGGGTGACTCACAAACTGGAGAACAATTATACAACAGAAGTCCACTCACTGGAGTGAAGGTTCTGATCCCCATGGCAGGCTTCCCAACCTGGGAGTCCAGCAATGGGAGGAGGAATTCCCAGAGAATCAGACTTGGAAGGCTAGTGGGATTTGATTGCAGGCCTTCGACAGGACTGGGGGAAACAGAGACTCCACACTTGGAGGGCACACACAAAGTAGTGTGCGCATCAGGACCCAGGGGGAAGGAGAGTGAACCCAGAGGGGACTGAACCAGACATACCTGCTAATGTTGGGGGGTATCCTGCAGAGGCAGATGGTGGCTGTGGCTCACCACAGGGACAAGGACACTGGCAGCAGAAGTTCTGGGAAGTACTTCTTGGCATGAGCCATCCCAGAGTCCACCATTAGCCCCACCAAAGAGCCCATAGGCTCCAGTGCTGGGTCACCTCAGGCCAAACAACTAACAGGGAGAGAAATCAGCCCCACTCATCAGGAAGCTTGCACAAGCCTCTTAGATAGCCTCATCCACCAGAGGGCAGACAGCAGAAGCAAGAAGAACTATAATCCTGCAGTCTGTGGAACAAAAACCACATTCACAGAAAAATAGACAAAATGAAAAGGCAGAAGACTATGTACCAGATGAAGGAACAAGATAAAACCACACAAAAACAACTAAATGATGTGGAGATAAGCAACCTTCGAGAAAAAGAATTCAGAATAATGATAGTGAAGATGATCCAGGACCTCAGAGAAAGAATGGAGACAAAGATCCAGAAGATGCAAGAAATGTTTAACAAAGACTTAGAAGAATTAAAAAACAAACACCTAGAAGAATCAGAGGACAAACAGAGATGAACAGTACAATAACTTAAGTGAAAGTTACACTAGAAGAAATCAATACCAGAATAACTGAGGCAGAAGAATGGATAAATGACCAGGAAGACAGAATGGTGGAATTCACAGCTGCGGAACAGAATAAAGGAAAAAGAATGAAAAGAAATGAAGACAGCCTAAGAGACCTCTGGGACAACATTAAACGCAACAACATTCACATGATAGGGGTCCCAGAAGGAGAAGAGAGAGAGAAAGGACCCAAGAAAATATCTGAAGAGATTATCTTCGAAAATTTCCCTAACATAGGAAAGGAAATAGCCACCCAAGTCCAGGAAGTGCAGAGATTCCTAGGCAGGATAAACATGCCAAGACACATAGTAATCAAATTGACAACAATTGAAGACAAAGAAAAATTATTAAAAGCAACAAGGGAAAAACAACAAATAACATACAAGGGAAATCCCATAAGGTTAACAGCTGATTTCTCTGCAGAAACTCTACAAGCTAGAAGGGAGTGGCATGATATACTTAAAGTGATGAAAGCAAAGAATCTACAACCAAGATAACTGTCCCCAGCAAGAATCTCATTCAGATTTGACAGAGAAATCAAAAGCTTTACCGACAAGCAAAAGCTAAGAGAATTCAGCACCACCAAACCAGCTCTAACACAAATGCTAAAGGAACTTCTCTGAGTGGGAAACACAAGAGAAGAAAAGGACCTACAAAAACAAACCCCACACAATTAAGAAAATGGTAATAGGAACATACATATCAATAATTACCTTAAATGTGAATGGATTAAATGCTCCAACCAAAAGACACAGGCTTGCTGAATGGATACAAAAACAAGACCCATATACATGTTGTCTACAAGAGACCCACTTCAGACCTAGGGACACATACAGACTGAAAGTGAGAGAATGGAAAAAAGTATTCCATACAAATGGAATCAAAAGAAAGCTGGAGTATCAATACTCATATCAGATAAAATAAACTTTAACATAAAGAATGTTACAAGAGACATGGAAGGATACTACATAATGATTAAAGGATCAATTCAAGAAGAAGATATAACATCAATTCAAGAAGAAGATATAACAATTATAAATATTTAGGCACACAACATAGGAGCGCCTCAATACATAAGGCAAATGCTAACAGCTATGAAAGAGGAAATTGACAGTAACACAATAATAGTGGGGAACTTTAACACCTCGCTTACAGCAATGGACAGATCATCCAGACAGAATATTAATAAGAAAACAAAGGCTTTAAATGACACAATAGACCAGATAGCTTTAACTGATATTTATAGGACATTCCACCCCAAAACAGCAGATTACATTTTGTTCTCAAATGCACACAGAACATTCTCCAGGATAGATCACATCTTGGGTCACAAATCAAGCCTAGGTAAATTTAAGAAAATTGAAATCATATCAAGCACCTTTTCCAACCACAACACTATGAGATTAGAAATAATTACAGGGAAAATAATGTAAAAAAACACAAACACATGGAGGCTAAAAAATAAGTTACTGAATAACCAAGAGATCACTGAAGAAACCAAAGAGGAAATCAAAAGATACCTAGAGAAAAATGACAATGAAAACATGATGATCCAAAACCAGTGGGATGCAGCATAAGCAGTTCTAAGAAGGAGGTTTATAGCAATACAATCCTACCTCAAGAAACAAGAAAAATCTCAAATAAACAATCTAAACTTACACCTAAAGGAACTAAAGAAAGAAGAACAAACAAAACACAAAGTTAGCAGAAGGAAAGAAATCATAAAAATCAGAACAGAAATAAATGAAATAGAAACAAAGAAAACAATAGCAAAGATCAATAAAACTAAAAGTTGGTTCCTTGAGAAGATAAACAAAATAGATAAATCATTAGCCAGACTCATCAAGAAAAAGAGGGAGAGGAATAAATAAAATTAGAAATGAGACAGAAGTTACAATGGACACCACAGAAGTAAAAAGCATAAGAGACTAATACAAGCAACTCTATGCCAATAAAATGGACAACCTGGAAGAAATGGACAAATTCTTAGAAAGGTATGAACTCCCTAGACTGAACCAGGAAGAAATAGAAAATATGAACAGACCAATCACAAGTAATGAAATTGAAACTGTGATTTAAAATCTTCCAATAAACAAAAGCCCAGGACCAGATGGCTTCACAGGTGAATTCTATCAAACATTTAGAGAAGAGCTAACACCCATCCTTCTCAAACTCTTCCAAAAAATTGCAGAGAAAGGAACACTCCCAAACTCATTCTATGAGGTGACAATCACCCTGATACCAAAACCAGACAAAGATACTACAAAAAAAGAAAACTACAGACCAATATCACTGATGAATATACATGCAAAAATCCTCAACAAAATACTAGCAGACAGAATCCAACAACACATTAGAAGAATCATACACCATGATCAAGTGGGATTTATCCCAGGGATGCAAGGATTCTTCAATGTACACAAATCAATCAATGTGATACACTATATTAACCAACTGAAGAATAAAAACCATATGATCATCTCAATAGATGCAGAAAAAGCTTTTGACAAAATTCAGAACTGATTTATGATAAAAACTCACCAGAAAGTGGGCATAGAGAGAACCTACTTCAACATAATAAAGGCCATATACCACAAACCTACAGCAAACATCATTCTCAATGGTGAAAAACTGAAAGCATTTCCTTTAAGATCAGGAACGAGACAAGGATGTCCACTCTTGCCACTATTATTCAACATGGTTTTGGAAGTATTAGCCACAGCACTCAGAGAAGAAAAACAAATAAAAGGAATACAAATTGGAAAAGAAGTAAAACTGTCACCTTTTGTAGATGACATACTATACATAGAGAATCCTAAAGATGTCATCAGAAAATTACTAGAGCTAATCAATGAATTTGGTAAAGTGGCAGGATACAAAATTAATGCACACAAATCTCTTGCAATCCTATACAATGAAAGATCAGATAGAGAAATTAAGGAAATAATCACTTTCACCATTGCAACAAGAATAATAAAATACCTAGGAATAAACCTACCTAAGGAGGTAAAAGACCTATATGCAGAAAACTATAAGACACTGATGAAAGTAATCAAAGATGACACAAACAGATGGAGAGATATACCATGTTCTTGGATTGGAAGAATCAATATTGCAAAAATGACTGTACTACCCAAAGCAATATACAGATTCAGTGCAATCCCTATCAAATTACCAACGGCATTTTTTACAGAACTAGAACAAAAAAATCTTAAAACTTGTATGGAGACACAAAAGACCCCGAATAGCCACAGCAATCTAGAGGAGAAAAAAATGGAGCTGGAGGAATCAGACTCCCTGACTTCAGACTATGTTACAAAGCTACAGTAGTCAAGACAATATGGTACTGGCACAAAAACAGAAATATAGATCAATGGAACAGGATAGGAAGCACAGAGGTAAATGCACGTACCTATGGTCAACTAATCTATGACAAAGGAAGCAAGGATATACAATGAAGAAAAGACAGTCTCTTCAATAAGTGGTGCTGGGAAAACTGAACACCTACATGGAAAAGAGTGAAATTAAAACACTCTCTAACACCATACACAAAAATAAACTCAAAATGGATTAGAGACCTAAATGTAAGGCTGGGCACTATAAAACTCATAGCGGAAAACACAGGAAAAACACTCTTTGATCTAAATCACAGCAAGATTTTTTTTGACCCACCTTCTAGAATAATGGAAATAAAAACAAAAGTCAACAAACGGGATTGAATGAAACATAAAAGCTTTTGCACTACAAAGGAAACTGTAAACAAGATGAAAAGACAACCCTCAGAATGGGAGACAATATTTGCAAATGAATCAATGGACAAAGGATTAATCTCCAAAATATATAAACAGCTCATGCAGCTCAATATTAGAAAAACAAACAACCCAATCCAAAAATGAGCAGAAGACCTAAATAGACATTTCTCCAAAGAATACATACATATTGCCAACAAACACATGAAAGAATGCTCCGAGATATATTTTCTAGTGAAAGAGTCAAGACACAGAATATTGCAACAGAAAATATGAACCAAACTGTATAAGGTAAGAAGTATTACTATATAATTAAATACTTAGACACTCATATCACACAGACACATACATGTTAAATGTATAGAGAAAGGTTAGGATGAAGTGCACATTGATTTGTTAAAACTAGTTATTTTTTTAAACATCTTTATTGGAGTATAATTGCTTTACAACGGTGTATTAGTTTCTGCTTTACAACAAAATGAATCAGTTATATATATACATAATATGTTCCCATATCTCTTCCCTCTTGCATCTCCCTCCCTCCCACCCTCCCTATCCCACCCCTCCAGGAAGTCACAAAGCACCAAGCTGATCTCCCTGTGCTATGCAGCTGCTTCCCACTAGCTATCTACCTTAAGTTTGATAGTGTATATATGTCCATGCCTCTCTCTCGCTTTGTCACAGCTTACCCTTCCCCCTGCCCACATCCTCAAGTCCATTCTCTAGTAGGTCTGTGTCTTTATTGCTGTTTTACCTCTAGGTTCTTCATGACACTTTTTTCCTTAAATTCCATATATATGTATTAGGATACGGTATTTGTCTCTCTTTTTCTGACTTACTTCACTCTGTATGACAGTCTCTAGGTCCATGCACTTCCCTACCAATCACTCAGTTTCATTCCTTTTTATGGCTGAGTAATATTTCATTGTATGTATGTGCCACATCTTCTTTATCCATTCATCCGATGATGGACACTTATGTTGTTTCCATCTCCGGGCTATTGTAAATAGAGCTGCAATGAACATTTTGGTACATGACTATTTTTGAATTACGGTTTTCTCAGGGTATATGCCCAGTAGTGGGATTGCTGGGTCATATGGTAGTTCTATTTGTAGTTTTTTAAGGAACCTCCATACTGTTCTTCACAGTGGCTGTATCAATTTACATTCCCACCAACAGTGCAAGAGGGTTCCCTTTGCTCCACACCCTCTCCAGCATTTATTGTTTCTAGATTTTTTTGATGATGGCCATTCTAACTGGTGTGAGAAGATATCTCATTGTAGTTTTGATTTGCATTTCTCTAATGATTAATGATGTTGAGCATTTTTTCATGTGTTTGTTGGCAGTCTGTATATCTTCTTTGGAGAAATGTCTATTTAGGTCTTCTGCCCATTTTTGGATTGGGTTGTTTGTTTTTTTGATATTGAGCTGCATGAGCTGCTTGTAAATTTTGGAAATTAATCCTTTGTCAGTTGCTTCATTTGCAAATACTTTCTCCCATTCTGAGGGTTGTCTTTTGGTCTTGTTTATGGTTTCCTTTGCTGTACAAAAGCTTTGAAGTTTCATTAGGTCCCATGTGTTTATTTTTGTTTTTATTTCCATTTCTCTAGGAGGTGAGTCAAAAAGGATCTTGCTGTGATTTATGTCATAGTGTCCTGCTATGTTTTCCTCTAAGAGTTTGATAGTTTCTGGCCTTACATTTAGGTCTTTAATCCATTTTGAGCTTATTTTTGTGTATGGTGTTAGGGAGTGATCTAATCTCATACTTTTACATGTACCTGTCCAGTTTTCCCAGCACCACTTATTGAAGAGGCTGTCCTTTCTCCACTGTACATTCCTGCCTCCTTTATCAAAGATAAGGTGGCCATATGTGCATGGGTTTATCTCTGGGCTTTCTATCCTGTTCCATTGATCTATCTTTCTGTTTTTGTGCCAGTACCATACTGTCTTGATTACTGTAGCTTTGTAGCATAGTCTGAAGTCAGGGTGCCTAATTCCTCTAGCTCCATTTATTGTTCTCAAGATTGCTTTGCCTATTCGGGGTCTTTTGTGTTTCCATACAAATTGTGAAATTTTTTGTTCTAGATCTATGAAAAATGCCAGTGGTAGTTTGATAGGGATTGCATTGAATCTGTAGATTGCTTTCGGTAGTAGAGTCATTTTCACAATGTTGATTCTTCCAATCCAAGAACATGGTATATCTCTCAGTCTATTTGTATCATCTTTCTTTCATCAGTGTCTTATAATTTTCTGCATACAGGTCTTTTGTCTTGTCTCCTTAGGTAGGTTTATTCCTAGATATTTTATTCTTTTTGTTGCAATGGTAAATGGGAGTGTTTTCTTGATTTCACTTTCAGATTTTTCATCATTAGTATATAGGAATGCCAGAGATTTCTGTGCATTAATTTTGTATCCTGCTACTTTACCAAATTCATTGATTAGCTCTAGTAGTTTTCTGGTAGCATCTTTAGGATTCTCTATGTATAGTATCATGTCATCTGCAAATAGTGACAGCTTTACTTCTTCTTTTCCAATTTGGATTCCTTTTATTTCCTTTTCTTCTCTGATTGCTGTGGCTAAAACTTCCAAAACTATGTTGAATAAGAGTGGTGAGAGTGCACAACCTTGTCTTTTCCTCATCTTAGTGGAAATGCTTTCAGTTTGTCCATTTCTTCCAGGTTGTCTATTTTATTGGCATATAGTTGCTTGTAGTAATCTCTCATGATCTTTTGTATTTCTGCAGTGTCAGTTGTTACTTCTTTTTCATTTCTAATTGTATTGATTTGAGTCTTCTCCCTTTTTTTCTTGATGAGTCTGGCTAATGTTTTATCAATTTTGTTAATCTCTCAAAGAACTAGCTTTTAGTTTTATTTATCTTTGCTATCATTTCCTTCATTTCTTTTTCATTTATTTCTGACCTTATTTTTAAGATTTCTTTCCTTCTGCTAACTTTGGGGTTTTTTTGTTCTTCTTTCTCTAATTGCTTTAGGTGCAAGGTTAGGTTGTTTATTTGAGACGTTTCCTGTTTCTTGAGGTAGGATTGGATTGCTATAAACTTCCCTCTTAGAACCACTTTTGCTGCATCCCATAGATTTTGGGTCGTTGTGTCTCCATTGTCATTTGTTTCTAGGTATTTTTTTATTTCCTCTTTGATTTCTTCAGTGATCACTTCGTTATTAAGTAGTGTATTGTTTAGCCTCCATGTGTTTGTATTTTTTACAGATCTTTTCCTGTAATTGATATCTAGTCTCATAGCATTGTGGTCAGAAAAGATACTTGATACAATTTCAATTTTCTTAAATTTACCAAGGCTTCATTTGTGACCCAAGATGTGATCTATCCTGGAGAATGTTCCATGAGCACTAGAGAAAAATGTGTATTCTGTTGTTTTTGGATGGAATGTCCTATAAATATCAATTAAGTCCATCTTGTTTAATGTGTCATTTAAAGCTTGTGTTTCCTTATTTATTTTCATTTTGGATGATCTGTACATTGGTGAAAGTGGGGTGTTAAAGTCCCCTATTATGAATGTGTTACTGTCGATTTCACCTTTTATGGCTGTTAGTATTTGCCTTATGTACTGAGGTGCTCCTATGTTGGGTGCATAAATATTAACAATTATTATATCTTCTTCTTGGATCGATCCCTTGATCATTATGGAGTGTCCTTTGTCTCTCCTAATAGTCTTTATTTTAAAGTCTATTTTGTCTGATATAAGAATTGCTACTCCAGCTTTCTTTTGGTTTCCATGTGCATGAAATATCTTTTTCCATCCCCTTACTTTCAGTCTGTATGTGTCTCTAGGTCTAAAGTAGGTCTCTTGTAGACAGCAAATATATGGGTCTTGTTTTTGTATCCATTCAGCCAATCTGTGTCTTTTGGTGGGAGCATTTAGTCCATTTACATTTAAGGTACTTATCGATATGTTTGTTCCTATTCCCATTTTCTTAATTGTCTTGGGTTCGTTATTGTAGATCTTTTCCTTCTCTTGTGTTTCTTACCTAGAGAAGTTCCTTTAGCAGTTGTTGTAGAGCTGGTTTGGTGGTGCTGAACTCTCTCAGCTTTTGCTTGTTTGTAAAGGTTTTAATTTCTCCATCAAATCTGAATGAGATCCTTGCTGGGTAGAGTAATCTTGGTTGCAGGTTTTTCTCCTTCATCACTTTAAATATGTCCTGCCAGTCCCTTCTGGCTTGCAGAGTTTCTGCTGAAAGATCAGCTGTTAACCTTATGAGGATTCCCTTGTGTGTTATTTGTTGTTTTTCCCTTGCTGCTTTTAATATGTTTTCTTTGTATTTAATTTTTGACAGTTTGATTAATATGTGTCGGCATATTTCTCCTTGGATTTATCCTGTATGGGACTCTCTGTGCTTCCTGGACTTGATCAACTATTTCCTTTCCCATATTAGGGAAGTTTGCAACTATAATCTCTTCAAATATTTTCTCAGTCCCTTTCTTTTTCTCTTCTTCTTCTAGAACCCCTATAATTCGAATGTTGGTGCATTTAATGTTGTCCCAGAGGTCTCTGAGACTGTCCTCAGTTCTTTTCATTCTTTTTTCTTTATTCTGCTCTGCAGTTGTTATTTCCACTATTTTATCTTCCAGGTCACTTATCCATTCTTCTGCCTCCATTATTCTGCTATTGATCCCATTTATTGTGTTGTTCATCACTGTTTCATCTTTAGTTCTTCTAGTTCCTTATTAAAAGTTTCTTGCATTTTGTCTATTCTGTTTCCAAGATTTTGGATCATCTTTACTATCATTATTCTGAATTCTTTTTCAGGTAGACTGCCTATTTCCTCTTCATTTGTTAGGTCTGGTGGGTTTTTATCTTGCCCCTTCATCTGCTGTGTGTTTTTCTGTCTTCTCATTTTGGTTACCTTACTGTGTTTGGGGTCTCCTTTTTGCAGGCTGCAGGTTCATAGTTCCCGTTATTTTTGATGTCTGTCCCCAGTGGCTAAGGTTGGTTCAGCGGGTTGTGTAGGCTTCCTGGTGGAGGGGACTAGTGCCTGTGTTCTGGTGGATGAGGCTGGATGTTGTCTTTCTGGTGGGCAGGTCCACGTCTGGTGGTGTGTTTTGGGGTGTCTGTGGACTTATTATGATTTTAGGCAGCCTCTCTGCTAATGGGTGAGGTTGTGTTCCTGTCTTGCTAGTTGTTTGGCATAGGATGTCCAGCACTGTAGCTTGCTGGTTGTTGAGTGAAGCTGGGTGCTGGTGTTGAGATGGCGATCTCTGGGAGATTTTCGCCGTTTGATATTATGTGGAGCTGGGAGGTCTCTTGTGGACCAATGTCCTGGAGTTGGCTCTCCCACCTCAGAGGCACAGCACTAACTCCTGGCTGCAGCACCAAGAGCCTTTCATCCACGCAGCTCAGAAGAAAAGGGAGAAAAAGTAGAAAGAAAGAATTAGTAGAAGTAGAAAGAAAGGAAAGGAAGAAAGGAGGGAGGGAGGGAGGAAGGAAGGAAGGAGGGATGGAAGGAAATAAAGAAAGAAAGAAGATAAGGTAAAATAAAGTAAGATAAATATAATAAAGTTATTAAAATAAAAAATAATTATTAAGACAAAAACAAACAAACAAATAAAAAAAAACGGACAGATAGAACCCTGGGACAAATGGTGGAAGCAAAACTATACAGACAAAATCCAACACAGAAGCATACGCATACACACAAAAAGAAGAAAAGGGGAAATAATCATAAATCTTACTCTCAAAGTCCACCTCCTTAATTTGGGATGATTCGTTGTCTAGTCAGGTGTTCCACAGATGAAGGGTACATCAAGTTTATTGTGGAGCTTTAATCCGCTGTTTCTGAGGCTGCTGAGAGAGATTTCCCTTTTTCTTCTTTGTTTTCTCAGCTCCCAGGGGCTCAGCTTTCGATTTGGCCCCGCCTCTGCGTGTAGGTCGCCGGAGGGCGTCTGTTTTTTGCTCAGACAGGACGGGGTTAAAGGAGCCGCTGATTCGGGGGCTCTGGCGCACTCAGGCCGCGGGGAGGGAGGGGCACGGAGTGCGGGGCGGGCCTGCGGCGGCAGAGGCCGGCGTGACGTTGCACCAGCCTGAGGCGTGCAGTGTGTTCTCCCGGGGGAGTTGTCCCTGGATCCCGGGACCCTGGCAGTGGTGGGCTGCACAGGCTCCCCGTAAGGGAGGTGTGGGTAGTGATCTGTGCTCGCACACAGGCTTTTTGGTGGTGGCAGCAGCAGCCTTAGGGTCTCATGCCTGTCTCTGGGGTCCGTGCTTTTAGCCGCGGCTCGCGCCCGTCTCTGGAGGTCCTTTAAGCAGCGCTCTTAATCCCGTCTCCTCGCGCACCAGGAAACAAAGAGGGAAGAAAAAGTCTCTTGCCTCTTCGGCAGCTCCAGACTTTTCCCCGGACTCCCTCCCAGCCAGCCGTGGCGCACTAACCCCCTGCAGGCTGTGTTCAGGCCGCCAACCCCAGTCCTCTCCCAGCGCTCTGACCGAAGCCCGAGCCTCAGCTCCCAGCCCCGCCCGCCCCGGTGGGTGAGCAGACAAGCCTCTCGGGTGAGTACTGGCCGGCACTGACCCTCTGTGCGGGAATCTCTCCGCTTTGCCCTCCGCACCCCCGTTGCTGCGCTCTCCTCTGCGGCCCCGAAGCTCCCCGCTCCGCCACCCGCTGTCTCCGCCCGCGAAGGGGCTTCCTAGTGTGTGGGAAGCTTTCCTCCTTCACAGCTCCCTCCCACTGGTGCAGCTCCCGTCCCTATTCTTTTGTCTCTGCTTATTCTTTTTTCTTTTGCCCTACCCAGGTACGTGGGGAGTTTCTTGCCTTTTGGGAGGTCTGAGGTCTTCTGCCAGCGTTCAGTAGGTGTTGTGTAGTTGTTCCACGTGTAGATGTATTTCTGGTGTATCTGTGGGGAGGAAGGTGATCTCCGCGTCTTACTCTTCCGCCATCTTCCCGGAAGTTCAAAACTAGTTACTTTTGATGAGGAGAATGGAATCTGGAGAGGCTGCTGAAAGGAAATTTTATTATTTATTTTACATGCTTATGTATTGCTTGAATGTTTTTTTACAAAGAGAAAATACTTCTGTAGTGTTTGGTTTTTTAAGCTTCAAATACATAGCTATAGGAAAAAAATTAAAAATTACCTAAAGGAGAAAGAAACGAACAACCTTGCATTGCCTTTTCAAATATTGCTACCTGCAAAAGCCTTCCTGTCTTTCCTTTGCATTCTCCTGTACTTGAATACGTGTCATTCTTTCAGTATTTATTCAATTCAATTATATTTATTAAAGCTCTACTGAGATTCAGTTTTTTTTCTGTACGTGGGCCTCTCACTGTTGTGGTCTCTCTCATTGCGGAGCACAGGCTCCGGACGCACAGGCCCAGCGGCCATGGCTCACGGGCCCAGCCACTCTGCGGCATATGGGATCTTCCCGGACCGGGGCACAAACCCGTGTCCCCTGCATCGGCAGGCAGACTCTCAACCACTGCACCACCAGGGAAGCCCTCAATTTTGAAAAAGATATTATCCCTATCCTCAAGGAACTCAAAATGGAGAGAAAAAAAAAATGTGTTAACAATAAAGCCATGAGCAGATGGCTAAAATATGGCAAGATATGAACAAAACGTTAGGGCTTTGTGGGGGGAAGAATTCTAAGATGGCCCCCAAGATTCTCAGCTGGTGTGCTACTGCCTTTGGCTTAGGAAGCACAGGCAGGGCATGGGAGACTAGGAGGAAATTTCCAGGGATTTCTTCCACATTTCCTTCTTGCTCAGTCACCCTGCTATTGAGCAGGTACTACATGCCAGGCACTGTCCTAAGAATAGTACACTTTTTACCTCATTTAATCCTCATAACCTACCTTTTGTTTTTTTTATGGCTGCATTGGGTCTTCGTTGCTGTGTGCAGGCTTTCTCTAGTTGTGGTGAGTGGGGGCTACTGTTCGTTGCGGTGTGCAGGCTTCCTATTGCAGTGGCTTCTCTTGTTGCGGAGCACTGGCTCTAGGCACGGGGGCTTCAATAGTTGTGGCTCGCGGGCTTCAGTAGTTGAGGCTCGCGGTCTCTAGAGCACAGGCTCAGTGGTTGTGGCACACGGGCTTAGTTGCTCCGCAGCATGTGGGATCTTCCTGGACCAGGGCTCAAACCTGTGTCCCCTGCATTGGCAGGTGGATTCTTAACCACTGCGCCACCAGGGAAGCCCCTCATAACCTACCTTTGAAATAGAAATTATTATTATCCCCACTTAAAAATGCTGTTAGATAAATTACTATGGGTCACAGGAGAAAAAAAATCAGTGGAGCCACAATTCTACACAGGCAACCTGAATCCAGAGCCCAGACCCTAACTATTATCATATACTATAATCATCTTGGATAACCTGAATCTATCACTTCAGGGAGGAAGCATAACAAAAGTTATACTTTCTACAAGATGCATTAGGGTTTCTGGAAAACAATCAAGTGGCTCCAGCATAAATATTTGATCTTGTCCCCCAACACTTGACAATTTTCTGTACTTGTCACAGAAAGAAAGACATGATTTTATTAGATATATTTTAAAACCTTACCTACTGCTGCAATGCAACATGGAAATTGGATGGGGGCTCTATTTGCCTCTATTTCCGACATACATTCTTCAGTGAATATATTTGTGTCTTAGTTTCTACCATGATACTAAAAAGTTTGTGATGAGTAATCTGACTGTAATTTCTTAGGATCCAACTATCCAGAAGCTTCTCAGAAATTCATCACATACATATTGCCTTCTCTGATATATTGCCATTGTGATTGTGACTTAGGGGGTTTCTAGCTTAAAATAAAGATAAAATAATAACGGTGATGTGGATCTTAGTTCTTGGTTCAAGCTCTCTATCCTCAAAAATTATAGATATCTTACAGCAAGATTACAGATGTTTTATAACATTGATGTTTTATAATTTGTGTTATCATTGATGCTCTTTTTAAAAATACTATGCTTTAGTAATTGAAATTGTGGTATATCTTCAAAGATGCATCCTAATGTTGTGGTTTGGGTGTGTGTCAAAATCCATTAAGTTATACATGAATGCCATAAGTTTGAATTGCTCTGCTATGGACCAGTGGTGGTTAAAAAAAAAAAAAAGTCTTACCTATAAGTAAGCTATAGTTTGCACATTGTGCAAAGGCTAGTTCTCATGATATTAGAACTAAAAATTATTTATTTAATTTAAAATCCCACTCTGTACCATCTAGCATGCCAGTTAATGGGAATAAAAAGAAGTATTACATCAGAAAATCCCTAGTCTAGTGGGAATGTCTAGACAATTGGACATATTATTTGAGTACAGTTGAGATTATATAAATAGACAAGCAGATAGAGTATGCACGCTCTGGAAAGCCACAGGATGAACACTTAATGTCGAAAAGTGGAAACATATGCTGGATCTTGAAGTGCAAGTAGAAGTTTTACAGGAAAAGAAAGAAGTTTGTGCATTAGGCAAAGTAACAGTCTGTGCAAAGCCCGAGAGATGAGTGACAAAGTATGAACCTTCCATGGAACAGTAAGCATTTCTTCAGGAATGGACTGTGGATTATGAGGTGAGATGTAGCAAGTGAAGTAAGTGGACAGGCTAGAGTCAGAGTGGGAAGAGCTTTGTATTAAGCAGTTTTCTGTTTATCCTGGAAGCCCCTGGGAACCTTTGGCTTAAGCAGTAGAATAACTTAATTATATTATGTTATATTACATTATATTATTATAACACAAACCTCTTTTGTATTAGAATTCTTATGCTGACAACCTGCAACTTGTGCACACTGCTGTGTGATTAAAAAAAAAAAAAAAACACTCAGACTAGAAATAGAAGGGATCTGCCTCCACGTGATACAGGACACCTAAGAAAAACATCACACTTAATGATGAAAAATGGAAAGCTTTCCCTCTAAGATTAGGGACAGGACAGGATGTCCACTCTCACCATGTTTATTCAATGTTGTACTGAAGATTCTAGCCAGAGCAATTAGGTATTAAAAAAAAAACAACAAGCAAGCAGAGATACCCAGATTGGAAAGGAAGAAGGAAAACTATCTCTAATTACAGAGGGCATGATCTCCTATACAGAAAAGGCTAAGCACCATCAACAGCAACAAGCTATTAGAGGTAATACATGTGTTCATCAAGATTGCAGGATACAAGATCAATATACAAAAATCAATTGTATTTTTATACATTTATATGTTAGCAATGAACAATTTAAAAATGTAATTAAGGGAAAATTTCATTCAGAATAACATCAAAATATTAAAATACTTTAGGAACATATTTAATAAGACAAATGCCAGATTTGTACACTGAAAACTACAAAACATCATTGAAAGAAATTTTAAAAGCCTTAAATAAAAGGAAAGCTATCTCATGTTCTTAGATTGGAAGACTTAATATTGTTAAGATGGCAATAATCCACAAATTGATCTACTGATTCTGTGCAATCACTATCAAAATCCTAGTTGCCATTTAGGATAAACTATTCCTAAAATTCATATTGAAGTGCAAAGGACTCAGAATAGCCAAATAATCTTGAAAAAGAACAACAAATTTGTAGAACTTACTCTTCCCAATTTCAGAACTTATTACAAAGCTACTGTAGTCAAGACTGTGGTACTAGCATAAGGATACACACCTAGATAAATAGAGTAGAATTGAGATCAGAAATAAACCTGTGCATTTATGGGCAACTGATTTTTAACAAGGGTGCCAAAACAGTTAAATGGGGGAAAGTATAGTCTTTTCAACAACTAGTGCTGGGACAACTGGATATGCAAAACAATGAAACTGTACAAGGGATGCGACCTTGTAACCATACAAAAATTAACTTAAAATGGATCAAAAACCTAAATGTGAGAGCTATACTTATTAACTTTTAGAAGAAAACATAGGAGTAAACTTTCATGATCTTATATTCAGCAATGATTTCTTAGGTAGTACACTTAGAATCAAAACAAAAAAAACTGAACATCGCCAAAATTTAAAATTTTGTGCTTCAAACAATGCTATCAAGAAAGTGAAAAGACTACCCATAGACAGAATAGGAAAAAATAGTTGCAAATCATATACATGATAATGGTCTAGAATCCAAAATATATAAGGAATGTTTACAGCTCAAAAATAAAATAGACAAATAGTTCAGTTAAATACGGGCAGAGGATTTGAATAGACTTTTCGCCAAAGAATATATACAAATGGTCAATATGCGTGTGAAAACACGCTCACCATCTTTGGACATTAGGGAAGAGTGTAAATCAAAACCATGTGAGATACTACTTCAAATCCACAAGAACGGCTATCATCAAAAAGATGGTCAAGGGGCTTCCCTGGTGGCACAGTGGCTGGGAGTCCGCCTGCCGATGCAGGGGACACGGGTTCGTGCCCCGGTCCGGGAAGATCCCACGTGCCGCAGAGTGGCTGGGCCCGTGAGCCATGGCCGCTGAGCCTGCGCATCCGGAGCCTGTGCTCCGCAACAGGAGAGGCCACAGCAGTGAGAGGCCCGTGGACCAAAAAAAAAAAAAAAAAAAGATGGTCAATACCAAGTTTTAGTGAGGATGAGAGAAATTGGAGGCCTCTTGCATGGGTAGTGGGAAAGTTAAATGGTACAGCTGCTTTGGAAAACAGTCAAGCAGTTCCTCAAATGGTTAAATGTAGAATTACCACATGGCCCAGCAATTCCACACCTAAGTACATACCCAAGAGAATTGAAAAGATATGTTGGCATAAAAACTTAACATAAATGTGTGTAGCAGCATTACTCACATAGCCAAAACATAGAAACAACTCAAATATTCATTACTGGTGACTGGATAAACAAAATGTGCTATATCCTTACATGGGGATATTACTCAGCCAAAAAAATAATGAATTACTGATACATGCTACAACATGGATGAACCTTGAAAACATTATGCTAAGTAAAAGAAGCCAGACAAAACATAAAAACATAAAATAGATATTGATTGTCAGGAGCTGGGGGGAAAGGGGAATAAGGAATGACTGCTAATTAGTTCAGGGTTTCTTTTCAGGGTGATTGGGATGCGTGTGTTAAAGCTGTGGAGAAGCAAACCTCACTTGGTGGATTGACACAGGTCAATGATTACTACTAAATGGGGGTAGAGTAAACCCTCCACTCATCCCCTTCATTAAATAAATAAATAAAAGGGCAAATCCACAATGCACCTTGCAGTATGAGGCGATACACCTGATTGGGCAGAGACCTTAAACTCTTTAAGGAATGGAACCTTGTGACCATGGCAAAGCTCATCAAAGTGACAGAGATAACTTGAGCTGTTCTGTTGCCTCCCTCATGGTTTACAGACTGTACAATAACTGTGACCACTTTGCTTTGGAAACCACTCAGCTCCAGGAAGTGCTAAGTGACCCTCCATGGTTTCAAGTTGTCTTCCCTGGCAACTGTTAATACATGTTTCCCATGGCTAGGGGAAAATAATTCAGGAAAAGCATTTCAGTAGTTAGATTCATGCTACCCTGGACAATGTGATCAGCAGCATTATTCACACTTGGTTTTGGAGAGAGAACAAAGGAGGATGAGAGAAAGGTACTGGCATTCATTGAACACCTGTTATTGTGGTGGTTGGTGCTTTATAGATGCACTATCACATCTGGGTGTCATGACAAAGCTGTGAGCTAAAGAGTGGCATCCCATTTTATTTATTTTATAGGTGGCTTCCAAAGAGTAAAGCACTTGCTCAACGTCACTCAGCTGATCAGCAGTTGAGCTGAGATGTGAATCGACATCCATCTAATTTCAAAGTGCTGGTTTAAATTGTTCTTGATTCTTATTATCATATTGCTCCTCCAAAGGGCTCTATTAATTAAAAGGCTCCTAATAATACATAAGGATATCTTTCACTGCATCCTCACTAACTATGGGTATTATTGCTAAAACATTTTGCAAATAGTCTAAGTACTGTCTTTTATATTAATTTATTATGTATTTTCATGTTTGGTAAATTATTAAATATAGAAAATTATTAAATATTATTTAAATGATTATTAAATATAGCGAAGTATAAATTATTACAAAGATTATTAAATATAGAAGATACTAAAAATAGAAAGTTGACTATTTCTCTGTTTTTATGGATTCATTATGTCTTGAATATCAACTGCCTTCTTCCTTGATCCATTAATATTACTATTATATTTATTTTAATATTATGATCAGTTTTCTTTAAAATTCCATTCGCTAATTCGTAATTCATTCAAACAATTGCTAAATGCTTTGTGCTTTTAACTGACCCTGTGCTAAACCCTAAGACTTTACAACCCCTACTGCCAAGAGCTCACAGTCTGTCTGGAGGAACAGTTGGAAAAGCCAAGTATTAAAGAACTGGAGGGCAGGAGTTCACAAAGGAGCTCCTTTTTAATTTCATGTTTCACAGTGGAGTCACATACACGCTAACAGGAAAGCTGCAGCTTGGCAGCTCTTTGCTGCTCTTAGGCGTCCTGTGTCTTAACTCAGACCAAACTGCCCTGAATGGAGGAGGCCTGGAGTTTCATGCTCAGCCAGGGTAGGTGGAGAGACCTCAGGCTTTGATGCATTGGCCAGCCCTCCTGGATCCCAGAACCGACTTGATCACCTCCATGAAATTCTCTGGGGATAGTATGGAAACATCAGTCCTTCAGCCTTATCAGCATACCCCATCCTGTTTTCTTATTCCACTCTTCCTACTACCAAGATGACTATTCAGAGGCTAGTCTTGTCTCCTTATGATGGCAGCCATGTCAGAATATAGCCAGGTGCTATATGTTAAAGATGTAATGGGTATCTACACTCTAGTGTTCTGAACACTGAGATGCATCATACACACTTGGGCATTTACTTCTGTCTTCTTTGAGATTTCTGTGCTAGAGTGATGAGTTGTGCTCCAGCACTTACCCATTCTCTTTTTCCATAGGTCAGGACAACACAACCTGATGAGTAGCAGCTTATACGGTGGCTATGGAGATGGAAATCAAGCTTCTCCTATCCCTGTGGTGAGAGGCTAACTTTATGTGGCAATTATGTCT
Source organism: Lipotes vexillifer (assembly GCF_000442215.2). NCBI lineage: Eukaryota > Metazoa > Chordata > Mammalia > Artiodactyla > Lipotidae > Lipotes > Lipotes vexillifer. The sequence goes on from NW_006799735.1 coordinate 48,392, forward strand.
GTTTTTCATCCATTTTTTAATGAACAAAGTGAAATAACGATCAACTGGAGACGTGTTGACAATATTATCAGATGTTTGGAAGATCTGACTCATATTTCTTGGGGTGGTCATGTGTCCTATGAGAGGAAAGA
>NW_006799735.1:48532-53747 GCF_000442215.2 Lipotes vexillifer
CCTTGAGAGGCATGGTCTAAATTAAGATTTCATTTCCTAAGTTTGGATAACAAGGAGAATCCTTGGAAAGTTGAATGAAACAAAGACACTTTAACGATTAAACATCAACACTAAGAGAAAAAAGTCAACAAGTGCACTAACTACTACGGTTGATTTTAAGTAATAAAGAAAACAGTGTGCAATTATTTAAAATCCATAAAAATGTATGTATTTCAGAACTGGAAATTCATGTGAGAAGTGTAATAGTAATAATGACTTGTACCCCCAACCTCATTATTTTGTGGCCCTTTATATTTGAAATAGTCTCTGAGGTGTATATTATAGGCAGATGGATAAAATGTCTTTAATACTAATTAGACTTCTGGTAACTTCTTTTAGGAAAAACTTACATATAGTAATGCATATTAAAAAGCACAATGGGCTTCCCCTGTGGCGCAGTGGTTGAGAGTCCGCCTGCCGATGCAGGGGACACGGGTTCGTGCCCCGGTCCGGGAGGATCCCACATGCCGCGGAGCGGCTGGGCCCGTGAGCCATGGCCACTGAACCTGCGCATCCGGAGCCTGTGCTCCGCAACGGGAGGGGCCACAACGGTGAGAGGCCCGCGTACCGCCAAAAAAAAAAAGCACATTGCAGAGACAAAGGTATTTCAAAAACAGCATGCATAATTACACTTGAATATTATTTTTCAATACAGTGAAATATAGATTGTGTTTAGGAATCAAGGCAAGGAAAGGTTACAGCGTAGTCATCAGGAGCCCTATTCCTGGCAGATGAGTCAGATTTATACTAAAGGGGGACCGCTTCACATATCTAGTGCTGAAAAATGGAACTTCAGACGATGAAAATAATCTGAACACTTCCTTTGAGCTCTGTCTGACATTACATGGACTTCAGCTGGCAAGTGTGTTGTGAGAATGTAATGAATCCCAGGAGCAGAAATAATCAGTCTGTCATCCTCATCCTTATTTAAAGGATAGTTTATACAGCAAGAAATCTGTTCTCCTCCTCCAGCTGCAATAGTCATGCTGGGCTGATCTATTTAATAATTACTGGCTAAATATTTACAATGATGAATGGCATTTGTTTTAAAGCTCAGTCAAGATAATTAGAAATGATGATGAGTTTATTTCCCGCAGTAACAAATTGAAATTCTTGACCTGGAAGAAAAATAACTATATATGGTATGACATTTTTATTCAGGTTCGTAATACGTTCGAGCACAGTCCTCATGGGTGTGAAATATTGAGTTCTCCTTAGCCATGGCTTACCAGAGAGTCAGGGATAGTTTTCATTGTTAATTTAATGCTTAAACTACTAGCTGTTCTCTCTACTATGTGTTGAAAATGATAAAACCTGAACTAATTAACCGGCATGGAAAATCAGCTTTGTGGGATTATCATCTAGTATTTTAATTGGATTTCATGAGAATGTAATTTTGTTCTATTCAATTCAGTAGAAAAAAGGTAAAACTGTATCTAAAGAGGATTTAGCTTTTTGTAATGAGCTTTTACAGAAAGAAGCACATCTTGAAGAGAATGCTAAGAATAAAGAGATTGAGTTATTTCAAAATAATCTTTCACACACGAGCTAGACAGGAATGCGTCTTTTAGGATAGTTGCCAGGTACTGCAGAGATGAGGCCCAATTTCCGGCTTCTCACTACATTCTCTGCCCTCCCATCACATCTTCCTTCGGGGACCTCCACCATGCATTTCCCTTCCACTTTAGGCAGCATTAGAGGTCCTGCGCTCTCTCTACCATGGCTCCCTTCACTGCCCAGACCTCTGGGGCTCGTGTGTCACACTTCCTAAGTTTGTAACCTTTATGTGTGAAAGTATGTAAAATAAAACACTTGTGTAGAGAGGCACACAAAAGTATACAGCTTCAAGATGTATTGTTTTTACTCTCTTACTTATCTCTATGGAGGAACACAAGTTCTTTATTTAAATGTACTCCAATTTGTAATCTTTTCCTTTATAGTTAGTGTTTTATGTGTGTCCTATCTCATACATTTTTTTCTTCCCCAAAATGATGAAGGTATTATATTGCTTTCTAAACTGTTCATTGTTTTCCCTTTTGAAAATTGTTTTGCCTTTCACAATTTACCTGGAATTATTTTTCGTATGTGTGTTTTTATATTTGGTATGAAGTAAAACTCAACATTCCAGTTAGGGAGCATAGCCAGTGCAAAGACTTCGAGATTTCAGGAACTTGCATCTGATGAGGAAGAAACTGGAGCCAGTGAATGAGGCAAGAGGATTGAGAAGTAAGGTTGCAGAGGAAGACACGAGACTTAGCTGAAGATTCAGCTTCACTCTCTATTAAATCTTTAAGTTTTTAGATATAATATTTATATCTAAAGATAGATATAGAGAGCTTCCTAGCCCTCAGTAATCATTTTTTCATTTTATTCTAAATGTATGGGAAGCTATTGAAGAGTTGGGAACAGTAGAGTGATACTATACGATTTACATTTTTAAGAGTCACTGACAGTTATGAGAATAATTAAGAGAGGTGCAAAAGTAAATGGAGATGGAAAAAAGTGCAGGGAACTTCTGCACTTTGCCAGGTGCTAGATGATGGAGGCTTGGACTAGTGTCTTAACAGTGGAAGTGGGAAAATGTGGACAGACTTGAGGTTTGTTTTGAAAGGAAAGCCAGCAAGATTTTCTGATGGATCAGATACAAGTATGAAATATGACTCCAAGGTGATATTTATGAAGATAGGAAAAATATCATTTAAAATTTCACTGACTCCATGAAATTCTGGTCCAAGTGGTGAATGTTTCCAAAAGTAATCTATACTACTAACTTTGCACTTGATGGTAAAGTTACCTTTTATTTGATAATGCCTTCCTAGTTAACATATAAGCTCCCTGATCCCTATATCTCAATATAATTATAATAAATATTTTCTAGATATTTATCAAGCATTCTCATAGGCAATATTTGATTGCAGCATCCCCTTGAATGGTCCATAAACACATCAGTCTCAATTTTCAGCTGAGGAAATTTAGATACAGTATTTAATAGATAGTAAAGCTGGATTGTCAACTAAGTCTTACGACTCTAAAATTTCTAACTTCTTTTGTATGGAGAGGTTATATGTTTTGTGTAACCTCTGTAACAGCAATATCAGTGGCTGAGCACAAAAAAATACACATTCATAAAATGATTGCTAATTGGTTTATTGAATAGGCACACTTGCTCTATCTAGGCAAGGAAGACAGTTTAGCCATGCACTGACTACACCAGGAGGTGCAGACCTGGAATTCTATTTCTTCTACTTAAAGGTTGTATCTGTTTTTTAATTAAGTTTATCTAGAAATATTTAAGGCCTAAACCTACTTTCTAATGAAAGCATATGGAAATACCCTGGGATTATGCTCCTGCTAATTTTTCTTAATCTGTTCGTTTGAATTCTCTTTTGTGAGTGACTGTGAACTGAAGCATGAATGATAAAGAACAAAATGCTCTTTCTACCTGAACTTAAAAATTCAACAGAAAGAGTGACTCATCTGCAGCAATTAGTGTGGAAACCCAGATGGTCAGATGAGACAAACCATCGGCAGATTTTATTAATTTCTTAAGGAAATGTTTAATGTTGAGATGGAGTCTTCAGAAATGTACCTAAAGTATATTATTTTTCCAATAAGCTAAGTTAATTAATTCCACCTGGATTAATTTGGACATATCACCATTGTTTATCTAAAGAGAAAGAACAAATACAATAAGTTCTAATGTAGTGGCATGAACAGCACAAGACTGAACCTTTAAAAAACATGAATTCAGGGACTTCCCTGGTGGCGCAATGGTTAAGAATCCACCTGCCAATGCAGGGGACACGAGTTCGAGCCCTGGTCCGGGCAGATCCCACATGCCGCGGAGCAACTAAGCCCGTGCGCCACAACTACTGAGCCTGCGCCTTAGAGCCCACGAGCCGCAACTACTGAGCCCGTGAGCCACAACTACTGAAGCCTGTGCTCCTAGAGCCCGTGCTCCACACAAGAGAAGCCATGGCAATGAGAAGCCCACGCACAGCAATGAAGAGTAGCCCCAGCTCGCCGCAACCGGAGAAGCCCACGCGCAGCAAAAAAGACCCAAGGCAGCCAAAAAAAAATAAACTAATAAAAAAAAAAAAAACACGAATTCAAGTAAAAGGAATTTATAATCTGCATATGTTGAATTGTCCTTCTCAGAGTAAGAATGATAATAAACTTATAATAGCTGGCATTTGTAACTTTCACAAAGCGCCTGTACGTATCATTTTGATTTGATCTTCACCCTCAGCCTTACTAATATGAAGTTTACATTCATCAAATGCTTGTGCCAGGCACTGTGTGCAATGCTTTGCATACTTTACCTTAATTAATTTTTTCTAATAATCTGCAAGTTAGGTGAATTGATTAAGGTTTGGGGTGATAAGCAAAACAAATGGACTTTGCCTAACTTGAGCAAAGTAACGAAGATACTAAAATTGAAGACTGGAACTAAAGCACATTGGAGCACTGTCTTTGAAATCAACCAATTCCAATGTTTTTTCAGAATTTATGAGATTTTACCCAAGGTTCACATTTTCAGGAGTATCTATTTGGCTTGCCTCTAATATTGTACTCATCCCCTTGTCCAGGTGCTTCAATTTGGTTAAGACTAATTTCGGAGCTTTGAAGATGGAACGAAAGGAAAGTTCCTTTTCCTCTAACCATGTTGGCATTTACATAGAGAATACAGCAAAACAGATATAAAAGTTAAGAGGAAAAAGTACTAGAGTTAATGCTGCCTCCCTGCTTTCCAGAGTCAGTGGAGAGTAAGGGGAAGAATCTCAGGTTATACACAGATGGCAAAGAAATGGTCGAATGGTTCCTGAAGCCTTCAGGTCCCTAAGGAGCTGGATCCGTCTTAGCTATTTGGTAAGAAACAAAACTTCTGGCAGTGAGTCCAGCAGATTTCATAGTAACGGGACAGCTGGGCGCCCATGATGTACAGTCCAACTCCACCCCAGAGAGGCGGCGATGGAGCCCTCTCTTCTGTAGCTCTCATCGTATGAACTAAATACAGATTCCAAGACATAACAAGCAACAAATATGAGAGAAAACTGTCAGAAAACTGGAATGAATGTGTGTTGATGGGGCCGGGAGATGGTGAGCCTTCGGTCAAGGGTTAAAGGCAGCTGTCAGCGGCGGAGAGAGGGATAATCAAATTAAGTTCTGCTCTTTC
>NW_006799735.1:54183-67380 GCF_000442215.2 Lipotes vexillifer
TCTTTCCCTTGCCCACTGTGCTCCCTTAGGACAATCATTGCTAGCCTCCTGGCCTCACAATTCTACGGCAACCGCCACTGGGGCTGATGTCCTCAGGAGAAATATCAGAGCAACACTGAGGCCGGATTGGGCATAGGAGTGGATGAAAGTATGTGCTACCTACCAGCCTTGGTGTTTTGCCCCTTTACCCCATCCCTTCCTAACCCCCAGGATCAGTGGATTACTCTTCAGGGCAATGACTTCCTGCTTATTCCTGAGCATTTAGAGATAAGTAACTGTTGGTCAGATGGTGGCAAATAAGAATAATTTCTTCTTATGAAGGCTAGGGTGTGTTCATTCCAGACAGAGTAGCTGGTATCCTTAAGGCAACCTAAGTTTACAGGTTAAAATAAGAAACCTGGTAAGTATAGCTACTTTGGATAAGAACAAAAAACTGGAAAATATATGCCATCTGAGGCAGATGCTTTTATTATTATTATTATTATTATTAGCCAATCATACTATTGACAGCAGTATAAAAGCTATTAGTAAAAATGTGAATGCTGGTCAGGCAAAAACAATGGAGTTGTGAAGGTCGAAATGATGTAAAGAATGTGCCTAATGCCTGCAACATAGTAGGTGAGTAGGAGGTGTAAATTTCTACCCTACTTTTTGGAATCATACATGAAGTAAGTGAGGAGCCAGACTCGTGTCTGTTTTTCTTGACTGTTTTTCTTTACTGTGTTCTTTACTGTTTTTCTTTACTGCTATAACTTCAGGCATTGTACAAGTTTCCCGATGCTTCTGTTACAAATTGCCACAAGCTTGGTGGCTTAAAACAACAGGAATTTATTATCTCATGGTTCTGGAAGCAGAGTGTGAAATCATTATCACTGGGTTGAAATCAAGTTGCCAGGGCTGTGCTTCTCCTGGAAGCTCTAGGGGAGAACCTTTTTCTCGCCTCTTCCAGTTTTCTTTAAGGAATGACTGCTGACGTTCCTTGGTGTGTGGTTGTATTACTACAATCTCCTAGGCCAACGTCTTCAAATCTCTCTCTGCTCTGTCTTCACACCCCTTCTCTATGTGTGTCAAATCTCCCTCTGTCTCTCTCTTATAGGGACACTTGAGATTACATTGGACCCATCAGGGTAATCCAGGATAATCTCCTCATCTTAGGATCCTTAACTAAATCACATCTACAAAGACCTTTTTCTTTGGTTATATAAGGTAAAATTCATAGGTTCTAAAGATTAGGATGTGGGATCCATTACTCAATGTACACCACAAGTAATTATGCCTGTGCATAGTAAGTGCTCAATAAATATTTGTTGAGTAAAGCCTCTTTCCACAGCCTTTTCCCACTGCCTTTCCTACGATCTGTTTTATTGATAGTACTTTGTCCTACCCTCATATACTCTCTCTATATGTTATTTATACATATTTTCTCTCCACCATCCCTTATGATCTAACAAAAGTGGTTTTAAGCAGCATGATTGTGCAGAAGGAACCATAGACATGTAGACTGGAATCAGATGTTGGTCTTAACATTTTGAGTTGGGATGGAACGTAACAAGCAACAAAAGTATGGTTCATTTAAAAATCTATCATTTTTACAAGTCTATGGCTTTGTTAGTCATTTTTCCAATGAGTGAATAAGAAAGACATTGAGGACTTCTGTAACTTAAAAGTAATGATTTTGCTATCAGAAGTGTAAGCTATAAGATTGACATATTGTGGATAACACCAGAGTGGTCTTAAAAACAGTGGTTTTCATAGTTGAACAAATTATATGGTTTTCAAAAGTCATGTGGCGATCGAAGGTGATACAGTCAACAATGGAATATCTTTAACACATGAAACACTAGCAGAAATGACTGGGCTCTTGAATGGAGGGTATGTTTTGAGCCATGGATTGATACGGTTTCAATGACTGGGGCTGTGGGTGAAGACATGTGTTGCTTCCATACGACTTAAGAAGCCCACTGTAGTTAAGGGGTATTTCATAGTCATCTCCCAATTCTGAAGACAATTATAGCTGGTCTTTGTCTTCTCACACGGAATTGTTCACAAGGAGATAATGAACTTGTGATTGGGACAAGTATTCAAGGGAATGTTCTGCCCATAGCTCTCACCCCAAGCAAATAAATTAGAATTCTTCTTCTTTATCCATCATCCTATTATGAGCTTTCTGAATTCATTCAGGGAGTCAAAAAATACTTACCAAGCATCTACTGTGTATCTGATACCTAGTGAGGTGCCAGGCATACAATGACGGAACTGATGGACCTAAGCTCTTTCTGCATTTTTCTGTACTGACAAAATCATATCCTGCAAAACTTCAACTAAATGACAAAAAACAAGTGAATGAGCTGATGGATTAGTAAAAATACACCACCTAAAATAACAACAACAAAAGCATTTTCATCAAGTTCTTCACAGTGTCACAACAAAGGTAACACTAGGCCTGGTATCAACATGTATTTCTTTCTTCATTCATGATGAACTTTTATTGAGCATCTAATATATACCAGGCATTCTGCTAGCCACTGGTAATACACAAAATGATTAACAAAAAGACCCTAATGGATGTTTGTTTAAGTAACTAACTAATTAGGCTCTGAGATCATTCAAATAAATAGAAATATTGAATCAACTAAATAATAACATCTTGTTTACAAAAATAACAGATGTGATAATAGGTAGATGATATGGTTGAGTAATGCAGATAAATCAAGGATAGTATACTTTCAAATTTTTGCTACCATAAAGAAGTTAAAATATGAGACTTAGTATAAAATTGTACATCCAATAAAAAAGTTCCAAAGTTGAAAGACGACAGATTTCAATATGGAATGATTTCAAGTGACAAAGAGTCTGATTAGTAAAACCATACAAGAAGCTCCTTTATCAAGAGAAAATTAAAAAGGAGATTCAAGTTAACTAATTTCTGCATCAGACTGCATAGTGTAAGCCAAAATGCAGACACTGTAAATGTAATTAAAATAACAATTCGATCCCTATCTGTAGGAAAGCAGGTGAAGCTGCTTCTGGAGAACTGGTGTGACTCAGGAGTCAAACTGATTATGCAACAAGAATGACTCATTTTTATTTCGTGCTACTGAGAGTGGAATCGATGGCATTCTCAGTCTCTCCACTAAATGAAACATTCCTCAATAGAACCTATTTATATTCACCCAAGACCTCCAGGTTTAATTGTAAACTGTCTCATTTAGTTAGCCTGTTGATAGAATTTCAGCAATCTCAAAACTCCCAGCTCAGAATATCCACAGGGAGCAGAGCAGCCACCTCAGTCCAACTGGTTTACCCTTGTATATATACTTGTCACGTGTTCTGCTTGCTCAGGCATTTCCTTTCACTTGGTAACCTGGTCTCAGTCCAAATGCTCTCTTAGAAATGAGACAAGGTCAGAACTGTTAAAGGCATAGAGTGACAACTGACAGTGAAAAAAGAGGCCAAAGAAACATCAAACAGAAAATCACAGTTGCCCAGGACAAATCTGCCCAAGTATGCCAACATTCCCCAAGGGCAATGCTGGATTGCAGCACTTTACCTCGTAGTGAGCAGCATGAGTCATCAAGAAAATGTCAACTGCTGTTCAAATATGCCTTTTGACTAAGACTTGGGGGTGTGTAATAAACTAATTTAAACTAGAAAGCTTTGTCATTTAAGGGAGGGGTCAAGCTTCACTCTTAAAAATTAACTTGGTTTAAACCTTCATTTTCTTATGGAACTGGCATTGAGCTTTCACAAAAGAAGCCTCACCAAGTGCTGAGATAAAGTTTACATCTATAGGAAGCTAAAAACAGCACTTGATGAAATCTATAGTGCCTGAGTCCCAAACATTTATATTCAACATACGAAAGAATATTTTAAATGAGTTTCTCTTTCCAATGTACTTAATAATGACAATAGGGCTTCCCTGGTGGCACTGTGGTTGAGATTCCGCCTGCCGATGCAGGGGACACGGGTTCATGCCCCGGTCCGGGAAGATCCCACATGCTGCGGAGCGGCTGGGTCCGTGAGCCATGGCCGCTGAGCCTGCGCGTCCGGAGCCCGTGCTCCGCAACGGGAGAGGCCCCAACAGTGAGAGGCCCGCGTACCGCAAAACAAAATAAAAAAAATAATGACAATAGAAATAATAGCAGATAACACTTATTAACACTTATCATGTATCAAGCACCATGTTGATTTCCGTACAGAGATCATCTGACTTAATCTGCTGACAATCCTAAGAAGTATACATATATTATTATAATCCCCAAAGTTCTGATGAGGAAACTGATGCTTTCTCTGGCTAGCCCCATGTCTTACTATAGACAAGGGGCAGAGCTGAACTTGAATTCTGGCCATTTAACTCTGGAGACATTGGAAATCTCTGAGTCAGGTAGATTTCTTTGTCATTAGATAGATGTTTGTTGCCAAAAACAGTATTTCTTTTTCAAAAATGTTACTGTGATTGGGATTCACATGTATACATTGATGTGTATAAAATTGATGACTAGTAAGACACAGCTGTATAAAACAATAAATTAAATAAAATTCAAAAAAAATGTTACTGTGCATTCTCTTAAACCCAAATCTATTCAGAAATGTATTTCAGTGGTTTCAAAGTAAAGTTGAAATTCTTGATAAAAAATGTTCAGGGAATCAAGAAAAGCTACAAGAGCAAATTGAGAATTGTAAGGTATGTTTTTTTTTTTCTTTTAATATATTTATTTATTTATTTTTGGCTGTGTTGGATCTTCGTTGCTGCGCACGGGCTTTCTCTAGTTGCAGTGAGCGGGGACTACTCTTCGTTGCAGTGCGCGCGCTTCTAATTGCAGTGGCTCCTCTTGTTGCGGAGCAAGGGCTCTAGGCGCGTGGGCTTCAGTAGTTGTGCCTCGCGGGCTCTAGAGCACAGGTTCAGTAGTTGTGGCGCATGGGCTTAGTTGCTCCATGGCATGTGGGATCTTCCCGGACGAGGGATCAAACCCGTGTCTCCTGCATTGGCAGGCAGATTTTTAACCCTTGTGCCACCAGGGAAGTCCATTGTAAGGTATGCATTTAACTAATAGAAATCAATCAAAAATGTGTGGTTTCATCAATTTCGTGAACAGAGTCACCAAACATAAAATTCTATTTATCTTATTAAGTTGCTTCATGGAATAAAAGCTGTATTACACAAACTTGCTAACTGATGAAATGAAGAGTCTAAATTCAAAAATGTATGACCTCTAGGAAAAAAAGACTTTCAGATTTATTAATTTCAAATGACTACATATATATAGCTATCAGTGTATATAGATAATATACTATTTTTAATAGGATATTTCAAAGTAAGGAGACAATGTTTTGAAGTTTTGCTCCAAAATGAGTTGATTTTTATTAGAGAAATGAATTTATTCACAAAAATAGGTTAAGGCTCTGAAAAGCAGTTTAACCACTTGGATATCCTGCAATCCAATTTCTTCTGCAACTTTGCTTAGCAAATTTATATGCAGAGAGATTGCAAAGATATGTCCAATCTAGATCAAATGATTGCATATCCCTTAATTAGCAGAACCTGAGACATTATGTGAGTTCTAACTTGTAAAATATTTTGACCTCTTTGTGTAATTGACTGCCCTGTGATTGTGCTTTTGAATATCAAAGCCAGAGTAGGGGAGGTCAGAGAAAGGATCCAGAATTATCTGGGCATTATGCGTTTATTTAAACGCTAAGGAAAACTTCAATAAATATAATAGCAGCAAATTGCACACTGATGATTCAGGATCCTGTTTAGTTTGGTATTTTCAGGAAAATACAGTTATCTTAGCAACTAGCATGTCACATGGGACATGCTGTAGCATGCAGAATGTCTCCAAATCAAAAGCCTGTCCCTCTGGAAGTGATCACATCAGGAATGGGAAAAAAATAAACCAATCTCTTCACATAATGAATCATGTTATTTACCTCCCTCATAGATAGAAGATAATTTATATTTAAACCAGTTTTACTCTGCTACAAGCCCATCAAAATGGCAATATGTATATTACATGGATTAGGACAAAAACCTAAAGAAATTACATAACTTAAATGTACAAAGTAAATTTTCCATTGAATTAACTTCTAAACATTCCATAGACTTATTTACTAGCCTATTCAACTGAATTATCTTTGGGGGGAAGTGGTATAGGTAAGATATTTTCTAAAAGTTAAGTAATAAGTTATTAACCATTAAACATCAAGAAGTATAAGTATCTTTATCCTGGTGACAATAACTCCAAAGTTGACAAAATTATTATTTTAAAATTATGCCTTTATAAGTCTAAAACAACCTGTTTGGATGTGAAATCTGCAATTAAACTGATTGCTATCTGCGTTGTTATAGAGACTTAAGTCTAAGTAACTTCAAAGAAAAATAAGAGACTTAAGTTTTTTCAATCCTCTATGTGTGCATTGCAGAAGAAACAAATATCCACTGCTTGCCTCCCAAATGTCCCAGTTTTTCAGTAACAGGACAGAAAAGGTACTTGACATTGCAGAGTTTATGTTCTAGCTGGGAGAGATGTACAAAAAGAAAAGAAGGAAGGAAGGAAGGAAGGAAGGAAAGAAAGAAAGGAAGAAAGAAAGAAGAAAGGAAGAAAGGAAGAAAGAAAGAAAGAAAGAAAGAAAGAAAGAAGGAAAGAAGGAAAGAAAGAAAGAGAAAGAAAAAAGAAAGAAAGTAAACAGAGTAAATTATACCGTGGTAACTTCCATAAAGAATATGGAACAGACCTCCTCTTCCTCTACCTCTTTCTTTTCTCTTCCCTTCCTGGACATTTCAATCCTGAAACTATTAGATGGTACAGAGAGGAGCAGGAGGGGATGAAGCCGCTGCTGCAGGTCATCAGAGCCTGAGCAGGGGGAGAACACCTGCAGGGGCCGGGCGGGATGGGGGAGATTAAAGATTGGTTACATACAGGGAGATTTGTCGTATGAGAAAATGTACTAAAGACAGTGGAAGTCAGGTTTCTCACTATTGGAAAATGGAGCTACAAATTCAGAAAATGAGAAAACTAGACTGAATCCTGCATGTATGGTTGGATTGGAAAATGTATAATTTTTAATATATATGTAGATAAGTACAGAAATAAATGTATATAAAAATACATATATTTTATAATATATAATGAACATTTCTAATATATATTAATATACAATCATATATTAAATTAATATATAAAAATATATTACATGCTTGACCTCTCAGTGGAGAGGTCTAGAGAATATATAATATATAAAATATCTATTCTCTGGATCTTTCTACTGAGAGGGCTCAAGCACCAAACTCCGATAACAATGAGCATACTTGGAGCCCAAGATCTTGAATTCTAAATACAATTTTCCACTAAAAGGAAAACAGCACTCTTTGAAAAAATGTCTGATACTAGGGCTAGGAAAGGGATAGTCCAAGATGAGCCTGGAACGTCTCATCGTGTCTAAGGAAAAAGAAGTCAGCTTGGAGAGGCCCCCACTAGCCAAATCTGGGGCAGCTTGAGCATCGAGATAAATCATGATAGCAATGGGTTAAAACATATTGAATAAAATAGGGAACCATTAGTTCACCCAGATATAAATAAATAAAAGAAAAAAAGAGAAATTTGACAAGGAAAATGATATTTACAGTTTCAGTACCTCCCCCACAAAATGCTTTCAAATTGCAGAGGGGAATGAGTGACTTTATAGTAGAAAAGCCTGACAGACACCATCTTGATCAAGTGATCACAGTGAACATTACCTGTAATGTAGTAAAGGATGGAATCAAACTCACGTGCCACCGGGGAGGAAGCAATGAGAAGGATACAGCATCACTTCTGTGATATGTTTGCCAGTGATCATAACTGAATGTAATCATAAGGAAATATCATACAAATCCAAATTGAGGCACATTCTACAAAATATCTGGCCTGTAATATGGTCATTGAATGTTAAGGGGAAAATTGAGGAACTCTTCCAGATTGAAGAGACAGTGGACAACTCAATGCAATGTATGATTTTGAACTGGATCCTTCTGTTATAAAAGGTATTATTGGAACACTGTAAATAGAGACAAATGATTAAATGGCAGTAGTGTATTAATGTTAATTTTCTGATTTTGTTGGTTGTCTTGCAGCTATATAGGAGAATGTCCATAGTGGTAGGAAATACCCACTAAAATAATAAAGAGTGATTGGGACATCATGTCAGCAGCTTACTCTCAAGTGGTTCAGGGAAAAATTTCCTTGTGCCACACTTCTACCTTTTCTCTGTGATTGTTTCAAACTAAAGAATATGTAAAAAGGTAATATGGTAGATGCCAACTGCACATGGACAACTCCTTTAAATTTGTGTTTTCTAGGAAATATTGTTTGAAAAGGCAGCATTTCAAATTGACAGCTGAAAAATAAGTCAGTCACTCAGAAATCTGGCTTAAAGGTATTCTAGGCAGAGGGAGCAGCTGGCACTGAAGCCCTAGTCATGAAGGAGTCTAGCTGAGTTCCAAGAATAAACAAGTCAAAGTATCCAGTATAGCTGGAGCCTAGGGGGTAAGGGGAGGATTGATGGAAGGTGCATAGACAGGCTCTCGAGAGGGGCCTCACTGATGATAAGAAGTCTGGAACTTTATTTGAGATGCCAAGGAAAACCACTGAAGGATTTTAGCAAGAGTGTAATATGAACTCATTCATATTTTCAAAAACCACTCATTGGAGAAGGGATACAGGAGTAAATATAAAGCCATAAATTAAAGGGCTGTTTGCCCTTTTATACTAGGAGTAAAAAAAAATGGAGAAAGGAGTCTTATATTTTGGAACTACAGGTGGTAGGATTTATCACTATCACTATTGAATGAGGGTGTTGAAGAAAAGAGAAAATTAATGAGTAAAGAGAGGAGCTATTCCTTATTTAGAGCTTACTATGTGCCAGGCAGCCTCTAATCACTTCACATACATTTATTTACCCATTTAACTCTCAGAACAAGCCTGTAAGGACTATTGTGACTATTGTTAACCCCATTTAAAGATACTGAGGCATGAAGAGGTTAAGCGACAACCACAGAGGTAAAATGGCATTTTCATCACATCATATCAAGGGTACATGGTACCAGCATAATTTATCACCATTGATATTGACCTTGACCACCTGGTTGAGGTAATGCTTGTCAGGTCTCACCACCGTGAGATTACTCTTTTCCCCCCCTTTCCGTACTGTAGCTTTTGGAATGGAGTCACTGTACGCAGTCCACAGCTAAGAAGCAGGGACTTATGCTCCATCTCCTTGAGGGTGGAGTATCTACATAAACTATTTGGAATTGTTCTGCAAGGGAGATTTGTCTATTATCCTGTATTATTTACTTACCTAATCACTTATTTATATTAGTATGAGCTCATGAATATTTATTTCTTATTTGGGGTGATAAGCCAATACTACTTATTTGTTTTATTGCTCAATTTGTTCCAGCTTGGGAGTTCTTTCTGTTGGCATCTATGTCACTTTGATAAATACCCAATGATGTAGGGTTGATTTCTTGGTTTCGTTTTCTGTAGCTTTTTTTTTTTTTAACACTTCTTACTTTTTAGCACTATGAGATGCTTTCAAGCTCTTCCAATATGTTCCCTGCTCCAGTTCAAGAACTAGTCATTTACCCAAGAAACCCTGGTTTCTTTTATTATGGAATAGTATTAGAAACCAAGATCTGGATGCTAGGTGTACTCTATTCTTTTTCAATTTTTTTTTCAAAATTGTCTTTTTAGATTCTTTGCATTTCTGTAGAAAAACCCACCTATGTTTTGATTGGGATCCTGGGTTTTGGCTTGAACACTGGATGAATGATTGCACTTTTTACAGAAACTGGAAAATCTGGAAGATGATTAGATAGGGATAAGGAATAAAAAAATTTCTATTTTGGATATTTAAAATTTAATATCCCACTGTTCTAATCTAGCCCCTATACACCCTCCTAGCTCTCAGGACCAGAAGATTGTTTACTTTCTATTTTTAAAAAATTTTAAATAATTTCTATTGGAGTATAGCTGATTTAAAATGTTGTGTTAGTTTCTGCTGTACAGCAAAGTGAATCAGTCATACATGTACATATATCCAGTCTTTTTTCGATTCTTTACCCATATACATCATTATAGAGTATTGAGAAGAGTTCCCTGTGCTATACAGTAGGTCCTGTTCATTATCTATTTTATTAATGCTTGTTATGTGATAGCAGGGGTGACATGGGCATCAAGGAATTAATTAATTAAAATTAAATTAAATTAAATTAATTAAATTAAATTAAATTAAATTAAATTAAATTAAATTAAAATCTCAGCTGGCAGCATCCAAATTCATTAGTTTATCCATTACTGATTTATGTACTTTTTGACAGGAAGGGTTGTAAATTGATAACTGTAGCTATTTCCATGTGGATGGATGGAGTCTCAGAAGAGGGGGAAGAATTTAACATTTCTTAAGCACCTATCATGTTTTAGATATTGTTTAAGGTCTTCTGCATACAAAATATATGCCAAGACTTACAAAACGAAAAACGATTATTCTTCGCAGTTGGAAAATGTGGAGATTGAAAGTCTGAGAGATTAGGTAACTTCTCAAGTCACACAGCAGGAAAAGAGGTGCTCGGATCCAATCCAGGATTAGGTTGCCTGATAAAATATTGCATAGAATGTACACTAAAAAAAAATTATCCATTGTTTGTCTGAAATTCAGATATAACTGGGCATCTTATATTTTTCTTTGCTAAATCTGGCAACCCTAATCCAGGACCATCTGGCCTCAAAGGCTGTGTTTCTTCTGCCCCACAGTATAAACACAATACATCAGGAGACACATGAGAATCTGGAAAGTATTTTCCCCCTATAACCTATACTTTAGTTTAGCTGTAATATATAAATACAAATACGAAAGTGGCCTACAGCCCACACTGAAAAAAATATGCTTTGGTCTGAAAATAGGAAGGAAATTTTTATTTTATATTGTTTTGGTGGGGGGTTTTTTGTTTTGTTTTTTTTTGGTACAGCTACATGAGCCTTTAATAAAATTAACCTTTTGCTTCAGTCAACTATCATCAAGTTGGGACTTTTTCCAACCCAATAATTTCATTACACATTTAAACTGTTTTGTAGCACTTAAAAAATGCAATCTAAAATATCTGAAAAAAGAAAATACAATGTCCTGTCATATTTGATGTTCTCAATCTTTAATTAAAAATACCAGAGCAGTAAGACTGGGATTGTTCCCGTGCTCTGGAAGCACAACACCTTCTCAGTACTAGAAGAAATAATTGGTACTCTTGCAGTCAACTCTCAGGGTAAAATTAAAGTCTTCATCAGGAGCTTCAGGGTTTTATGATAAGAGCTCTTCTCCTTTTAGCCTCATATTCTTTAAAATTATGATTTCTACTCTAACTACTCTATTTACTTTTGTAAAGAGAAGAAACAATGTAAGTCCTTAAAAATTACATGAATATTCTTATAACCTTAGAATATGAATGAGACTTTCTAAAAAT
This sequence comes from Lipotes vexillifer, assembly GCF_000442215.2. Taxonomy (NCBI): domain Eukaryota; kingdom Metazoa; phylum Chordata; class Mammalia; order Artiodactyla; family Lipotidae; genus Lipotes; species Lipotes vexillifer. The sequence continues at coordinate 65,678 of NW_006799735.1, forward strand.
TACATAAATATTCTTATAACCTTAGAATATGAATGAGACTTTCTAATCAAGTTTTCAAAATTTTTTTTAAAAGGAATGATAAAGGAGAAAGTAGACAGATTTTCTATACAAAAATGTGGAACTTCAGTATAGTTAAAAACACATTAACAGAATTTAACATCAAAAGCCAAATTAGTAAAAATTTTGCATATGGTAGCCAATAGTTCATTGACAATTTTTTTCAAACTATTCATTGACTTATTTATTTAAACTATTGATCAATTTATTCTTTAGTTTTATATTTTTAAAAACATACAACATTGTGTGTATTGTTTTTGCCAACATATTTAAAATTTTTTGTTCTTTTCATTGTTGCTTACATTTCAATCATTCCATCAGGATTCATATTTCTTGTTCTTGAGTTACATCCTTTATTAACTATTTCAGTAAGAGTCATGGGTGGTAAATTCTCTTGAAGACTTATCAAAGTTTTATGCCATTTTAGGGGAAGCTTTGCTTACAGTTTTGGCTAAGCTTTCCAGTGGTCAAGTAGGTGGCCAGGAGGCATTAAGATGGAGCTAGGATTAGAAGCTCAGCATTCTGGGGAAAGGTACCAACTTTTATTCAAGAAAAGTGAGGATTTTCCCAGTGTGAAGTTTTCCCAGTTGAACTTGAAGAGATGAGAGTAAAAGAGTCTGAGAAGTTATCCTTCTGGAAAGAGAAGGTATACACAAGAGATGAATGTCCTTTGTGGGGATGCCAACCTACTAGGGGGAGATTATAGCAGGAATAATATTTTGCTATACTAAACCATTGTGTTTTTATCACTAGTGAAACCTAGTTCTTGGTCTTCTCATAGCTCCAATAATAATAGCCGGCCCAGGTGACTCCATCACAGAGTTGCTTTTACAAGCTATAGCGTAGGGAGGAATGAGGTTGTTGTGTTAACTTTCCCTAAGAAAAGAAGGAGGAAAGCTCTCCTGGAGGAAGAAATAAATTTGGAAAGATAGAGTGGGAGAGAAAGATAGGAGATCAGATTCAACTGTTTGTTCCCCCAAAACACAGCTGAGGGGGATCTCCAAAGCAGTAGTGCTTGTGTCATCTTGCCTTTGAGACTTTGGGACAATACTGCCTCCAATGTGCCCTGAACTATAGCAAAGTAACAAAGTGTGAGTGTTCAGGCAGAGAGCCTGAGTTTGGGCCCCAGTTTCCTACGGATGTGTGGGGTTTAGGGAAGATCCAGCCAACGCCACATGCCTATGCAAGGGGAAGTGAAAATGCCAAGAGAACCAGGAACCACAAGAGGCAAATCCAGACAAGAAACTGGCTGGAGATGGGACTTTGTGACTGAATCAAGGGGAGACTCCACAGGGGGCATTAATGGCAGGTGTCAGCTGCTCAAAGACCAGGAGGGAGAAGTTACATTAGGGGTGGGTGCAGGAAGGGAAGCTGTACGAACCATGCATTCCTGACGTTTGGACCCCTGGGGCTTTGCAGATCCTGGAGAGACATCTCTCCCAGGGCTAGCCATTTTCTAAAGGCACTAAAGGACCCCACTGGCCTGCAAGTGCGTCTTTCACATGCAAACCAACCAGCCCCAAACCAAAACCACATCCACCTCCTTGTTGGAGCCCTTACCCTCCAGGCCACTGTTCTCCTGCCCTTAGCAGCCCAGGGCCAGGTGCCAGGCAACTAGAGCCAGGTACCTATGCCCAGATCCTGCT
>NW_006799735.1:67673-80922 GCF_000442215.2 Lipotes vexillifer
CTGCTGAAATTACTCAAACTAGTAAACCCTAAGCCTGCTTATCCTGCCTTTGCTAGTAAATTCTTTCCCTCCCACAGAAACCACAGTCAGGCCTCTTGCTCTCTTTCTTCTGGTTCCCTCTGCCTCTTGACTGAGCCTGGTCCTTTCCCACGTGGCTCCCTGAATGTAATGACCTATCCCTTCTTCTTGGGAATCATGAGTAACAAACTGTCTTCTCAATGCCAGTTGTCTCCTGATCTGTTGGCCTCACCGTACCAGAAAAAAAATAAAACTTACATTTAAAATTATCCAATACTCAGAAGCTAGTGGAACCTGACAGTACATCCATAGGCCCACCTGTAGCAGACCCCCTCCTTCTAGATAGATCATCCTCTTTCTGCATCCTGAAACATTTTGGGAAGGATGAGGGGCAGAGGAGACTCCTTGAGAGGAGAGAAATTACCTTATCTTTGAATTGACATAATATTTACCTAAGATGACCTCTTAAACCAGAAGTTCATTTGCTTTTAATTGGAAATGTTTAACCTCCCCTGACCCATGATAAACTCACCTTGACTATTTAGTGAACATGTGAGTTGAAGAGAAGGGGGAAGTTAATTAGAGAAAATAATGTGGTCTTCTTGCATATCTAAGTTGAATTTTCTAACCAAGTTGAAAATTCCAGCCTTTAATAATTTTTTTTTTTTTTTTTTGCGGTACACGGGCCTCTCACTGCTGTGGCCTCTCCTATTGCGGAGCACAGGCTCCGGACGCGCAGGCTCAGCGGCCATGGCTCACGGGCCCAGCCGCTCCACGGCATGTGGGATCTTCCCGGACCGGGGCACGAACCCATGTCCCCTGCATCGGCAGGTGGACTCTCAACCACTGCGCCACCAGGGAAGCCCGCCTTTAATAATTTTTAAAAGAAATAACTTCTGTTTATTGCGATTTATTTATAATTATAAAGTGACACATATTCATTGCAGATAATTTGGGATATGTAATTCAACTCAAAAACCCTTTATTCTCCCATTATTTTTGGAATGTATCTCTCCATGTATTCATTTCATGAACATATGCTGTGCTTATTAACTCAGACATATTTTTCATTAAACAATAATTCATATTAAGACCTATAAGTGTTCTTACTATTCATTACTTAATTGATTTAACAATCCTCTTATTTATTTAGATTGTTTCCACAGTTTCCTATTCTAAAGAATACTCTGATGGATATTTAGGTACATAAAACTTTGTGTGCATCTTTGTAATTTCTAACTAGAAAACTAGATATAGGAATGAAAACAGCAGAGTTCCATTTTCAAGACCTTTCTATCTTATACACATTTTCATGGTTTTTGATTCATATTACTGCCAGACCAGTGTATATAACTACCAGCAGGGTATGAGAAGGTCCATTTCTCCCTTTTCTCAAAGACATGCTTTTTTTTTTTAATTTTTGTAAAATCTTTGCCAATAGATAAGATGACATCTTTTGTGTTTTTTTAAAATCTTTTTCTTTGAAAACCAATAGAAATGAAAATTTCTCAAAGCAGGTTAAGCTTTCATTGAAATTATGTAGTCAGATACTTTCCTACCTGTCTCAGTCCATTTACCTCTTCCGTATTGATTTTGCAAAGTCCCTTCTACTGTAAGCATTAGTAACCCTAGTTGTCACATATACAATTTTTCTCCTGGCTTGACATCACTTCCTTTTTTAATTAATTAATTAATTTTTGGCTGGATTGGTTCTTCGTTGCTGCGTGCGGACTTTCTCTAGTTGCGGCAAGTGGGAGCTAGCGGTGCGCAGGCTTCTGGTTGCGCTGGTTTCTCTTTGTTGTGGAGCCCGAGCTCTAGGCACATGGGCTTCAGTAGTTGTGGCATGCGGGCTCAGTAGTTGTGGCGCATGAGCTTAGTTGCTCTGCGGCATGTGGGATCTTCCCAGACCAGGGCTCGAACCCGTGTCCCCTGCACTGGCAGGCGGATTCTTAACCACTGCGCCACCAGGGAAGTTCCTTGATCTCACTTTCTAATTTTGTTTTTAGAGGTTTTATTTCATTTTTATATACAGATAAAAATATTTTATAAACATATATATTATAAATACATATATATATATATGTATTTTTAAAGATAAAATCCTGAGATGAGCTCATTCCTAGCAAATTTCCCTTTAATTTGCAACTCTTCATAGAACACTGAGAATATGCTCTTCCCAGCAGGGAGTAATGATTGTAGTAAATTAAGGAAACAAGTTTAAACAAACATGTGCTTACTCAAACTCTGCCTATCAGGACGTGCTGCCCTCAGCCCACACAGTCTTCACATGAGCTTCAGGGTCCCTCAGTGCCCTGAAATGTCCTGGTCCTTGAGAGAACAGTGAATATAATAATTGACAATGTCTAGGGTTCTATAGCTCTTTCTCATTCTTCACAAGGAGGATCTCCTTTAACTAGAGGAGCTGGTGTAGTTTGCTCCATCTCACAGATGAAGAAATAAGCTTCTTGACTTGCCAACAATGCTTGGGAGTGAGTGGGAAGGCATGATCAGTATACACATGCAGTTCTTTCCCCACCTTGAATTCCATGCTTCTTTTTTCCCACAGGACTACTTTCCCAGTGTTAATTGATTTTAGAAATATATTTATCTAGGCTGAGAAATGTTGTGAGAAGTAAAAGTATCATCTCTTGGATAATATGTGAATAGTGAAATTTGAACATAGATTAGGCTCTTACTGTCAAGACATATGTTTGACCTTAAAAGTAACCTGAAACAGGCAAAAGAACATGGAATCTCATCTTTCTCATCCTAGAATTCAAGCACTATGGAAGGTCCAAGTTTATGATTCTTTAGAATGCTCTTGGGACAAAAGTGAGGAAGCCATTGGCATGTCAGTATGTGCTCACCTGTGAGGGTGCAGGAGCTGGAACATGTTAAAAACAATGGGGGGAACCCTCTTACACTGTTGGTGGGAATGTAAGATGGTGCAACCATTATGGAGAACAGTATGGAGGTTCCTTAAAAAACTAAATATAGAACTACCATATGATCCAGGAATCCCACTCCTGGGCATATATCTGGAGAAAACCATAATTCGAAAAGGTACATGCACTTCAGTGTTTGTTGCAGCACTATTTACAATAGCCAGGACATGGAAGCAACTTAAGTGTCCATTGAGAGGAGTGGATAAAGAAAATGTGGTGTATATATATACACAATGGAATACTACTCAGCCATTAAAAAGAATGAAATAATGCCGTTTGTAACACCACAGATGGACCTAGAGATTATCATACTAAGTGAAGTATGTCAGATAGAGAAAAACAAATATCATATGATATCGCTTATATGCGGAATCTAAAAACAAATGATACAAATGAACTTATTTACAAAGCAGAAACAGACTCACAGATTTAGAGAACGAACAATTACCAGGGGGGAATGGGGGGGAATAGATTGGGAGTTTGGGATTGACATGTACACACTGCTATATTTAAAATAGATAACCAGCAAGTACCTACTGTGTAGCACAGGGAACTCTGCTCAGTACTCTGTAATGACTTATATGGGAAGAGAATCTAAAAAAGAGTGGCTATATGTAAATGTATAACTGATTCACTTTGCTGTGCACCTGGAAGTAACCCATTATAAATCAACTATACTCCAATAAAAATTTTTTTAAAAAATCAGTGAGCAGGTCTTTGTGTGGACATACTTTTCAGTTCATACTAAGTACTATGTTTGCTGGACCATATGGTAAGACAGTTTTGGGTTTTACAAGAAACTGCCCAACTGTCTCCCAAAGTTGCTGTATCATTTTGTATTTGCACCAGCAATTACTGAGAGTTCCTATTGCTTCACATTCTCAGCAGTGTTTTCCTATCAGTGTTTTTGAGTATTCAGTATTCTAAGAGATGTGTAGTGACATCTCATTGTTTCAACTTGTAATTTCCAGATAATGCATAACATTGCATAACATTCAACATCTTTTTATATCCTTTTTATATGCTTTTTATATGCTTATTTGTCAACTGTATATCTTCTTTGGTGTAGTATCTGTTCATATCTTTTGAGCATTTATTAATCAGGTTGCTCCTGATCCAGTTTGTTGAGTTTTAAGGGGTTTAATAGTTCTCTGTATATTTGGGCTAACAGTCCTTTATCAGATATATCTTTTGCAAATATTAAAAAAATATAAAATATAATAAAAGCAATGGGCCTAAGTATACGATCATTAAATGTTTGCCTTATTGGAGACTGAGGGAGAATCTCTGAATTATCACCCCTTTCACCAGCACACACTCAGTTCTACTCTACCTCTCAGTCCTGCCTTAGTTTTCTGCATAACACTTATCGTCTCTCACATATTATGCATTTATTTGGTTACTTATTTATCATCTATACCCACACAATGTAGAATGTAAGTTCCACAAGAGTTGAGACTTCGTTGTAATCTTTACATTATTGTCAGCCCCTAAAATAGTGCCTATAGCACAATGGGCACCAAATAAATATTTGTGTTAGAAAAAATAGGTAAGGGCTGAGCAATGCTAGGTTTTCAGGTAGACCACAAGAGACGTCATCTCCTCCCGTAAAGTCTGTACAAGGGTATTTGGAATGCAGCTTCTCTTCACCACCTCCCCTGTCCCCAGTCAACCTGAGGGTATGCCAATATTTTCCTAACTTGGAAATTTTCTTGAAAATTAATATTTAAATGATAATACACTAATGGGACTATAAAGCTTAACTGAGTTTGTTATGTTACAAAATATATTTGTTTTTACTGTTATTCTAAACGTACATATTAACGCCAGAATATAATATGATACTTTGAATAGACACACTAGAATTTATTCACATGTATCACATAGGATGAAGTTTCTTTTGAGTAACTGAGACCCCAGATGATAGTGACTTACAAAAGAGATATGCTTATTTCTCTTACATAAAAGCCTGGAGGTAAGAAGTCTGGGACTTGTATAAGACTCAATTTCATAAAAATTTTTTTAGTACCTGGATTCTATCTTGTTATTCTACTACGTATATGACCTTCAATCCCAAGGCCATCTCATGGACCAAAATAACTGCTTTAGCTCCAGCAATTTTATAGCACTCTAGCCTGTAGAAAGGATAAAGGGACAAAGAAGAAAGGGCAAAGGATGCATGATGATTGTCTATTAATGAAGATTTAAGGCAGCCATGTGATACTTCTGCTTGTATTCCATTGGTTAAAACTAAGTGGCATGGTCTCATCTTGCTTGAAGGGAGGCAGTGAAATATAGTCTTTATTTCATGTGGTCATGGATCCAGCTAAATACTGGGGGCTCTACTACCACATAAGAAGGAAAATGGATATAAAGGACAGCTTGTAGTTTTTATCAAGGCATCCAACTGAGTGTTTTTCTATTCAATATAGTCATCTCATGAGGCTAAGTACTTATTCCAATGACTCTGTCATTGCCACTACTTTTGAACTGCCTTCAGAGCCATTTTTTATATTTACCCTCAGAGGTATCAAATATTCGATCTTAAAGAGTAAATTTTATTTTTGAAACATCAGAAAGTCATCTCAGATGAGGTTTTATGTGTAAGACATACGACAAAATTATTAATGTCATTTGAGACCAGTAAGTTAGATAAGACCTCAAACTTGTAAGTCCAGTACATCTCTGGAAAAAATTTCCTCGATCCTAAAACCATTCACTCTCTTCTACCACCACCATCACAGTCATAATTAGTACTACCACTTAGTAAAGACTGAAAACTTATGAGGATGGTAATTTTCATATGTGACACCTTCTACTCTAAACATAGTACTCAAGTCAATCTAATTACTGTCCCTCAACTTGTAATTTCCAGACCTGTATCCATTTGTCTGGTATGCTCTAATAGCTGGTGGTATGTCATTAAAAATCTTATACTTGTGTTCTTCTTTCCTAAGATGAAGAGGATCTATCTACAAAATTTATATAAAGATGCTCTAAAATTAAGATCTTATAGTAGAAAAGCTACTCGGGGCTGATTTAGAATATCATATGATATTTTGCTTCCACCAATTAACTGGAGGACATGTTAAATTACTTGTGCACTTCATTATAAGTAGCTCAAAACATTGTTTCATCAGAAATTTGAAATTAGGAAAAATTACAAGTATTGGCTATATTTTAAATCACTTTCTAGAATTTGATATCTAATTCCTTCTGCTTTGGAATCTCTATCAATTGTTTCAAGCCAGGAAAGTAGTTCTTTGTTAGTCTTTCAGAACTCAGCTAGACATTGTGCACTCTGGGGCCCTTCCCAGACAGTGGTGTCCCTCCTACGTGCCCTGGTAACATGCCATCGTAGTGCATTGTACTTGCCTAGTGGTCTTTCACCAGATTTAAGGTTCCTTTAAGGTTGAAACTATGACATAATCACATTCAGCAATGTGCCTGGAACTTAGCAGGCATTTAATAAGCTTGAATTGTTTTAGAATCTCCTACCTCGATTTCCAAAGGCACATGTATATATGTACTTTCACATGCTCTTTTAGTCAAATTTCACTGGAAGTTATTTGGTACGTACCCACTGTGAGTTGTTCTGAGATGTGAATCTCCCACCAATACCATACAAGGAATAGTTATTGAAGAGGAAAAAGGGATGAGGGGAGAAGGAAAAATAGAGAAGGGAGAAATGTAGGAGAGATACTCAGAAAGTTGATCAAGTATAGTAACTCAATCTTAAAAGTGATTTTTTTGGGTCCAAAATAAGTTTTTTTATTCTCTAGATTAGTAAACCATGAAAAAGACAAGGTAGTATTAAGAAGAGTGGGATGTGACTAAAATATCTGAAAAATAATGGGATGTAAATTAGAAATTCTAGAAAACTGCCAAACTACATCAGGTCAAAAGAGAAAATATATGATCCTTTCAAGTGACCCCAAACCTCATTTGACGAAATTCTAAGTCAGTGTTTCATAAAAATCTTTGGTAGAATAAAAGTAGGTGCTTTTAAAATAATAGTTTTTATTGCATGGTACCTCTCTCAAACTAAAAGTCAGCCTCAATAAGCTTAATGGTGACCCACTGGTAGAAGCATTACCATTAAGGGCACAAACAAGACAAGAATGTCCACTAATACCACCATTATGTACATCCATTATGTATATTGTTCTAGAAACATAAGCTAAAGCAAATATCCAAGAGAAAGAAATGAGGTATAAACACTGACGAAAATGAGAAAACTAAAGTTTTGCAGGTATAATAATTACATACTTGGAATAACAGCTAGAACAAAAAACTGGAAAAATCATAAGTTGGATGATAAAAAATTAATATAAAAATTATTAGATTCCTTTGGGACTTCCCTGGTGGTCCAGTGGTTAAGACTTTGCCTTCCAATGCAGGGCGTGCAGGTTGGATCCCTGGTTGGGGAGTTAAGATCCCACATGTCTCGAGGCCAAAAAAACCAAAACATAAAACAGAAGCAATACTGTAACAAATTCAATAAAAACTTAAAAAATGGCCCACATCAAAAAAAAAAATCTTAAAAAAAATTATTAGATTCTCTATATGAAAACTAACCAAATGTAAAATATAATGAAAGGAAAACCCATGTTTAGAATAGCCTTTAGGGTAAATTTTTGTTCTGTACAGCTGAGAGCTTTGAGTAATCTAGAAATAGCTGTCCAAAAAATGTGCAGGCAGCACAATCCTCAGAAGTACGTAAAACTTAGGATTGGGTCAGATAGGGGCTGATATCTGAAAACTAGCATTAGGGACAGTACTTTGGTAGGCCGTGGTACACAAAGGAAAGAGATAAATCAGTTTCACATGGAATGGCCTAGAATGAATTCACAAGCTCACTAGGTCTCCCACAGAAAATTAAGACATTGTTTTGGAAAGAATGGGTCCCCAATAATTGAAATGGGAGACTTTAGATGACTCAGAGTACTCAGGGTTCCCAAATCCCACTGAGTATGCTTTGCCAACAGAAGCAATCCTTTCTCTCCAGTCTGTTGTCCAATCTGTTCCTGTCTTGCTTGAAGACCAGGTAATGAAATTATCAGAGGCAGTTGCCTTGTAATGGGAAGTTAATTCTGTTTAAGCCTACTACCACCATTTTTAAATTGTCCATAGACCTATAATTAGAATCAGACCCTATGTACCTCAGGGTCACATCAGAAATTTTCCCTTAAAAGATAAAGCTTAACAGCAAAGGAATTACAAAGCTTTGATCATTTGTCTTGGAAAAATACTGAGAACATATGAGAGAATGGAATCCCAAAGTGCTAGACCAAGGTGGACAATACATAATTTTGCATTAGTCTGATTCACCAATATAAATGAATTCATCAGAGATTCAGGGTTCATTGTGCTACTTTGAGCAAGAGTAATGCTCAGCTGAATGAAAACTGTATTCAATGTGATCCAACTGAAGGAAGCTGATGTGAGAGAAACCATGGTATATGGCAGAGGAAGTAACTCAGCATCTTAAAAGTGTCATATGTGGTTCACTCACTCATTCCCTTCTGCTCCCTCAATCGGCTTGACAGACAATTCTGTCTTTAAGAGTAATAAACTGCTGTGTAATGCACCAAAATCCTTTAAAAGTGTATAGTTACAGATCTTTACATGTTGGGGAAGTTAGTGGATCTGAACAAATCTCAGGATGGCAGAAGGAGGTATAGCTAGCATAACAGGCAGCAGAGTCAAAATGATTCTCACAATGGTTTTTATCTGCAGAGATCATTGATGGTGGTTAATTAATCATAGGATTCTTTCACCACCAAGATCCTATTGGAGTTATGTAACTCATCTGGCAAGCAGACCGCTGACTTGTGCCACAATAATAAGTCTTCATAACCTCATAGCTTCTCAGTTACTAGACCTGAGAGAGTTCTCAGACTCAAAGGCCCACAGATGAAGGGGAAGCCCAGACACTTTGAAGAAAAACCATAAAAGCAGCATCATGAATATGTTCTATAATGTTTCCCTTTGCCTTTCTCAAAAGGACAGGTAGACATTTGTCAAAGGAAGTGCACACTTGGGTAAAGAAAGTACCCAGGCTTTCGGGATTATTAGTTAACCCAGAATGTAACCAGTCAGTCTAAGCCTTTAGAGATTGGATGATAAATGGGATTTAGGCTTGGGACCATCTCATAGTCGGAATGGTATGGCATGTAGTTATTTTCTAAGTTTAGATTGTATTGATGAAATAAATATACTCAGCTATGGGTAGAATCAGCATCCATGTGTGTTTGTATATGTATGTGTATATTGATTTAATATTCACAACAACCTATGAGGTAAATCCTGTTAATTTCCCATTTTATAGATGAGGAAACTAAGACACAGAGTGAATAAATAACTCGTCCGTGACCACAAGCCTCTCTTGTGACAGAGATGGAATTTGAATTCAGGCAGTCAGTTTCCAGAATTTATACTTTAATCTCTGGACTATATTGCTGAATATAGAGTAAGCCCATTTCTTCCCCCTTGTTCCAAAAAAATGCACGCACGCACACACACACACACACACACACACACACACACACATATTTTAGGAAAATATAAAAGAGGCACGTTGGATAATTTTGGTAAGAGTGACAGAATAGGAATGAGAGGAAAGATTTCCACTTTTATAGATTTTTGTACTGCTTGATGTTTTTAACCACGTGGATATTTTATTTCTACTTTAATATAAACAGAAACATGAGAAAAAGTGTATGCAAAGGCCCTGAAGTAGAAAAAACGTATTTTTTTGAGAAACAAAAGGAAATTTTCATGATTGATGCACAGATAAATCTGGGAGAAGAGAGATAATGATGAGCTTGAAGAGGAAAGCAAGTTTTGTAGGCCATTTGAAATATATTTTGGAACCTGTCCTAAAAGCAATGGGAAATCATTTAGAGTTTTAAGCCTGGGAGAAACATGATCAGATCAATGGGTTTTAAAGAATCACTGGGTCAACTCCTAGATTGGATAGGAGCAAAAGTAGATGCCAGGGACTATTTACAAGTGAATTAGAGTAATGCAGAAAAGAAAATGATGGTGACTTAGACTGCGACAGTGGCAGTGGAGAAAGAAATAAGTGGATGGATTGCAGAGATATCAAGTAGACAAGATCAGTGTGATTTCGTGATTGACAGAATGGTGAGAGACAGAGAAGAGAGAAGAATGACTCCTAGTATGCTAATTGTGGCTACTACATGGATGAATCAAATCTGTTCTCCTACCCTGTCACCCCATACCCCTATCACAGTAATCGGATCAAGAAGTGGAGCTATAACACAAACAGGGCCAGTAAGAATCATTCCTAGTACTGAAGTTAGGAGAGGAAGAACCTTTCCCTTTCTATATGCTGCTGTGAGCCTGGACTTACCAGAGGGGATGCAGCCAACACACAGAGAGAAGGAGAGATCAGAGTGGGATGGTACAAGAAAGAGATTGAGAGATCTAGAGACACCCGGTAGCATGAATTCCCTTGTTCCCCAGCTGTATTTATTTCCACTAGTCAAGGCAACACAAGACTATATCGTTTCCCTTTTGCCTCAGGGAAATTTAAGTTGGGTTTCTTGCACTTGAAGTGACACTTACAACTCCAAGTGTCATCATTAGTATAAGATCCAGGTAATATTTAGGAAATAAATGAAGAAGGCCTTAAAAAGTGACACTACGTGGGGATGAGTAAAGCAAGAGAATAAGAACAATACTAATGTTCTGGTTAGCGATGGGTGGAGCCTGGTGCCATTAACCGAGAGTATAAAGAAGGATGAACAGGTTTGGGGAAAAAGATGATGAGTTGAACTTTACACATGTTAAATTTAGGGTGCCTATCTGCCATGCAGGGGACCTTCAGTTGATAATTAGATTTAAATAAATCTGGATAGCCTAGTATCCAGTACTGGAAATTTACAGGCTGTAGAATTATTACATAAATATGAGAGATGAAAAGTTCCAAAATGACGGCATTAGACAGGGAAACTGTGCAGAGTGAGAAAAACAGTAGGATGAGAATGAAAATCTGGAGAATGTCAACTGTTAAGTGTCCAAAGTAGAATAGCACATTAAGCAGATAGAAAAAGAGATGCCATAAAAACACAAAACAAAACAAGGATATTCAGGGTTATAGAAACTAAATGATGGAGAAAATCTTGGAAGAAGTTGCTAACAAAGGTCCAATGTCTGAAAGGTCTCCTTGGCAGCTAGAAGGGCTGATGATGGTCTTAGAAGAGCTATGTTAATAGAAGAGAGAGAAGAACACATTTTCAGTGGGATGGGATAAACACGTGAAGTGAAGAGGTTAGCTACAACTAATGTAGTTCTCAAGTTTTCATAAACAGAGGACAAAAGAGTTGGACCATAGTTAGAAGGGAATACAGACTTTTAGCAGTAGGTTAGGAGAAACACCAGTAGGGAAACTACACAGACACACACACAAACACATACACACACATGCATACACACACATATAAACTAAATATAAACTAAATATAGTTTATATATTACCTGTGTGTAATATATAAACTACATAGATATGTAGTATATGAATTACACATACACACTCATATATATAATAACTACGTATACATACATAATCTGGGACCAGAACTCCTGGGCTTAAATCTTATTGTCTGAGAACAATTTGTATAATTTTTCTGTGCTTCCTTCATCGTTTCTGTAATATGGGGATAATGGGATAATAATGGAAATTGTTTACTGGATTGTTGTGAGGATTAAATGAGTTAATGCATGGAAGGGACATTGAAGAGATACCGGGACACAGTAAGCATCCAGTAAATGTTTTCTATCATCACCACAAAGACACTCCATCTTAGAGAGTGATAATATTCACTTGGAAATCTCTTCCTTCCAGGCTGCTCAAGTGTGTAGGGAGAGAGGGATGCCGGCTCTCACACAGATACATCATTACTTCAGCTCCTTACTAATGGAGAGAGCTCTCAATGCCGAAAACACTTTGGACTGGCTGACAGGGCGTTAAGCATTGATTTTCTGGCTTTCTCTGTCAGTCTTCTTCCTCCTAAGTTATTCCTTTTCCTCTCAGCTCCAGGCCCTCAGGTCTCATTTTTATCTACTTAGTCTTACTCCCAGCAGTGCTACTTTTCAGGGCCGCAAATAGCATGATATCATTGTCATGGGAGGGGGTGGGGCACATACTTCAAACTTGAGCCAAATGTTATTAATGGCACCTGCCTGGGATTCTTTATCTCTGCAACACATCTAGGCTCATTTCTTATAAAATTTGGATACATCTTCAATAGAATATACAGCAATTTTTAAAAATTATAAAGAATGAGTAAGATGAAATGCTTATAATATGATGTAATAAAAATCAGAATTTAAAAATTCATCCACAATATAATTGCAATTCTGAAAATGTATGTGTATTTGTATTTACATGGTGCGTGGAAACATATAGAAAAACTGAAAGGAAAACACACAAACATCCTAAAATTGTCTACCTGGGTGGTATGATTTTATTTTCTTTATACTTTTGCTTTTATTTACAGAGACCTTCATTTTTTTATGATAAAAAATTATATTTGTTATAATATAATTTATATAATTATATTATGTAGAGTTTTCTGACACTCAAAAACTTTCCTTCTTTATATTGTTCCCAAGCAAATTTGCAGACAAGTGTAATGCTCTTGGATTAAAGCTTTTGGTAAAACTCATTTTGGAAAGTGTCAGTGGTGATCCAGATCCCAAGTCTTTTTTTTTTTTTTTTTTTTTTTTTTTGCGGTACGCGGGCCTCTCACTGTTGTGGCCTCTCCCGTTGTGGAGCACAGGCTCCGGACGCGCAGGCTCAGCGGCCATGGCTCACGGGCCCAGCCGCTCCATGGCATGTGGGATCCTCCCGGACTGGGGCACGAACCCGTGTTCCCTGCATCGGCAGGTGGACTCTCAACCACTAGCGCCACCAGGGAAGCCCCCAAGTCATTTAAAGAGAAGAGTTTTACTTATTCTTTCCGGTCTTGCTTTAAGTGGCAACATATTTTGATTTTAATATTCTTTCATACAACAAAGATGTGTGTGCCTACTCTGTGTCAGGTTTTGTACCCTGGCAATAGAGCAGGGAACAAAACAAATCCCTATCCCTATGGAGGACATCTACGTTGATCTCTTAATTATCATGCCAGAATAGAATATTTCTTATTTACTCATCATAGCCATGACTATATCATTATTTTTTCACCTTGTACTTGTCCTTTCACATACTTCCCTGGAGTTGCCGTGGTTCCTTCTCAGCATTCCATCTGGCAGGC
>NW_006799735.1:80932-116024 GCF_000442215.2 Lipotes vexillifer
GGTTATGGTGGGGACTGTCTGGGTATCAGGAAAGGGAAAGAAAAAGGAACTAACAAATTTCAAATGATTTGTTGTCTCATGTAATCCTTATAATCTAATAGGATAGGTAATTTTAACTGCCTACGGTAGATGAGGATACACAGGTTTAGTGAAACTAAGCATCATTTCAAATGTCATGTGACTTGTAAGTGGCAGAGATGGGATTCTAACCCATGTCTAATTGACGTTTAAGCTTGTGTTTCTCAGTGGGTTGTGATGCTGCATTCTGGTCAGACACAGAGTGAAGTAGGGCCCAGAATGAGAGCTCAGGCAAACTCTCCCATCCAAAATCTCTCTTTCAGTCACCTACTCAGTTACTAAATTTCAAGCAATTAGTTAGTCTGTCAATTTTCATTTTTAAAGTTTCTTCTCATTGTCTAGAAGAATAAATACCTTCCTTGGAGATAATCGTCCTTGTGGAAATTGATTTTAATGAAAAAAAAAGAATAAGAAGGGAAGGAAGGAAGGAAAGAAGGAAGGGAGGAGGGAACGGGGTGGGGGAGAGAGAGAGAGAAATGGGAAAACAGGGATAGAATTTTGTGAAGAAGAAAGAGGACAAATTTTAGACAAGAAGTTCTGCCTGAAGAGCCTGAGGCGGCCTCCAGGGAACCCTGCATCTAGGCCGGGAGGAAGAGGAGCAAGGGTCTCATAGTGTTCAGAAAGGGGCCATCTCCAGGACACTCTTTGCCTCCCATTTCGCCTTAGGATCCTGCCTCCAAAGCCAGTCACTCTCTCAACTCTGATTTTCATCTCTAATCAATTTTTATTGAGGTATAATTTGATTTAGATACAGTAATATTCATCCATATTCATGGACAGTTGGATGAGTTTTGACAGTATATATACCTATGTAAACAACTCCCCAGTGAAAGCATTTCCATCAGCCCAAAAGTTCACTCATGTCATTGGCAGTCCATTTTCAACCCCCTGGATACTCATTGATCTAATTTCTATCACTCCAGATTAATTTTGTCAGGCCTACTTTTAACCAGCACCTGGGTGGATGCCCGTCCATGGTGACTGCAACATCTCACTGCCATAACTTTACCGAGCTTCCTAGCTGCTCTCTTTTTTTCTCAGAAAAGGCACAGTCATCAAAATCAATGGCACCTTTTCTGGAATTGATGCCAGGCACTTTCCACAAGCAGCCACAGAACCTGTTATCCCTGTTATCACAGGTGAGGATTCCTTGGAGGCTGACCCTGGCTCTGGAGCCCTAGCTTCTGGGAATGTGGCTGAACTGGTTAAAGAGGGCGCCCCTTGGTTTCTAGGAATGATCGTCACAGTTGCCCAGATAAAAACTCTTCATGTGTTTGAAATTCTGTTGGATGCTGAGCGCTGAGGTTGTTTACCTGTCTTGCAAGAACTTTAGTGAGGACATTTGCAAGTTTTTGTTCTCGTGCTATTTTAGCCTTCAGAAAGTTGTTCTATTCAATGATTCACTGTTTTGGAGTATTATTCACAGCACTACAGGCTTTACTGTATTTGTAATTATTATAGAAGAAACATCTTCTATTAAAAATAAAAGCAATGTGTGCTTTTGTGAGATAATTAATAGGCAGATGTGGGCCTTTACCCACTGAGCCATAATAATAGAGATATCAGGTATTCTTCCCATAAGGCCTTCTATTTTAAAATACTTATGATTCATATACCTGTCTTCTCTAATATTTTCCTCATAAGAAGTATACATCTCCACATATATTGAGACAAAGAAGGGGAAAATTGTTCAGAATTCACCAGATTGTATTCCTCCTATTCAGCATCCAAACTTACTACTCCTAGTATGGATTAGAAACACAAAGTAAAAAAAAAAAACTTGTAGTTTTTTCTTTGTTTATTCTATTATAAATGCTCCAGGAAGCATTTCATTTCATATCATTTTTCTATCTACAAAAATAGGAGTAATTCCTTTCTACTAATCTATAAAGCTGTAATCATTTATATTTCTTTTCCTTTCTTTTCTTTTTTTCCAACCTATGAAAGATAGATAGATAGATAGAATATGAGGGATAGATATGAGTCATCTTGTTAGAGATGACCAGAGGACTTTTTAGGGAAGATGTATTAGTTTGCTAGGGGTGCCACAATGAACTACCACAGACTGGGTGGCTTAAACAACAGAAATTTATTTTTTCATAGTTCTAGGGACTAGTCCAATATCAAGGTGTTGGCAGGTTTGGTTTCTCCTGAGGCCTCTCTCCTTGGCTTACAGATGACCACCTTCTCACTGTGTCCTCACATAGCCTTTCCTCTGTGCACCAACATCCCTGATGCCACTTTGTGTGTCCTAATATACCCTTTGTATAATGACAGAAGTCAGGTTGGATTAGGGCTCAGCCTAACAGCTTTATTTTAATTTGATTTCCTCTTTAAAAGCCCTGTCTCCATACACATTCTGAGGTACTAGGGATTAGGGCTTCAACATATGAATTTGGGGGGACACAATTCAGACTATAACAGAAGGTATAATACTTATGTTAGAGAAGACAAGAATTTTCAGTGATAGTACTAATAGAAAGAAATGGATTACAGATAATTTTCTCAGGGACAATTCAGAGGATTGAATGATTGATTTGATGTGGAGGGCGAGATATAGGAAGAATGAGTTCAAGTTTTCTACATTTACCAGCTGGATATATAACAATAGACTTGTATAGAAAGAAATGCAGATTTGGGGGTAAATTAGGATAATCACTTATTAATTCATTCAACAAATATTTAGCATGCTTTTACTACATACCTAGCACTTTTAGACAAAGTCCCTAACTTCACTGAGTTTACATTCAACTGTTCTCTAAATATGTAACCTTTGTGGTATCTATTAGATATTGAAAAGAAAGTGGAGATGTTGGGTAAGCAGTTGAATGTATAACTCCAGAACTCAGGGGTTGGGTTGGAACTGCAGCTATGAATTTGGAAGTCACAGTATATATATTATTAAAATCATGAACCTCAGTGATTTCACCTCAGAAGAAGGCTGAGAAACAATCTCTGAATCAGGCAAATGTGCATGGGTTATAAAGAAGAGGAAGGACCAGTAAAGGAGATGGGGAGGGGGGGAAATCAACCAGTGAAGTAGGGGAAAAACAAATAATAACTTCAGTTTTGACCATGTCCAGCCGAAATTGCTTGCAGATTTTTCACATATGCACCTTCAAATTAGCATTACAGAATAATACTTTTAATATACACCGTTTATATATTCAGATCATAACAGTGACTCTATCTAGCTGCTCTAAATGTAGTTCTCTTTTTTTTTTTTTTTTTTTTTTTTTTCGCTGCGGCCTCTTCCGCCACAGAGCACAGGCTCCAGACGCGCAGGCCCAGCGGCCGTGGCTCACGGGCCCAGCCGCTCCGCGGCATGTGGGATCCTCCCGGACCGGGGCACGAACCCACGTCCCCTGCATCGGCAGTCAGACTCTCAACCACTGCGCCACCAGGGAAGCCCTCTAAAGGTAGTTCTAAGAAAAAGACTTTAATGCATTATCTACACCAATCTATAACCAACAAGAAGCAGCCCAAGCCCTCAAGGAGTATGTTCTCTTGTGCAGACATTACTCTGCCTCTGGCCATCTTGTTTAAAATACTAATTTGCTTAGCATAAACTATGCAAAGGTAAACCAGAGCCATTGATTCTCATCGGCACCAACTTCAAACATCTCACACAACACTGACATATTTTCCAACCGACTTTGGCTTGCCCATCTCAATGTCCCTTGGTTCCCATTGCTATTAACCTGGGTCTCCAGCCTGCAGTAAGAATTTCTCTTTCTTTTATGTTTAAAGCCTTTAATTACTCCCCCAGACATCCCTTCCCAGTTTGGCAGTGCAAACACTTCTGGGAAAGGTTTTCTAGAATTAAACAAATGGATTACATCAGTGATTTCCTGTTCTTTTAAGAATTAGGGCAAAATTCTGTCTTCGTCATGTTAGTCCATGGGAGATGGGGCCAAAGAAGAGGCTGGTGATTATTCTTTGAAGAGAATGTTAAGTGGTCTTTCGTCAGCAGTCACAGCTGATAATAATAATTCTGGGGAAAACAAAAATGAAATCTTTTTGGCTTCTATGATAAGACCTTCATTTCCTTTCTTTCAGACATTGTTCTCATTTTGCCATGACCACATGCATGCTGCTACTGGAGAGCAGCTTAATATGTCCTGGTCAGTTTTCTCCCCAGTCTCTCCAATGCCTAAAGTCATTATTTCCGTTTGGTTTTTTAAATATGATCCACTTTTTGATGGATCAAAAAAGTAATCATCTTTTTCAAATCTGTCTGAAATTTTGCTTTTCTCTACAAAAATGATTTTCTTAAAAAATACATCACTCTAATTTTGCCTTCCTTTTTACTTCTTTTTAATAACAAGGCTATTACTCATTCTCCAGTTCCTAATGCAGCCAAAATCGGAGGGGGACTACAGACTGTTGAACCCTATTCTAAATGAGTGGTACATTATAAATTAAATACAGACAGAGTCAACATGAACTTGATCAGACAGATGAGGGAGAAAAGCCAAAAAGCTGGTTAATTTCCCTTCTCTATCATCTTTTTCTCAAGGCCTTGTATCTCTCCTCCCTCTTTTTTCTCTCACCTCAGCTTGGGCACAGAGCAAAGACAAACCACAGCCATCGCCCATGGTGCAGACCCTAGTGCACGAGGCACAGGGTAGTCCCAGGCTCTCATCGGGGTGAGATGGAGCAAGGAAGAAGCCAAGCCTGGGGCAGATCAGTGAGGTCCTGGGGTGTAGTGTCAGGGGATGAAGGTATTTGGGAGATCATGTCATCCAGGAGGAGCAGACTCTGACATCTTCAGAGCCAAGAATGTGGCATAAATGAGCAAAGCCAAACAAAAATGAGTGTGACCCATGGCCAATAACATACCTTAGGTAGACAAAGCTGACACTACTCATCTCCAGTCAAATATTGCCATTCAGAACTGTGGAGTCAGCATTGCCAGAGCTCCTGATTATTAGTATTATTTTTGAGAGAATCCGAAATAAATCTTTTTTTAATGTATGTAAAATAACCTGAGTTTATAAGTCAACTAATTTTTCCTTGACACCATTATACTTAAGGACCACCAAGTTGAAACCTCTTGTTTTACAATAAGAATCACTATTCCAATTGTCCCCCAAAGTCACATGGTGATTAGTAGGCAGAACCCAGACAGTATATAAATGCCAATCTTAAATATTCTCCAGCTGTTATGGGGATGAGTTTCCCAATTTATCAAATTTTGAAAGAGAAAATACTGGTACCAAAGGTAATAAATAAGTTCTTTAAGAAAGAGATAATAAAAAGAAGAATATTAACATCCTCTTCCCATATACCATTTTGACATGCTTCTAGGTTTCTTTCATTCTGCATCTTTTTAGAAAAAAAAAAATTAAGAGAGAGAGAGAGAGAGAAAGACTCCTGGAGAGAGAATTAATCTGTTTTGAAGCCTTGTCACATGCCAAACAACTTCCTTAGGACTTTAGGTGTATTATATTTTTTTAATCTTATTTTTAAAATTAGAGAGTAAATTAGGTAAATAGTAAGTGAAGTGAGACCCCAAAAGCATAATTAATGTAAAGCTTTCTTCATGTAAAAATAAAAAAATTAAATAGCTAAGAAAAGTGTGTATGAGTTTAGCTCCTCAAGCATTTCATCAGGCAAGTATTGGGATCTGGGACTACTCTAAATTTGCATGAGATTATCTAAAAATTACCTCTGTAAGTTAGGGCAAGAGTCCTGATATCTGACCTTCCACCTCTGAAGGCATGAGACATATGGGATTGATATATTTTTAATGCACATTTGAATGTCACTCTGCTAGGAGCAGGGCCAGAGACTGAATGCACACATTTTACTAAAGGCTAACTTTGCTATGTCAGTGTGAGCACAACGAGGGGAAAGTGGATTATCTTGCCCACCCAGAACCAGCCCATTTAACTTACTCCTTCTTTCCTTCACTCATCCAACGTATATTTATTATATTTAGCTCAGTTCTACGCATAGAGGGATTTGGCAATGTACAAGACACAGGAGACCCCTGCCCTCATGGAGTTTATATTCCAACAAGGGGATACAGACAATAAACAAGGAAAAAGCCAAATTAATTCATGATGTAATTTCAAATAATGCTAAATACTGAGAAGAATTTTAAAAAGCAGAGTACTATAACAGACAGTGAGGAGTGTAATAATGGAGGGGAACAATTTTTAGATATTTATATCAGAATGAGTATAATCCAGAGGTAAAGATATGAGAAAAGAGTGAGAAAGAATTGCAAGTACAAAGGCCGTGAGGTCAGAATGTCCTTGCAAAGTTCAAGGGACAGAAAGGGGCTCTATGGGGCTGGAGGATACTGAGTAAGGGTCAGAAAGGTCACGGGAGGAAAGTTTTCCATCACGGAGACTTTTATTTTATTTTAAATAGCACAGAAAGTCACTGGAGTGTTGGCAGTAGGGAAATGACCTGTCCCTTTGGGAAGACTGAAAGGCTTCCAGAGCCTCCATAGAACAGGAAACCATCACTTCTCTGCCGCCTGTAATAAAAGAGTAACTCCAGAAGAAAGAGGGGTTTCTAAGCTTTACATATATGTAACACGGAGGCCAAGGGAAGAGTCGACTTTGGCAGCTTTGTGCCAAGGAGATTTGGCTGACTGAGTCAGCGCCAGCCAGAGCTGGAAGAAGGCCCAAATCCTGCTTGTAAAATACCACACACAGCCCACTCTCAACAGCCAATCTGCTTCATCAAAACATGGACTTAGAGACAACTAATACAGCCACTTCTGACCTGAACAGACAGCCTTCTGCAAAGACAGCGAGTCCCACCGTGGGAGACCCTTGGGATCACACAGCCCTGATTTGCCTGTTCATCTTATCTGTTCACCATTAATTGGCTTTTTTTAAAAAAATATATAACCTCTTTAGTGTTTGCATACATTGCTAGCGGGAGTGTAAATTGTTATAGTCTGGCCGTAAGCAATAGAATGATAAAAATGTGCCTTCATTTTGACCCAACAATTTTACTTCTATGAATTTATCTTCAGGAAATGATCAGAGATGCTGTGATGAGATAAGGAATATAAATGTCCAACAATAGCACATGGGTTATGTCCGTTAGAGTACTTTTACAGCCATTCAATATCATGTTCTGGGAAAATACTTCAAGATAGAAAAAAGTTCTGTGACGTAACTTTAAGTAAAAACAGAGGCTACAAAGTACTATGTATGACACAAGCCTGATTTTTAAAGTATGTACATTTATATGTACATATTTTATTTACATTGCCTATTTTAATATTTTAAAGTGTTAGCAGTAGTTCTCTTTCAACCGTGAGCTAGACTGTCAATTTTTTTTTCTTACTGATTCTCTCTTTTATGAAGTTTTTAAAACGAACATAGTTTAGTTTTTTAATTTAAAACAACTCTATCAAAATGTACTAAAACCTTCCTTGAAAGCTTTGTGTCCAAAATGCGTACCTGTGGCATCCTTAGGGCTAGCCTAGGATCACATGTACAAGGATCACACATGCAAATGTTTCCATGGTCCCTGTAACTAAGGCAAAATAAGAGAACAAAAATGGGCTGTTAATCATCACTGTTTTGTGATTCCAAATATTCTGTATACATTCATATTATTTTTTAATTTTTTGGACTGAAGTTTTAAAAGTTTTGTCCATTTGGTAGTGACATTCTCCTCTTCCTACTAGAATGTATGTTCCACAACAGCAGAAGTCTAGAACAAAAGTCTATTTTGTTCATGTTTTATCCTCAGTGCCTGCACAGTGCCTGGCAAATAAAGTAGGTAAGTATTTGTTGAATACATTAACGGAGAATAAATGAAGCCAAGCCCTAATAATTGCAACTCAGAGACAAACATGGCACATTGGTCAGTGTTCAGTAAAAATGGAAATACAGTGTTTAGGAGGACTGAATTAAACTTTTTGCGAGGGTATACTATCCTACAGACTGGAAAATTCCTTTTTGCTCCAGCAGTATTTTAGGAGCTACTAATTTCTCATATGAATGGCTTTCAACAGTGGTTTCTTTGCCACAACAAGCAAGAAGATTAAGGCCTATGGAAAAAAAATTGCTATTCACAGACTAGTATTGCTGCCAATTTATCCATGAAGGCATAGAATGAAAGGTTGGGGAGATCTCACAGAGGAGAAAGAAAAGTAAAATAAATGAGATTATGCAAATTGCAAATAGTCTATAATTATTTCTTCTATGCTATTCAAATTCAAAAATTGTAAATGCAGAGAGCAGGCCACAAAGCCCCAAGGTATGTTATACAATCCAAATAAGTATCAAGGATCTTGAAAATGGCCACATCTCTTGATGCAGTGATTCCACTTCAAGGATACAAACTAAGGACAAATAATAAACTCAGACAAAGATTTTTGAACAAACAGGGCTGAACTGCAGATATGAAGAAGAAATTCCATTTTATACATGAATCACAGGCAGATAGAGCTGAAAAGGACATTAGCTATATTGAAGTTCTCTAGAGAAACATAATCAAAAGGGTGTGTGTGTGTGTGTGTGTGTGTGTGTGTGAGAGAGAGAGAGAGGGAGAGAGAGAGAGAGAGAGAGAGAGAGAGAGAGAAATTTATTTGAGGGAACTGGCTCATGCAGTTGTGGAGGCTGGCAAGTCCAAAATCTGCAGGGTAGGCTGGAAGGTTGGAGACTCGGGGAAGTTTGGATGCTTCAGCTTGGGTCCAGAAACAGACTATAGGCAGAATTCTCCCTTCTTCAGGGGAGGTCAGTCTTTTTCTGTTAAGGCTTTCAGCTGGTTGGATGAGACCCGCTTACATGGTGGGTTATCTACTCAAAGTCTACTGATTTAAATGATAATCTCATCTAAAAAATACACTCAAAGCAACGTCCCAATGTATTTGACCAGATATCTGGGCTCTCTGCCTAGCCACATTGACACATAAAATTGTCCATCATATTGGCGCATAGGCACATTTGGAAGGACTCTCAGAGACGTGAACTTCCCAAGCTTGTTGACAAATAGACCCAAACTGAAATCTCTCCTTAGTGTTTGATATCAGTCTTTTCCTGAAGTCTGCAAAATGTCCTTGAGAGTCATATCTAGAGCTAGAAAATATCAGACAATACCTTTAATTTTTTTATTTTAATTTTAAGTATAGCATGCCTTGTTCTAAAAGTATATAGCTCATCTTTCCAGGGGTATTGAAGATCTTATTCACTTGAGATCCCAGAAGCTCTTAGCGTCATGCTTTCCATAACACAGTCATCCAGTACCTGCTTGCTCAATTAAACTGAGCCTCATTCTAAATGACCTCAGTCAGAAAGTTGTCATGTCATATCATCTAACTTCTCTGATTTTCATTTTCCCTTTCTATAAATGAGAGGATGTATTATTAATCTATAATATCATATAAATTATAGCTACAGTAAGTATGTAGGAGCTCAGAGGAGAAAAATGGCAAGGAATGCTCTTCATGAAGGTTGTGAGGTTTGAAGGAGGAGTCAGATGCATATAGTCAGAGACAAATGTGGGATATTGCAATGAAAGAAAACAGTGCATGAAATGAAAGAGGTAGAAATGTACCAGGTGTACTTGACAGACAATGGGTTGTTGAGAGAAGCTATGGGAGATGTGGCTAGAGAAGCATGTGACAAGACAATATAAATAGCTTGCACTTTAATGTGATTGGGTGTCATTGATAGTTTTTGAATTAGAAAGGAACTTGATTAAAGTGGTGTTTTGTGGAGGGGGAAAAAACCTATTCTGGCCATATTAATTTGTCCTCTTTAAATTAAACAACTTGATCATTTTCTTATGTCTCCCGTTCCCTTAACCGTTTTTGTAGTCACAGGCTAATCCAATTCCTTGTATAAATTACACAATATTAAGCTGCAAATCCATGAACTACCAAAAAATAATTTAGAAGTAATTTTGTCATAAAAATTATTTCAGTGCAGTTGTCACAACTAATACCTGTTATTACATTTATTACCTGTTATTTACATTACATGTCAGAGAAAAAAAATTAAACAGGAAAATGTGGGCTGCAGAGAACCCCATTAAAATGAACTATAAATCTAGGGTGAAGGGAAGCTTTTAAAATTAAGAAAGAAGAGACATAGGCTGTACGCAGATGTCACACTAAGTCTTCCAGGGAGGAAATAAGGATTGGTAGCTTGCAACTTAAACAGTAAAGAATTGACTGTTTCAATGTATCTGACTGTGTGGCTGGTATTTGGAAAAGACAGAGTTGTGAGGATACCAGGAGTTGCCTTGGCGGCTGAGCTCTGTCTCTGTTACTTCCTAGCTTTGCTGACTGAGCAAATATTCTCTTCCACAGTTTCTTCATCCGTAGAAATAATATGCCTATAGCACATTACCCCACACATAATAGGCCTCCTTAAGGACACAGTTC
Organism: Lipotes vexillifer; assembly: GCF_000442215.2. Lineage (NCBI taxonomy): Eukaryota > Metazoa > Chordata > Mammalia > Artiodactyla > Lipotidae > Lipotes > Lipotes vexillifer. The sequence continues at coordinate 91,377 of NW_006799735.1, forward strand.
ACCCTCCCACCACCTTCTCTACTCTGGCCACAATCGTCTTTAGTTGTAAAGTTGTAGACAACACTACCAACCTCACAGTGCTGCTGAGAAGAGGGAGGGAACTTAAACCACACGAAGTAATGCCCTCAAGGCTCTCCTTGTAGCAGATCCTTTCAGGCATCATACAATAAAAGTTATTAGACAAAATTATTCCTGTTTCAGGGCTTCCCTGGTGGCGCAGTGGTTGAGAGTCCGCCTGCCGATGCAGGGGACACGGGTTTGTGCCCTGGTCCGGGAAGATCCCACATGCCGTGGAGCGGCTGGGCCCGTGAGCCATGGCCACTGAGCCTGCGCGTCCAGAGCCTGTGCTCCGCAACGGGAGAGGCCACAACAGTGAGAGGCCTGCGTACCACAAAAAAAAAAATTTTTTTCCCTGTTTCAATCTACAGTTTTTCCCATTAAAAGAACATAGCCTACATTTTCATGTCTGGTTAGAATCAGATGTATCTACTTTTTCTTCACATGTTTCTAAAATGAGCAGAACGCCATGATTAAATGGTTTCTCATAGAGTTCTTATACATGAAAGAGCTCAGAAAACAATTCATCTTAGTAAGTAAAATATACTAACACTAATGTATGTTTACTGAGTGCTTCCTATCTACCAGGCACTCTTCAAAGTGACTTAATGTATTCATACATGCTCACAACAAGTTGGTAAAGAATCCATACGTTTATTATTGCCATTTTATGGGTAGGAAAATTACAATTTATGAAACATGCTTGAGGTCACCTTTCTTGTTGCTAGCAGAGCTGGGATTAAGAGACATATAATCCCACGCACTTGTTGGGGCATGGAACAAAAAACAAGTAATATCCAAAATTGTGGTCTACATTCGTCTTTTTCAAAAATTTGAAAGCAAATGAAGATTTAGACTTTTGTGTCTAAAATGTCTATACTTTCAAAAGAACAAATTCTCTATCATGCAGTGAGAAAAACAAAAAAATCTAGTGTATCATTCTTAATAGAACTGTTTGGTTTTGTTTTTAACTGTTATTTAAAAATTACTTTAAAAAAGGATCTCTGTAATATAGACATAAATAATCCATAGAAAAATTTCCAAGATTGCTGATTATAGGACTTTGGCCCTATGTTAAAGCTGTAAGCATCTCTGGTATGTAAATAGAGATCAATTTTAGGGTTCTTAGATATCCTTTATCCTTATTATTTTTTAAACAGACTTATTGCAATTTAATTCATATACCATAAAATAAATCACCTGTTTCAAGTGTGCAATTCAATGGTTTTTAAAATACATTTACAGAGTTATAAACTATCGCCAGGAAGGGTACAATGCTGAACCTGTAAGGGACACCATTCTCTAAAAAAGGATAAGAGCAGAAACCACAAACCAATCTGGAAATGTACTTGGAGACACTGGAGTTAAAGGAAAGTGATCTACTTAAACATTATGAACACTAAAGTATTAATTCATAATTCTCTCCTTAACATGGAGTGGGAATATATTTGCATTCCATAACTAACAGGAAGAAATATGTTTTACTGATCTCAGAGAATTAAACTAAGACGTCTCATCTAGAGTGTATTATCAATTTCCTCTGTAAAGCTTTGTGATGACATCTATTTGCTACTACCATTCCCTTGAATGTTACTAATAATCTTCTTGCTGCCAAATCCATATAGTCTTTTATTATTTGATGAGTAGAAAAGGTAACAATGAGAAATGTGAGATAAATGTCTGTCAGTTGAGAAGGCTGTTGAATTTCAAAGTGTACAAATCAAAGGATCTATTTATAGACATTAAGTTCTAGATTTTCACAGTTTGAAGGAACTTTAAGCTAACAACCTCCTTTTTTACAGATGAGGCTGCTTGGAGAGACTAAAGATCAGAACCCACTCTGGTGAGCCACCTATTACCTAATTTCATATTCAAACTTGACCTGTATGAATATAAAATTGAATGACCCTATATTATTCAAGGGTTTCAGGTATCATATAGGTGTCTCATTCCTTTTATAGTATCATAAGCTTTTCAGGACAGGGACTTGTTTTTCCAGATTCCTCAGCATCCAGCAGTGTTTGGCTAAAAAGCATTTTTTAACTATCAGATTTTAGCTACCTATAAAAGTTACGCCTGTGGTTTCTTTGGAACTAAAACTTCTATATCCAAAAATCTTATTGTTGTTTGTCTTCAGATTTTTCAGCTTTTTTTCCTCTATTATTCCACCATTTGATACCGATTTGTTGCTCCTCTTTGTTTCAATGATAAGATAAAGAATTCTAAAATGAATTAAAATTTTAAAATATTTTTTTAAAACAGTCTAGATTACACAGGAAAAACATGATTATCTTTGGAAAAACTAATTCTCAAACAAATTTTCTAGTCAAAGAAAAACAAAAAGTAATCAAAGAATTAAATCCAATTTAACAAGTATTAGTTGGAACTTTCTCATGCTTAATGCACTGAAGATACAACAGTTATATAAGACATAGATCCTACCTTCAAGAAACTCTTATCCTCTAGAAAAAAATAAGTATTGTATGACAATTTGATCAGTATTTTAAAGCAAAATAATACTTAGTATATATTATTAAGTACTAAAATATTTTATTTAATCCTGACAACAATCCTATGAGGTAAACACTATTATACTTTCATTTTACAAATGAGAAAACTGAGGCACAGAGAGGTTAAATGACCTCCCCAAGCTATAGCAGAGCTGATATTTGAACCAGGCAGTGTCCATTCAGAACCTGCATTCTCATGCTGTTATTGTATTACCTCTCAGCTGAATGCAACTTCTCAATTAATTTCATTTCTTTTTACAAATATATCACCCAAATCAGAAATTAAGATTTACTGGTTATTTTACATCAGGGAGATCAATCTGTTCTCACACAGAATCAGTCTGAAGATTGTAAATGCCTTACAAATATATGACATTATTAAAACATTATTTTCATGTTTTACATTTTGATGAAAATGTGTATTTAGAAGCATAAGCGTCTGCTATAGCACACAGTACATTTCTAAAAATCTTGCAATATGATACACTGAACATCTAAAGTTACAGAGCTTATGGGAAAAAAAATAGAATTAATCCAGATAACTAAAACCCTTTGCCACTTTATGGCCAGAGCACTAACCACAGCCACAAACGACAGCAACAATCACAAATCCTACTTTAAAACAATTGACCACAGTTTTTTTACATTAAAATTATTATAAATAAATACTATAGTAACTATAGGACTTTATCTTAAAATACAAAAGAAGGTAGACTAATGGAAGGGAGTCAAAGAAAGTCGGCTGAATTATGGAGACAAGCAAACTGCCATCAGAAGTTGTAGGTGGATAAGCAGATGCAGGCTTTGCAAAGATCTAGATTGATGTTTGGATTGGTTATCTTGTCACTGTTCCTTCTGCATGTGATCCACCTCAAGAAAAGGTGGTGTGAATGAACACCATATGCAGTACCGCATTCTTCCATGGCTTGCTGGGTTCAGCTTCCTTAGTATACCTTGCATTCTGCTGATGTTAGAGCACAAAACATTAGGATACATTAGGGGGAAAATCACATAAGAACTTTCTGGTCTTTCCGATTATACTGACATCATCTCTTTCTATACCAATCCCATTTGAACTTATTCACATTATATAGAACATGTGTTGTAGCAGAAGAAATGGTATTTAGAATTATTTCTTAATTTAGATTCTTTTCTTCTTTTCTGTTAAACACACTTATAAGTTGAAAATGTCTACTTTATTCAGAGCAAAATGCTTTTCTAAATTAAGTTCAATTATGGCTAGCAGCATATGGGTCATTGCAGAGAAAACACAGCTTTCAGCTCCAAACCGAAGTGTCCAAGGGGTCATTCACACATTTCCACCTGCAATTTCAGCATGAGTGCGAATTTTCTTCCCCTTCCATCTCCTTTGACATTAATACAAAATTTAAAACAATATGGGGTGACTATTATAGCCTTTCATTCCCGATAGCCATATTTTAGGACTAAGGGATTAGCTAAAGTCCAGTATCATTTCAAAGAACAAAATAAGAATATATAGAAATGGCACTTTTCCAAATCATTCTCAAGAAAAAAAGGTGGGTTTTTTTTTTGTCCAATTTACAAGAAATTTCTATTGATTAGAACCTACTTATACAGCCCAGGTTGATGTGTCTCTCAAAGCTGTTATCTGAACTGCCAATTCACTTCCTCCAAGCCCCATGACCAGAAAAAATGATTTGTTTTCTGTAGTCCTGCCCTAATTTGGTCCTGCTGAGTTGTTGAGCCTTTCTTGTAACTTTGTTCCGTGGTTTGCTGAAGGCTTGGTTTACTCGTCCCAGTAAAATCTCCTGATTGTTCACCTCTTTCTCTGAACAAAGACTGATTTTCATAAGAGTTCCTGAATGTTTTCCCTTAGGCATTGGGACTAGCTTCTCCCAGAGAAGTGGGCTGTTGCACTGCTTTTTGTCATCTTTCATCACAGAAATGTTCAAAAGGCAGCAGAAACTGTGGTAGGCAAGTAGGTCTCTGCTTTCATGAAGAGGGTGATGGAAAAGAATTTTAAACAATTTTAGCAATAAACGTTTGCTGGTACATGAATCTGGATTTATAGTAGTTAGAGGTATGTGCATTTTCATAGAATAGTCTAGGCATGGTTCCTCCCACTTCAGTACTCCAAGACCTGAGCATTGTGTTGCTTTTGGTTTCCCTGTTACAGCTGATAACATCAAACATTTAAAACGGAGCAGAGCGCTGCTGACTGTGGCTCCAAGCAGCTTCAGCTTGAGCGATGTTATCAACGGTTACAAGAGTAACAGAACTCCAGGGCCTGGGCTGGGTCTTGGCTTGTAAAATGTCTTTCAGTTCTACTTCTAAAATGTTTTTATGTAGAAAGTAGCTTGGCATCAATATGTTACTAAACACCAGGAATTTTTTTGAAAGGGAGCAAAGGATTTTGAAACATCAAAGCTATGATGATAAAATGGAGACATGCAAAATTATATTTGCCTGTTAAAAATCACTCTAACCTTTCACTTGTACATAGATCTTAACAACAAGTTCCCGGTGTATCTTAACAAATTCCCGGTGTTCTGAAACAGCTCTGAAGGACTTGTTTGCGAGCATTTTAAAATATGAGGGAATTCTTTACTCCTTCTAATAAAACTGTATCTCATGATTTACGCATCAATTTGCACAGCCTGGCTGCACAAAACGGGTTAATTCCAGAGCTCGGGCAGCTGAAAGGAGGGAGTTAAAGAGACCAAGAGTTTCTTCAGGATGGTCTGGGTTCTTTTTTTCCGAGGGTCTATACCTGGAAGCCTCAAGAAATACAGATGACATGGGAGAAAAGGCGAACATGCATCCTAGGGCTTTAAACTCAGCTCCAGAGTCCCCCACCCCCGAACCACAGCCCTCCTCCCAGCAAGAGGCCTGACATTTTGCATCAGGACCAACAGCAGACAGCCAGCTGCTAGGAGGCTAGCTATGGGGAAGCCACACAGAGAAAAGGGTAAAAAAAAATAAACTTTGCAAAATCTTTCTTTAAAACATAACTTTCCAGAACACATAGGTTTTCCCAGAAAAAAATGATTAACAAATTAGTGTTCAAATATATTAAGTTGAGGGCGATGTTAAGATAGTGACGTTTCTATAACATTTGGATGCAGTGCAGTACCAGGGAGGATAATAATTGGGAAAGCAGAAAATAATGAAAATCACTTTTTCTTAATTTAGTTCTGACATCCAGCAAGGTTCAGCCCAGGTGGCTACCATATACATACACTGGAGGCTACTAGAAAAGAAAATATTTAAGAAAACAAGTGTACCATTTTTTTAATGTTTTATTTTAAAATATTATTAAATTAAAATATTTCTAAAGGAACTAGACATGACTATTTAAAAAGCTCTTACATTTCTCCTAATTTCCTTCAGCTCTGATATGACTCCCCACATTTGTTTCATCTTTATTCCTTTTCATTTGGGTTTGACTAGGGAAACAGATGATTACAATGATATTATTATAATTTAAAATATTGAGATGAAAATAAAAGTTTGAAAAAAATATTTATCAGAAGTTAACTTTTGAGGGGTAGGCCATTTTATTTGAGGCAAAGTGCACAGAAAATTCATCTGTGCAATGATCCAAGGCATCATTATATCCCAAATCCCTGAAGTCTTTCTTGCCTCTTGTAGAAGGTGCATTAGCTGACTAATACTAGTTCCAGAGAGAAGAATGGAAAGGAAAATGCTGAGCCTGACACAGAAGAGCTTAATAGACTTGTGTACATATATTAGCCTTATGACTCACGATAGATTTGCAGCACTGCCAACTCCATCTCAGAGGTTCTGTCATTAACACTTCCTCTTATCTCTCCAGCCTTTTCTCCCCTCAAATTATCTTACAAGCTTTCCAAGCAGATGCTTTAACTTAATATTTCCTCAAGGATGACAGAATTTAAGCAGGTTCAAGACAGAGCAATCAGATGTCTTATTTTGTTGGCTGATTTCAGCAAATATTAAGCTCAAGATTTTGTTTTATTTATAGGGTCTGTATTTCTATTAACATAGAAAAATCAACTAATACCGAGGCCTTAAAGGACTAAGAAGAAAATAGTCCTTCCCTTGTCCTTAAGGAATGACAAATTTCTTTCAAAATTTTAAAAGCTTTTGTGATTTCTTAAATAAGTTAGGTAACACTTGGCTAAAATGTATCAAACACACAAAAATGTAGCAACTGATAATATCTGATAATAAGGTAATTTCATTTAGTTATTAAAATTGCTTCCTCCCCCTTGTTTCCTACCATCTATTAACATGAGAATCAGAGATATAACTGGAAATGAGTTGTTTTTCTCTGCATGAATAGAAAAATGGATAGTCTTCTGTTACCCTCTGTCAAGTCCAGAAATGAAATAAATTATGATTACAATTTATAATTACAAAAGTGAACCTTCATTGGGATTCACATGGTGGTCTCTCATTCCCCTTTCCTACTTTCAGGAAGATTCTGTAAAGACATCATGATTTACAAGAATTATTTAAACTTGCTTTCTACTGCAGTTCTTCTCCATGTGGGGTAGATAATTTGCATCACCTCTAAACAAAGCAGAGACAGACTACAATGATATTAATGATCTAAAATATGAAAAGAAGTAATAAGAAACTTCTGCAGACCGCTCTTTATTTATGAGTTCTCTAGATACTAATGCTATCTCAGAAACAGCTGGAAGACAAGCCTGTTTAAAATGACTTCTATTAGGATGAAAAATTAGTACTTAATCATTTATTCACTTTAACATTTTCAGAGCTGAGACACGGAGAGAGTTTCCCAGTGTTTCATCAGCAATGTCTTAGGCATGCTCGCCTTGCTCTTTGGGTGAAATCTGAGCTAAGATATTTCATCATCACCCCTGTTCTTCCTCCCAGAGAAGCACTCATGACTTGGTTCTCCTCTTGCTTGACCAGGAACCCCAACCAGGCTCAGTTGCTTGATATACAGCGAGACCACATCCCTCGTTGTCCTCCCCTTCCCTTTAGTCACCTTGGCTAGCATTGCCACTTCCCTTCCACACCTAGCTCTCCTCTGCACCTCACCCACCTTACCTACCAAACTCTAATCTTAAAACAATCCAACATTTTAGGATCCTGAGTCATACTGGAGAAACCACACCACCGTGCAGACCAATCACTCTTTCAGATGCCCAGTCACAGCTGGCCTGCAGCCCTCTCTGGACAAATATTTATATGGTCATAATAAGTAGTCACAATGGCAGGAAATCCCTGGTGGTCCAGTGGTTAGGACTCTGCACTTTCACTGCCGAGGGCCCGGGTTCGATCCCTGGTCAGGGAACTAGGAACTCACAAGCCTCGCGGCCAATAAATAAATAAATAAATAAGTAGTCACAGTGGCAAGTCAAAACCATCAGCAAATTGCCCTGTTGTTCTTTGCTGTCCCTGCCGCCCTTACAGCCTGCTCTCTTTCTTCAGCAGCACACTTCTCTCCTACTTCACAGGGAAATAAAAGCTGGCCAGGTGTTTCCCGTTCTGATGTCCAAGGCTCATGCATCTGTCTCTCTTTTACATGGTCTTTTCTACTTGTGTAAGGTCTCTTAGGTACTTCCACCAGCATCTCTCTCTCCTGCGTCTTCAATTCCTCTCTTCTATATCCCCTCATTCCATCTGCCTTCAACAGACTCTGATCTGGTTTCTGTATCCACTCTGCTAAAACTTCCTGGCGAAGTTTGCCATTGATCACCTCCTATTGCTCCACACAAACTCATTTTCATTATGCTAGTTGACATTCTTAAACAGCCGATCCTTCAATTCTTTCTAGAATTCTCTCCTCCCTCCGTGGCCATTTGCCTTCGTGGTCCTCCTCTTGTATTTCAGACATTTCCACTTCACTCTTCTTATCCATCTCCTAAATGCCTGTCATATTGGGGGGAGCTGAAGTGGCTGAACCAGGATTCAGAGCCAGACAGAACTCCAGAGCCCAACAACACAGGCTCCATATTGCATAATGGCTGAACCCACTGGCTTCAGAGTCAAGCCAAAATGGGTTTCAAAGCTCAGCCCTGCTAATTATTTTGCCTCTTTGAGCACTGGTTTTCTCATATACAGAATATAGGTAATAATACTTTCCAGATAGAGTTGCTGTGAGGAATAACTCTGGTAATGAATGCAAAATATCTGGAAATAGTAGCTTTCCAATAAATGATATCTATTATTATTTCATTGGCTTTATGGCTCCTCAAATATTTATATTTGTTTTCAGAGTCAAGAATGAGACAAAACAATAAGGTAGGGAGACAGTTAGGGCACAGTTATATTAGGGAAGGAGAGGCATTCTTGCTGCAAACCAGTTAAACCAACTGAACAATTATCTGAGCTATTTACCTTCATCTTAATTCTCCATTAAGAGGCTTCCATCCTTTTGAGAAGCACACTGACGTGAATGCCTCACCAGCACTGTTAGTAAAGAATTCCTCACAGCCTCTTCCATCTTAACCCAGACTCTGTATGGACCAATGATCCCAGACTGACAGCTTCCAAAGCATATTAACGCATCATTAACACATTGTCTTTAGGACTATCTTTGAACAGCAAAGACAGAAATATTTGATAAGAATCTATTAAGCAAGTCAGAACATTTCTCATTTTGTGGGGATTTCTTCTACCTATAAGTTTGTAATTCAAAGGAAGAATGAAGAGTCTATTGATTGTTTTAAGTTCTTGACAAAGGATAATTTTTTTAATGTTTTTTAATTTCTTTTTAAATAAAGGATAAATTTTTTAAAAAAAACATGGGAAAACCATGTTTGTCATACAAATGTAAAGCAAACATGTATTAAAGATTTTATTTAACTTATTAATGCATGAGGGAACCCAGAAGATGTTACAACTTAGTCAAAGGAGAGTCCTTAGGACACAGATATACAAATAGATGTGAAACTGTCAATACCCACCAGGCAATAACTAATTAAGTTTCACCACATACAACACATCTATATTTCTATGGATAAAAACTTTTTTTGGATTATTATCAGAGTTGTAAAAGTTTGAAGATAATGTAAGAAAGAGATAACCCTAACAGACCACTTAGTATTTTTTTTTGCCCATTTTAAAGTTTTTTACATTTTTTCTGACAGCTTGTCTCTTAAAGCTAAGAAGGATACCAACTGTACATTTTGCTATGTCCTGATACACCACACAGACAGATAAATTCTCCTCAGCCAAGGAGACAGATTTAGCATGTGTTAAAGAGTACCAAAATAATATTGATACATGGTAGTCAGAATCTAAATAGGTTAGAGAACTCCTGGTTTCTACTCCTAGAGCCAGTACTTTGAACACTATGGGTCCCTTTTACCTTATGTATAAAATGGCATTTAAGGTTTTCTAAGATTTTAGAGTAGAAATTACAGAAGCAGAAAAAATAAGATTCATGACTTTCAGATTAAGAATAGAATACTGACTGTTCTGACTTACATTACCCCCTCATTCTTCCCCTCTTCCTTACCCATCTGGGTTGCATTATAAAGCTTGATACAGGATCTCACTGGGAAGGAGAGGGGTGGGTGGTGGTGCAATGGACACTGAGCTTGACAGAGAATCATCATGCCATTTCCATAGAGAGCTCACAATGGAATCATTGTCAGCCCTCCCTTTACTTTGACGCTGATGCTGAACATGAAGTCAGGGCACATGCCCCAGAGTTCATCCAGCTGGAGCCCTGCGAGAACAAGGATGGTGATGTCAGCTTTGGCACTCTGTTTAAGGACAACAAAGCCTGTGCCTAGCGAATTACATAAAGATGGATCACAACCCCCAGCTCCACGTTTACAAAGCCATCAGCAATAAACACACATACCTTTTAGTAAAAGAAAACCATAGCCACTTTCATCATCGTGACAAAAGAAGAATAAATTTTTTAAAAAACTATGGGTAATTAGTATAACATAAGACCCTCCCCCCCTTTCTAGTTAGTCAATATCACAAGAGCATATGTGTTTTGCCTTTATTTTCCATAAACTACAGCTCTTTGTCACTTGTACCTATAGCTGTAAACATTATTATATCAGCCTTTAGAAAATTTTACAACTTTCATTTTAATAATTATATAGAAAAAGAACAGAAATTTTAATTCTAGAAGTAATTTGGGTCAGGGTCTCCTAAAATTCCCAGAGCTCTCCTGGCGGTTCTGAAGAGGCTCCATTCTTTCTCAAAAAATAAGGTTTATTTCTGATTTCACCCCCCCACACTAACAATAGCAGTGATTATACAGAATTGTTTTTATTCCCTTTATAAATAACTTTCAATTCTAATCTGCTCCTTCGAACAAATAACTAATCACTGTTTCTCTTATAATCATACTCATTAGGCATGGCTTTTAAAAATAAAATTAAATATGTTTAAGTACATCTTTGAGGCCGACTCTCAAAGTAAAACAGAGGAGGAGGACTTATGACCTCAACCACGTGGAGTTTAACCTCATTTAAATATCCGTAAGCCAATCCTTCCTCTTTTCATAAAAAATTCTGTTGTTTGAGAGTATTGCCATTTGCTATCTGTTTCTTTAAAAGATAAATGTGTAAGTATTCAACTGAAAACAAAGTCAGAAATATATAAATATGTTGTTTCCCTAAGCACACATGCACATAAAACCTGGGAGAAAAAGGAATTTGCATATTGTTATTGAATTTCTTCAGGAAAAAAAAATGTTGGGAAAGAGATATAGCTGTTGGTGAACAAAAGTGGAAGCATTTAGCTTTTAATCATTACGGAAAAGACTAACTCAAAACCTACACTCGGTTTCAGTTCCATGAAAACAAAAGCAATTTCAAGATTTCTTCCCACTAATTATTGCCTTTTATAATAATAGATAACATATGATAAGCATTTAATATATGCCGGACACTAAGTCTTTTACATGCATTGATTATTTCTAACCCTTAACAACAACTTATAAAGCAAGTACTATTATTATCAGCCTCTTTTCATGGATAGAAAATTAAGGATTTGAGAGGTTAAAACTTGCCCAAAGTCACAAAGCCATAGAGCACTATCTCTCCTATGTTTTACTGTAGGCAGTATTACGATATCGAGATTCCAAGACACAACTGTACCTAAAAATGCTTCTTAGGCTCTGTAGTAATGTTTCCCAAACTCCCTGCATTTCTCTTTAGGGTCCCAAATTGCACAGTACCTTAATTTCTTTGTCTTGTTTAGGGATTTTATCGCACTCTCTTTAGCTCAAAAATTCCAATAAATTTTGCCTGCAAAGGCCCTCTTCCAGGTCTTCCTGTGCTCTTCTCTGTTCCTTGACTACACCAAATTTTTAAATAATACTATCCTTTTGTCCTTTACTGACAGGAAATCCTTTTGATATCCTTTTGGTCTGTTTCCACAGGACTGGAGTTACGCCACAAATGATAAGCAAAAAGGCTCAGGGAATGTTAAGTAAGGGTGTTGATTTATCAGAATATTTTCCACTTGTTGCTGAGGTTAGTAGCTTAATTGCTTAAAATTGTAGGTAATAGGGAAGAAGATAATCATTATCCCAAACACACAAATAATGAAGTTTTTCTCTCGAAAGAGCCAATCCTTTAATTGAAAATTTCCTTTCTCTCCTCAGCACTTCGTTTCTTGGGTAGTTAACGGAGGTAGCAGATTTTTCCCTCCTAGAAGCTCCTCAAATGTGAGATTTCTTTTCCTGCTATGTGGACCTTCTATTAAACTGCAGGAAGGAGGGCTGAAGCTTTATCATTAACATCTTAAGGATCCTGATTTCTTTCTCTGATTAGGTAACAACCTTCCTTACTCTAGGATGAAGTAAAAATGTCTTGACCTGGCATAAAAGAGGCCTCCAAATTCATCTCCTTCCAGTGCAGCCTTACCTCTTCCCACTGCTTTCCACTCTCTTGGGCTCTATGCTCTCACAACCGAACTCCCCAGATGAGCTTGTGCTTCCGTGCTTCTCCTTTACTGGTTCTCTCACTGGAAAAGCCTGTATTCCTCTTTTCTCCTAGTTCCAGTTCAAGGCTTTAATTAGAGGTTTTGCCTCTGTAATTCCCCCCAGACAATCTCACTCTTCTCTCACTTAGCATTATACCTTTCTCCTTGTTCTCCTTTGCATATTTCTCGATGCCTTGGCACAGTTCCTGGAGCAAATTTCCAGGGATCAAAGCCCAAGAAACTATCAGATAAGGCTAATTCAAATATCTGACCCTGAATTAAAGTTCACCCCAACTTCGCTGGTTTCCCTTTCACATAGAGGAAGTAGGATGGAGGGGCAGCAGGGAAGGCGAAGGACAAGTGGACGGTTTCCAGATGGTTGTGACTTGCCTTCGTGAGTGACGGCAGAGAATACTCACTAGGAACACATAAATGGTTGGCCAGAGAGGACTGCAGCCCAGCTGTGAGTGGGCACCTGGGCACCTGCTGGCATGGTGGTGTGGTTTCTCCAGAAGAATTTGAGCACCTAAGATATTGGATTGGTTTGAGATTAAGGCTAGGTAGGTGGGGTGTAGAAAAAGACAAGAGGTAGAAGGGAAATGGCAATGCTAGCAAAAGTGATAAAGGAGGGTTATGTGGTCAGATGTTGTATATATAACTGAGCCTGCTGGGGGTCCTGAGCTGGTGAAATAAGAGGAGGAATAAGTCCTGAGGCTTCTATAGGATAAAGGACAGGGGTGTGGAAAGAAAGGTGTTAGAAAGCTTGAAGAAACTTGCCTCATTCTGAGTTATTCTATTGAAGAGCATAAAATGAAATAATTTAGGTCAGATTGAAGAATTTTTTTTTTTACTTTCAAAACTGAGAGAATAAAAATGGTTAAAAAATTTTAAGAGACCTCAGTGTGAATCTGATTGATCCAGAAATAGCTTTCAAGTTAATACTTATTAATAAAGTGATTTGAAAATAGAAAAGTTATGGACTCAGTCCCCTGTCTCCCAAGGAACTGATTTGGAGTTTTTAACCATTCGAGGGTGGATTTACTTGCATGTCAAATCTGGGAAATTGAAATGGAAGAAAGCACTTTGGAAGGTGCGATTTGTATTTTTCAGGAGCCACTGGAAGTTTGAGACTGGCACACATATTAGGAAGTTAATAAGTGTATTAAAGACCTTTAAAGCCAAGTGATAATGATGCAATCAATACTTTAGAAATATATTCTGTCACTGTACACGTAACAGAGAATTAAGAATTTTCTTAAGTCAATTAGAATTAAGAATTTTTTTAAGTCAATCGAGCCAGTTAGGGGTGTGTGTGTGTGTGTGATGCTTCCAAGTTCCCTATATTTTCCCATTAGATTTTAGGAAAATACCAGAAATAGATGCCTGGGTCCTATAGTAAGCGCTTACTTGACGTTTAGAGAAACTGCCAAACTGTTTTCTGAAGTGGTTGTACTGCTTAATATACCCACCCACAGTGTGTGAGTTCAGTTCCTCATATCCTCACCAATATTTGGTATGATCAATCTTAACTTCGACCATTTTTATAGGTGTGTAGTGATACCTCACTGTGGTTTGGTTTTTTTGTCTTGTTTTGTTTTGTTTTTGCATTTCCCTAATGTCAAATGACATTGAGTATCTTTTCAAATGCTTGTTTGTTTTCCATACATCTTCTTTGTGAAGTGTCTGTTCAACTCTTTGGTCCCTTTTTAAAAACTGGGGTTTTTCTTTTTTATTATTGAGGTTTGAAGGTTCTGAATATATTCTGGATGCACGCCCTTTTTCAGATATATGCTTTGCAACTATTTTCTTCTAGTCTCCCTCTTGTCTTTTAACAGTGTTTTTTGAATAGCAGAAGTTTCAAATTTTGATGAAGTACAATTTATTCATTTTTTATTTCCTTTTGGGTTCTGTCTTTAGTATTATAGCAAAGTATTAATATAGTATAGTATTGTGCCTAACCCAAGGTCACAAAATTTTTTCCTAGAAGTTTTAAAGTTTAAGCTCTATATTAGGTTTATTGTCGATTTTAAGTTGGGCAAGATATAGATAAAGTCTCCTCTTTTGCATATCAATATCTAATCTACCATTATTTGTTGAAAATATAACCTTTCTTCATTGATTTGCCTTTAAGCTTTTGCCAGGAATCAGCGTCCACATATCTGTGGGTCTCTTCTGGGCTCCATTCTTTCCCTTTAATGCTTTTACCTATCTTGATGCCACTGATGCCCTGTGTGATACGTTTACAGTTTTATATATACATATTTATAATTTGTCTCAAAGCCAGATAGTATGAGTCCTCCAACTTCATGCCTTTTAGTTATTCTAGGTCTTTTGCGTTTCTGTTTGAAATGTAAAATCAGTTTGTCAATTTCTACAGGAACGTGTATTGGTATTTCAGTTGGGATTGCATTGACTCTATTGATCAGTTTGGGAGGAACTGACATCCTAACAATATTGTCTTCCATCTTATGAACAAAGAACATCTCTCAATTTATTTAAGTTTTCTTTAATTTCTCTAAACACTGTTTTGTAGTTTTCAATGTACAGATCTTTGTCAGCTTTATCCCTAAGAATTTTATATTTTTGGTGCTATTTTAAGTGGTGTTGCTTTAAAATTTTAATTTCCGAGGAGTCTACATATTTGCATTAGGACATGTCACCCATTTTAGTTTTCTAGGGCACTATGTTCAAATCTTCATCATTTCAGACTTCCTGTAGAAGTTTTCAAGGCATGGCATGGCTGCCTTTCTCTTTTCCACGTAATTCATTGAAGAGAAGTCCTGCTTTCCCTCATACAAGTATATGTGTCCTGCTGATAGACTACACAATAAAAGTTAGGGAAAGGTATTTACTCAATGTGAGGATAGCTTTAAGGGAAATTTCTTTTTATAAACTTCTGAGGGTGATTCACCTGACAATAATATCCCAGGTATTGAGCTTCTTTCAAGGATGGACCAGAAAATAAGAATATTCTGATTAAGCCTCCTTCGAAATACAATGGGTTAAAATGCTTTAGGGGATGTGTGTTTACCTACCTATATTATATTAATTGCTGGGAGACCATAGAGCCATTTAGAAAGTCACTTTTGGTAGAGGATTAGATAGTGTGTGTTTCTCTAATGGGATTAATTTAACTATGACAGTTAATTGAATCAATTCAGCCCCCTAGAGAGGCTTTTATTCACCCTGATTTTCCACTGAATTAAGGATACACTGCATTTCCTTTCTTTTTTGTGTATTTATATTTAGCATTATTCCTTTGGTAACATTTAACAGCATTTAAGTTACAAAATAAGTTAAGAAAAAGATTGATTATGGACTTTGGCAGAAGCTGTAAAGCTGTTTAGTCAAAGCTTAGAATGTAATTTATTTCTATAATCACAGTTGAGTGTGGTCTTTTCTTAAGACCCACTGACTCATACTCTGGAATGTGGGTCTTGAAAAACAAACCTTCATCCAAATTTAATAGATTTTTAGAAATCATGTGAACTGGGAATCTGAAAATAGACAGTCATTTTATGTGTGAATATTAATATAATGATTTGCCATATTCTTGTATCCAGTTTCAGATTTAGAGCCATTTTTACAGATTATTAAGTGTAACCGGAAGTGCCATGCTAGTTGCATTATTAACCAAAATCTTGCTAGAAATAGCATTTATGGTAACCATAATACGTATGACCCAAGTTTACTGCTGCAAGCGTGGATCAGCGTAAGCACTTGCCGGGGAAGTTTTTGATTTGGATTCGGGTCCAACTTTGCCGTGGCTAACAGTGTAGTATTGGATAACCAGTACTGCTCCTTTGTATTAGTTTGCTAGGGCGGCCATAACAAAATACCAAAGACTGGGTGACTTAAACAACAGAGATTTATTTTCTCACAGTTCTGGAGGTTAGAAGTCCAAGATCAAGGTGTCATCAGGTTTGGTTTCCTCTGAAGCAATTCTCTTTGGACCCTTAGTCAGTTCAGGCTGTTATTTAAAAACTACCATAGGCTGAGTGGCTTAAACAACAAATACTTATTTCTCACAGCTCTGGGGGCTCGGATGTCTAAGATCAAGGTACAGGCAGATTCAGTATCTGGTGAGAGCCTGCTTCCTGGTTCATAGAGTGCTGTCTTCTTACTGTGTCCTCACATGGAGGAAAGGACAGGGGAACTCTCTAGGGTCTCTTTTATAAGGGCACTAATCCCATTCATGAGGGCAGAGCCCACATGGCCTAGTTACTTTTCAAAAGCCTTTCCTCCAAATACCATCACATTGGTGATTAGGTTTCAACACAGGAATTTTGAGGGGACACAAATATTGTCTATAGCAGATACCTTCCCTCTGCCTGTTCACACATTCACCTTTCTTTGGACGCACAGGATTGGTGTTTCTGCGTCCTCATCTCCTCTTTATATTAGGATACCAGTCATAATGGATTAGGGCCTGGCCTAATGACCCCATTTTAACTTAATTACTTCTTTAAAGGCCCTCTCTGGAAATAGAGTCACATTCTAAGGTACTGGGGGTTACAGCTTCAACACGAATTTTGGGCAGACACAGCTCAGCCCACAATACTCTTTAACCTTTGCTTCTTCAATCACAAAATCTGTGGATTGGTTAAAGCATCACTAAAGACTGTCCAAGGTCTAAAGGATTAATATTACTATGAGAAGAAGACCATTGTCTTTTCTAAATAAATATTGCAATGTTCAGTGGCCCTGGTTGCAAGCATCATAAAATGACCCTGGCTAACTTAAGATAAAGAGAATTCATTGATAATCTTCAGGGGAGTCAGAGAGTAAGGGGAGGGCAGAGGCTTTGGCTAAGGAGAGACCCTGGGAGATGCGAAGAGCCAGGTAGCAAGAGCATTTATACTCTTCCTGGCTTCCTTGCATACAGGCAGGAGGGGGTGTCCATTGGGGGAGGCTGGCATCAACTCCCACCAAGACCACACACAATGAAGGGGGAGCAGAAGACTCCTGAAAGGGCAGTGAGGAGTCACAGCAAGATGGAGTGATGGTATGGAGTACTCCCTCCCCCATAAAATGACAGATAGCCACTAAGTACATCTTATGATATTTAACTAACATTAAGTTAAATATGATTGGAAGAGCTGACAAAACAATAAAGCAAACAATCTCCTGACATTTTTAACGGCTCTCAACAATCACATTTTGACAATAAATTTTTGAAATAAAATTCAAATTAACAATAGAAAGTGCTACATTAAAAAGCTGCTCTATTTTTTTTTCACTCAGAAATCTCTCTAGATTTTAGTAATTTCATCTGTCAAATGGGGATAAAGCTGCTTTTCTTGTTAAAAGCAAGATTTAGAAATAGATGAATTTAGGGCTTACACCTTACAGCTGTAAGCTTTGTGATTACATACTGAAGATGTGATCAATCTTTCCCCTGGCCTTCCATCAGTTCCCCGCTATGCATCTTTCACTGGTTCTTTTTGGAAAGGTTAATTCTCCCAAGGGAGAGACATTGCTCATTAGAAATCGATGTTTTTTTTAAATTGATCTCCATAACTGTAATTTCCTGGTAGATATTCTCCTATGATTCTCTTATGATTCTGCTATTCAATTTTTTTTCCAATAGGCTTCCTGGAAGTTACTACCTACATTGTACTAAAATGTTAGTAATCACATTTAATTATCCCTTCATTTGTAGGTTTTGTTACATTTTCTCTTTTCCTCAATTCTACTCTGAAATATGAAGTGTTCAGGTTTTTCTTTAATTTTAAAATATATTCTAGTTTTGGTCCAAATGCTAGGTATATAAAAAATTGTTATTATAGTCTAGCTATTCAAAACTTCTCTTTAGCTATGAAACTTTATTTTGGATATCTTAAGAACTTCAAGTTTTCATTGAGCTCACTGTTATTCTCATTTTATTTTCAAATAGTTTGAAACTTCTTTATACTGATTTATACTCTGCTTATTTTTAGTCAAATAAAAAATCTCTACAACCCTGATTGCTGTGTATTTGGCTTTTCCTTTTCATCCCCATTAGGAATTAATATCCTTGAATCCTCATTCATCCAACAAACGTTTAATGAACAGCTACTATGTGTCAATTACTGTTCTAGACATGAGTTGGTGTTCACTAATCTTCCTTCATAAACCATGATAATTGCACTGTTTTTGTTTCACTTATTTTTTTTATCTATCAAAATTTTAGTAGTGACAACAAAAAACCACCTTGCTCTGTTTTTATTTTATGTATAATATAATGAGGACGCTTTTTCATCCATTTACTTCTTGCAAATACACATCTAGCAATAGGGAATTCTTTAAAATCAGAAGAGATCATTAAATTATCTATATGGAAGGGATCTCACAGAGGCTTCTAAACTTTTAAAACAGTCATTTTTTTCAAGTAAAATTATACATAGGGTTCCAGTTGTTTAAAACAGCCGGAACAATTGCTTTTTCTGTGCAAAGATGTTAAACATATCCGAATTTATAACTTTTAAAAATTTCAACATCACTAAGTGGGAGCAATGAGCCAGTTTTGATAACATAAGGAACTGAAAATTGGAGTGATATTATAGGTGACACTGCAGTCATACCAACCTCAACATCTCATTTACTTGTGTATTTTGCTAAAATCACACAATTTCACAAAGATATGTGGTTGCAAACAGTAACCTTTATTTGCCACTTTACCTCACACTCTAAGAATTCTCTTCAATTTGCTCTAATCTAGACCCTGGAAACAGGAGGCAGCTGGCCTTTTTTATTTCAAAGTTAAATCCCCGACAATATCTGCCATCTGCTCACATTCCCCTTCACCAAAATAAAAGACAAGTAGCTTACAAACCCTTCAGATAAAACCTGTAAAAGATAGTATCACGACTTAGCATTCCACCCATTCCCTTGCTGTTGCACAACTATTGCTGGGCGCTGGTGGACACGCGCAGAGCAGAGGCATCCAAGCCCGGGGTAACATTTCATTGGACTTAGCACCCTCGTGCTGTGGTAGTGTACTCACGCATACATTGTTATTTGAAAGAGCAAGCTCGGGCCTGAATTTTTTAAAAGAAAAAGAAAACAAGTCTTCCTAATCTATGCACATTTGCAAGAAGTTCAAGTATATATGCTGATAGACTATATAGGTCCTTTTCCCAAGGACTATCCTCCAAGAACAGACTATTCTCTATCTTCACCTAGAAGAACTATTTAATGGGTTAACTGTGTTTCAAGAGATGCAGTTCAAAAAGCCCTAATCTTGTCCAACTATTTCTCTCTGTGCGTGAGACACTGAGACCAAAGGAAGTCAAGTAAAGCACCCCATGTAGAATACTTCCTTTCCACTGTTCATGCTGTTGCCTCACCTTTCACTCCATATCCCTTCAATCCTAACTGGCAGAATTTTACTCATTTTTTTATAGCCTCTTTCAGATACATCTACTCCATGAAGCTTTTCTTCTTCCCTCAAACAAAACTTCAATCTCTGTCTCAGTCTCTCTCTCTCTCTTCCTGTCTGTCTGTCTCTCTCTCTGGAATCCTACAGCATTTTAAATGCAATTAACAGGTTCCTTTATTTGATTCTGTGTCTGGAAAGCACAAACCTCTTGCTCACTTTGTTGTCACTCTTGCTGCACCTAACAGCTGGCCCAGCACATTGTAAGTACTAATTAAATAACAAGTTCATTAAATTGTTCATCCAAAGACACAATCCTCAATAGGTCATTCACATCAAAATGGTTTCTATTTGGCTTGATGTAATGAAAGTGTTTTCTGCAATCCCTTTCATATTCTTAGAATTCTGTACATTTCTTCCAAGGCTTCCACATTACAATATTTTTTCAGCTGCTTTGATCCTTTTTCATCGAATTCTCTTTTAAAAATATTACTGTTTAAATTGGAAATTTTTACAGTAAAAGAGGAAGTGCTACAGAAAGATAGGAAGATCTCAATAGTTTCTAATTTGCCCGTCTGTCTCTTTGTGTTTGATAATACATTTTCTCTTAATTGTGTACGGCTGTGTGTTTTTCATAATTCCCCCAAACTAACACAGGATAGTATACATCTCAGAATGTCACTTTATCCTTTGTTGAAGGTCTGATTCTCGAGCGTCAGATACCGAGACGGAATTTGGTATAAACATCTTTGGAAGGGAAGGGGAGGAAGAAGGATGGGGCAGAAGAAGAAGTCCCCGTGGACAGCTTGGGAGTGTATACGGACCATTAGAAGTAGCCCCATTGGGCCAAAATGGCTGGGTCTTTATACCCCATCTTGATCAATCATTGGCTGTGTTCTGCCTGGAAAAAATGTGTGCTTGAGCAAGTTGCCTCTCTGCAGATGCATCAAACCCTGGGAAGCTGACAGCTGGAGACTGTCCTGTGGGATGATCTGGGTAGCTCATTTCTGTGTCCACAGCATCTCTTTAGAGAACCCCCTTTCCCCAAAATGGGGACAGAGATTACTTTTTAACTTTTGAGATTGAAAAACAGAGACAAAACTAAATTGCCATCAACCTTTCTGCAGTCCCAGCTAGACTTTCATTAATTAGCCCCATCACTCCCTTGACAGACATTAGGGTGTTTATTTCTCTACAATCTGAATGCTGTGATTTTAAAACATAGATTAAATTCTGGCTTTACACAGTGAATCCTGGCATCATATGACATTGGTTACATTGAAATTCCCAAACTCAAAATTCCAAAGAGTGTCAGATTTTCTTAAGGTTTTAGTTTCTGAGGTAAACAGAATTGATTAATTAGTCAGACCTCAAGAGGATTTGTTGAATTTCTCTGAGTATATCAACCATTCTAGGACTTGGGGATCTGGATCATTTTTCTTTGAAATGTAGCAGTTATGACAATGTGATATGAATGATGAACAATTAAGATTATAAACTGCTTAGGCCAATTCACAGATCAATCTGATTTGTAATGAGCCAGTCCCTTATAATAAGGGATACATTTCCTGAGACCAACTATGTTTGGATAGTGTCAGGTGCCAAAGCCTAAATGAAAGCATTCTGCAATATTTCAATAATTCAAATATCTCAGTACTTCTGCAATATTAATTGGTAGCTGGAAAATTCTATTTCAAAGTTCTGCTTTAATATTGCCTCTACCACACTGAACATTTTTTTCCCCTTTGGCCTCAGCCTATATTTATTTAAAAGTTTTAAAGTCTTAAGGATAAACCTTTTACAAAGGAGTAATTTGGTGGGAGGGTATTTAACTTTTATAATAACAGTTCTGTTACTCAAAGATCTGGGTTCTTCTTTTGTAATTTCCTGTAAAGTATTACTTTGAGAATTCTCAGTGATGAAAATTCTTTAACCTGAGAGGGATTGAGGAGAAATGATTGAAGAAGTCTCTGGAGCAGTTACTGAGGGGAAATAGGAAGGAAATTCCCAAAGACTGTAGCGATAACTTTGGGTGTCTTGACCGTGTAGCCTTTCCTTTGAAAGGAAGCTAGAAATAAGTTAAAGGTAAAATGGTGCCAGGTTATTTTTTCAGTCATGAATACTTTCCTATTCTGAACTCTACGTCTCTCTCCTATCAACAGAAACTTTAAAAAATATTAAAAAATTTTTTTGAAATATGTATTGAAAATGTGTACTGTATATTCTCAAAGCCTCATATCTTAATATGTAGTATTCCACTTGGCTTCAGTACTACAGGGATCATTCTTTGTCCCTTATCCTTAATGGTCAATAATTTTTTTAATGAATTAATGAATAAACATTGGCCTTGGTTATGGAGATATTTGGGATAAAGGTACAGACCTATCACTATATACTGTATATCACTATACAGCATTTTCTTTAAAACTTTACACAATATTCAAAGAAATATGAAATTATTCCCCATTCTGATCCATGGGATACGCTCTGACGATTGCTCTTGTTTCGTTCACAAGATCAGTATTCTTGTACTTTAAAATTTGAGATACACTGTCTTTTCTTAATATGAGAGTGTGTTTTAAAGAGTAATAGAGAGAGGATTTTTAAACTCAAATGTTTCATTTACTATTGTTATTATTCCCTCCATCCATGGATATCTAACAAAGCTATTGTCAAAATGAAAGCCTTACATGTCCACTTAAAACAATTCAATGTCTTCCTCATTCATATAGTGGTGAGTACCCCAACATGTACCTTAAAACAATTCATATCCCTTGATAAAATTAACTCTGCAAAATTTAGTGCAGCATAGTGGTGGCCATTACATTCTTCTCCACTTCTTAATTCGCAAACTGCTATCAAGCTTCCTGCTCAGGGCAGACCTGTAGGTGTCAACACACTGCATTACAGAGGGTACTGCTTTCTCTGCAGTCCAAGAAGATGGTAACCCCAGGAGTGATACAGTGCACAGCCATGCACCACGGCACTGGCAAATAAAATGAAGAAACACATAGGTAAGGGCCCAGGACAAAACAGAAAGACAAAATATAAATGTGATACAGTTAGCTATTCTGATTCTATGTCTCTTTGTCGTTAGACTTGGACACACTCTGGAGATTAAGAGAAGAGGTCAAGGAGATAAACAAGTGATTAGAGCTGGTCCAAAAATCCCAGCAGCATCTTTTCACTGTGTGAGAGAGGCAGCAAGACAGAGTTCCTGAGAGCTCCCAAGACTGGTTACTGGTCAATGTAATCTGGAAACTGGAAAGACACTAGATAGGTTTCATTATCTGAGATCCCACATTGAAAGATGGGAATGCTGCCACAGATCTCAAACAGAGCATAGAGGACAAGAACAGCATCAAGCAGTTGGAAAAGTATTGCCCCCAGGAAAGTTTACACGGGAGCTATCTATCTGGGCTCTTGTTTCCAGTGGTCCTTGGATCTCACAATTTTCTCTCTTCTTTTCTGAGAATCTTCCATGTAATGTGTATCTGTATATCAAAGCATGGGATGTAAAGGACCAAAGTATAAATTTGAATTAATTTTAAAATGCCTCTCATCATTTCAATTCCTGCCTTTATTTGCCTAGAACCACCACAATACAGAGATTTTTTTTTTAATAAATGAATTGCACTTTTAATATGGTTATGAATATACACCTTTGCCTAAGAGAATAGGGGTGTGTGTGAGTGTTGTGTGTTGTGTGCTTACCCTACTTTATTAAGAAATAGAAATGCAAGCAAAGACCGGAGAATATGTTGACTCACTGAATTGCAGGAAACTCCCAGAGGAAAACTTGTGACTGTTTTAGAAAAAATATGCCAAAGTAGAAAGTCAACCCTGTTCCTGGCATCCACGAAGGCTGATGGCCAGCTAGGCGTACATGAATCCCATGATCTGCATAGAAGGGACGAGGGGACTGTGAAGGCACACAACCCAAAGAATAAGAGCACTGCCTTCCAGGAAAACACACTTGGTATAACTCCTGGCTCTTCACTCTCTAGTTGTGTAACTTGGGCAAGTTACTTAGCCTAAGTGTCAGTTTCTTCTGTAGAATGTGGATGAAAATACTTATCTCCTAGGGTTACTGTGAAGGTGCAGTAAGATAGTGCATGAAGATGCTTAGCATAGGGTCAGCAGAGGATGAGCAATAAACATAAATGATATTATTGTCAGATGTGATTTAGAAAGAACAGCACCCAAATAAAAGATACAACAATGAAAAAGGATGAAGGGGTGAGAATACTCAGGCCGTCAAAAAGTTTAAGAAGAACAACTGCCAAGAATGGACTCTGTGTAACAACACTTAAGAGGTAGTAGGAGAAGGAGCTTGAGAGAGAAATTTGATAAAATGGTAAGAGAGGAAGGAGTAAAAATGGTAGAACACAGGCTTGCTTAGAAGCCCAGGGTGAAGATAATGTCAGGTGTGCTTAACAGGGTCACACAAAGAAGATTTACATTTTGTCTATTGCATTTGACACTGTAAAGATGGTCAGTGAGCTCTGTCCAAGCAGCATCAGAGAGAGAGAGGGAGTTAGACCGCACTGAGTTTTACCATCTGTAAAGTCAGGAAGGAGAGTAAGCCACTAGTAAACTTGGATGAGAATTTATAGAAAGAGATGAGGTGCCACCTAAAGGAGAATGAAAAAGAAAAATTAGAGAGAACAGAAGGTGTTTACACAATGAAGGAAAGAGAGAGTTGAGAGGATACTAGACGGAAGAGGATCCCAGAGCAGTGAAAAGAGACGGCCTCATGAGCTAAGATATAGCAAATGGCCTAAACCAAGAGAAGGTTGACCTCATCCTATGAAGAGTCGGAAATAGGGA
>NW_006799735.1:116123-139416 GCF_000442215.2 Lipotes vexillifer
GATCGGTGGAGATGCTATAATATTAATATTTAATAATAGAAGGAATTTCAGATTGGTGGACTGAGCACACACCAGCTCTCCCTCCCTCTCAGAATCTGATAAAGGATAATACAGAAGTGTTCAAAAAGCAAAATATTGATGAACCCACAACACTGAAAATAATCTATGCTGGGGTCATCAAAAGACGTTTCAACTAATTTCTTGAAGAGGAAAGAAAAAGGAGAATTTTGAAGCATCAAATAAAGCCATGTGAACAGTACAGAATATGCTGTGGTCAGAGCTGCCCCACAGAACCATAGGGAGCTGAAGTGCTGCTGAAGACAAATCCAGGGGTGGGGGCGAATTAAATGTCCAAGTAAGGAACAGCTTCACGAATCAACTTCTCCTCCCTCCACTTCCTCTGCTCCCATCTGGATGAGCAGAGGCCTCATATTTTCCTCCAGGCAGAAAGAAGCAACCTCTTATCTAACAAAAAGGAATGAACAATTAGCAAAAGCCAACATTTTAGTGTGAGTGTTAGTGTCATAAAGGAGAAAGCTGACAAGCTGCCCTCTTGCCTTAATGCAAACAGTCCCACATTAGGCCCCTGTGCACAGACCTCCAGAGACTTTCTGCTCTAAGGAAACACACCTGCTCACCAGTGCAGAAGAACCACAGCCCAGGGCTTCAGTTGTAAACACAAGTGGACAACCGAGGGTCAACAGGCGTAAAAAGGGAACCAGCAACACACACACACACACACACACACACACACACACGACAAGAATCAAGACAAAAACTGGACCCTGAGATAATTTAGAGAACAGAAAAGAATATAATAATATAATAACTGGTACAGATGTTGCTTGACTTCACGATGGGGTTAAGTCCTGCTAAACTCATCATAAACTGAAAATATTGTTGTTGAAAATGCATTTAATACACCTAACCTGTGACTTAGCCTAGCCTATCTTAAATGTGCTCAGAATACTTACCTACCACGGGGTAAGATCATCTAACACAAAGCCTATTTTATAGTACAGTGTTGAATATCTCATGTAATTTATTGAATACTGTACTGAAAGTGAAAAGCAGAATGGTAGTATGGGTTCAGAATGGTGTAAGTGCATGGGTTGTTCACCCTCGGGATTGTGTAGCTGACTGGGAGCTGCACATCACTAGCCTGGGAAAAGGTCAACATTCAAAATTCAAAGTCCATTTTCTACTAAATGAGTATTGCTTTTGCAACATTATAAAGCTGAAAAATCACAAACTGAACCACTGTAAGCCAGGGATTGGGTCTGTATAGTCACAGAGACCAAAGATAGCTTGTTCTAAATAAAAGCAGAACAACAAAAAAGTCTATTTTGATGAAAAAATATAATTATACTATGACAGATAGGTGCACAGATACAAATACAGATATGTACACACCTACATTACATACATAAATGGAAGGGCTGGAGAAGAAAATCCAACAAAACTTTACAGTGTGGAACAAAATATGAGAAAAAAATGAGTTCAAAAAGGCCTATATAGAGAGTCCACTAACCAACTAATTAGAATCCTAGAAAAAGTAAAATCTAACATTTTGTTTTTTTCTAAATGTAAAGCATTAAAAAAAAAAGAGTAAAAAGAAAAAGAAAAGAAATGGAAGAAGCAAAATGTCCATCACTAAAGAAGGACTTAAGAATTCAACATGAAGAACTCTAAATTTTAAATAAAAAAGGAAAAAGTAGAAAATACTATGGATATAATAGAAATACAAATTGAAAAAATTTAAATTTATTTGTAATTATAATTAATCAATTAACCATAAATCATATATATCATAAAAATGTAAATAAATTTAAAATTTCTATATTAGAAAGTAGTTTTCTGTTTGGATTTTTAAAAAACTAACTATATAAGCTATATGTTGCTTATAAGAAACATAATTAAAAGGTGGAAAATTAAAAATAAAGCAATTGACAAATATATATGATGCAATCTTGTGCCAAAAGAAAGTTAATGACTCTATTAATGTCAGAAAATATTAAGACAAAAATAAAGCAAATTGGTAGTATTTGCTTTTAATAGGAATAAAGACAGGTGCCACATAATGATAAAAGAAACAATCAAATAAGAATATGTGATAATAATAAACTTGAATGCACTTGAAAACATAATTTCAAAATATATGATCCAAAATAAACCTCTAGAATTATAAATATAAATGGATAAATTTTACCATCATGGTAAGAGAATTTAACAAAACTGTTTAAAAAAACAATAGTTGAGCAAATTTAAGAGTAGTAAAAATATAGAGGCTACGAATGGCACAATTAAGAACTTTATTCTAATAGATAAACAGAGATCCATGACTTCACCAAGAGAAGTTTTTATATTTTTATGTACACATGGACACTAGCCAAAAATGATCATATATTAATTTTCAAAAGTAGTCTCAACATGTTAAAAAATTAATATATAGACTATCTCTGACTACACTGTGATTTACATACAAATTAACAATAAAGAAGACAATGAACAGTTTTTTAAACTAAAAATTAATGGGAAAATAATTCATGGGTTAAAGAAGAGGAAATCATAATGAAAATTGTAAGCTATTTACAATCAAGAAAAAATGAATATACAATATATCAAAACTTAGGAATACAAGTTAGCACTTAGAAGTAAATTTACAAAACTCAAATTTAAATACTCCTATTAAAAAAAGCCAATATTGAAAACAAGTTAAGCCTAAAGTAAATTGAAGGAATAAATAATAATGATTAAGGCAAATATTAATGAATTAAAAAGAACAGAAATAATTAATATAAGAATCAGGTTCTTTGAAATCAATAATAGATAGATAAATATTCAGCAAAATACCTCTAGGACAAAAATGATATAAAAATATTAGAAAGAACCAAAATAGAAGGGCATAATGATAGAGATTTTTTAAATCATAAAGAATACTGCACTGTATGCCAATGCATTTGAACACTTAGGTAAAATGGATACTTTTCTTTAAAAAACAACTTACCAAAATTGATGCAAGAGAATACATAAAGTATTAATAAACCAACAATTAACAAGGAAACCTCTCTGCATTCCACTAAAGAACAAACATCATGCATAGCAGTGAAAGTTTTGAAGGAAAAGCATTAAACTCAGGAACAAGAAAAGGCCATCTTCTATCACTGCTTCTATTCAACATTATAATGGAAGTTGTAGCACAAGCAATAAGAAAACAAAATGAAATAAAAGATATAGGAATTGGAAAGGAAAAGATAAAACTCTCCATATTTGCATTATTCCATTGCCTAAAATATCCAGGAGATCTACAAAATATGAGACATATGAGTGTTAATACAAGTACTAACCAATTAGAAATGTAATATGAAAAAATAAAAAATAGCAATAGCTAGGAAATATGAAAAACCTAGGAAAATACATATTTTTCTATAAGTATATTATTTTTGAGTGAAATTACAAAGTAGTATTTAAGGGCACCAAAGAGTAACTTCAAAATGCAGAGATGTAGCATAGTCTTAGAATTCAGAGGCTTGATTTGTGACCCAAGATGTGATCTATCCTGGAGAATGTTCTGTGTGCACTTGAGATGAAAGTGTAATCTTCAGGTTTTGGATGGAATGTCCTAGAAATATCAATTAAATCTATCTGGTCTATTGTGTCATTTAAAGCTTGTGTTTCCTCATTAATTTTCTGTTTGGATGATCTGTCCATTGGTGTAAGTGAGGTGTTAATGTCCCCCACTATTATGTGTTACTGTCAATTTCCTCTTTTAGAGCTGTTAGCAGTTGCCTTATGTATTGAGGTCCTCCTATGTTGGGTGCATATATATTTATAATTGTGATATCTTCTTGGATTGATCCCTTGATCATTATGTAGTGTCCTTTCTTGTCTCTTGTAACATTCTTTACTTTAAAGTCTATTTTATCTGATATGAGAATTGCTACTCCAACTTTCTTTTGATTTCCATTTCCATGAAATATCTTTTTCTATCCCCTCACTTTCAGTCTGAATGTGTCCCCAGGTCTTAAGTGGGTCTCTTTTAGACAGCATATATATGGGTCTCGTTTTTGTATCCATTCAACGAGCCTGCGTCTTTTGGTTGGAGCATTTAATCCATCCACATTTAAAGTAATTATTGACATGTATGTTCCTATTACCATTTTCTTAAGTATTTTGGGCTTGCTTTGTAGGTCCATTTCTTCTCTTGTGTTTCCTACTCAGAGAAGTTCCTTTAGCATTTGTTGTAGAGCTGGTTTGGTGGTGCTGAATTCTCTTAGCTTTTGCTTGTCTGTAAAGCTTTTGATTTCTCTGTCAAATCTGAAAGACATCCTTGCCAGGTAGAGTTATCTTGGTTGTAGGTTCTTCCCTTTCATCACTTTAAGTATATCATGCCACTCCCTTCTAGCTTGTAGAGTTTCTGCAGAGAAATCAGCTGTTAACCTTATGGGAGTTCCCTTTTATGTTATTTGTCATTTTTCCCTTGCTGCTTTCTTTTTTTTTTTTTTAATAAATTTATTCATTTACCTTTGGCTGCCTTGGGTCTCCGTTGCTGAGGGTTTTTCTCTAGTTGAGGTGAGCGGGGGCCACTCCTCACTGCGGTGCACGGGCCCCTCATCGCGGTGGCCTCTCCTGCCGTGGAGCATTGGCTCTACGTGCACGGGCTCAGTAGTTGTGGCTCGCAGGCTCCAGAGCACAGGCTCAGCAGCTGTGGCACACAGGCTCGGCTGCTCCGCGGCATGCGGGATCCTCGCGGACCAGGGCTCGAACCCGTGTATCCTGCATTGGCAGGCGGACTCCCAACCACTGCGCCACCAGAGAAGTCCCCCTTGCTGCTTTCAATAATTTTTCTTTGTCTTTAATTTTTGCCAATTTGTTTACTATGTGTCTTGGCGTGTTTCTCCTTGGGTTTATCCTATATGGGACTCTCTGCACTTCCTGGACTTGGGTGGCTGTTTCCTTTCCCATGTTAGGGAAGTGTATGACTATAATCACTTCAAATATTTTCATGGGCCCTTTCTGTTTGTCTCCTCCTTCTGGGACCCCTGTAATGTGAATGTTGTTGTGTTTAATGTTCTCCCAGATGTCTCTTAGGCCATCTTCATTTCTTTTTGTTCCTTTTTCTTTATTATGTTCCGCAGCAGTGAATTCCACCCTTCTGTCTTCCAGGTCATTTATCCATTCTTCTGCCTCAGTTATTGTGCTATTGATTCCTTCTAGTGTATTTTTCATTTCAGATATTGTGTTGTTCATCTCTGTTTCTTTGATCTTTAATGCTTCTATGTCTTTGTTAAGCATTTCTTGCATCTTTTTGATCTTTGTGCCCATTCTTTTCCCAAAGTCCTGGATCATCTTCACTATCATTATTCTGAATTCTTTTTCTGGAAGGTTGCCTATCTCGACTTCATTTAGTTGTTTTTCTGTTTTTTTTTTTTTTTTTTTTTCTTTTTCCTTCATCTGATACATAGCCCTCTGCCTTTTTATCTGGTTTATCTTTCTGTGAATGTGGTTTTTGTTCCACAGGCTGCAGAATTGTTGTTCTTCTTGCTTCTGCTGTCTGCCCTCTGTTGGATGAGACTATCTAAGTGGCTTGTGCAAGTTTCCTGATGGGAGGGACTGGTGGTGGGTAGAGCTGGCTGTTGCTTTGGTGGGCAGAGCTCAGTAAAACTTTAGTCCACTTGTCTGCTGATGGGTAGGGCTGGGTTCCCTCTCTTTTGGTTGTTTGGCCTGAGGCGACCCAACACTGGAGCCTATCTGGGCTCTTTAGTGGGGCTAAATGCGGACTCTGGGAGGGCTAAAGCCAAGGAGTACTTCCCAGAACTTCTGCTGCCAGTGTCTTTTCTTCTCAGTGAGCCACAGCCACCCCCAGCCTCTGTAGGAGACCCTCCAATCCCAACAGGTTGCTCTGGTTCACTTCCCTATGGGGTCATTGCTCCTTCCCTTGGGTCCCGACGTGCACATTGCTTTGTGTGTGCCCTTCAAGAGTGGAGTCTCTGTTCCCCCAGTCCTGTTGAACTCCTGCAATCAAATCCCACTAGCTATAAAAGTCTGATTCTCTAGGAATTCCTCCTCATATTGCCAGACGCCCAGATTGGGAAGCCTGACGTGGGGTTCAGAACCTTCACTCCAATGGGAGGACTTTTGTGATATGAGTGTTTTCCAGGTTGTGAGTCCCCCAACCAGCAGTTATGGGATTAGATTTTATTGTGATTGTGCCCTTCCTACTGTCTCATGGTGGCTTCGACTTTGTCTTTGGATGTGGGATATCTTTTTTGGTGAGTTCCAGTGTACTTCCTGTCAATGATTGTTCAGTAGTTAGTTGTGATTCTAGTGTTCTTGCAAGAGGGGGTGAGAGCACGTCCTTCTACTCCATCTTGAACCAATTTTCGGTGGATTTGTTTTTTGTTTTGGTTGTTCTCTTCTTTCTTTTTGTCTTTTTAGTTAAATTACTTTTTATTTTTCATAATTTTTTAATTTTTAATTTTAATAAGTTTACTTTATTATTATTTTTTTTGGTTTTTCTCTGAGCTGTGTGGCTGAAAGGGTCTTGGTGCTCTGGCCGGGTGTCAGGCCTGTGCCTCTGAGGTGGGAGAGCGGAGTTTAACAGGAAATATTTTTTTTTTTACATCTTTATTGGAGGGTAATTGCTTTACAATGGTGTGTTAGTTTCTGCTTTATAACAGAGTGAATCATTTATACATATACATATGTTCCCATATCTCTTCCTTCTTTGTCTCCCTCCCTCCCACCCTCCCTATCCCATCCCTCCAGACAGCCACAAAGAACCGAGCCGGTTTCCCTGTGCCATGCGGCTGCTTCCCACTGGCTATCTACCTTACGTTTGTTAGTATATATATGTCCATGTCTCTCTCTCGCCCTAACACACCTCACCCTTCCCCCTCCCCATATCCTCAAGTCTGTTCTCCAGTAGGTCTCTGTCTTTATTCCTGTTTTACCCCTAGGTTCTTCATAACATTTTTTTTTCTTAAATTCCATATATATGTGTTAGCATACGGTATTTGTCCTTCTCTTTCTGACTTACTTCACTCCGTATGACAGACTCTAGATCTATCCACCTCATTACAAATAGCTCAATTTCGTTTCTTTTTATGGCTGAGTAATATTCCATTGTATATATGTGCCACATCTTCTTTATCCATTCATCCGACGGCGGGCACTTAGGTTGTTTCCATCTCCGGGCTATTGTAAATAGAGCTGCAATGAACATTTTGGTACATGACTCTTTCTGAATTCTGGTTTCCTCAGGGTATATACCTAGTAGTGGGATTGCTGGGTCATATGGTAGTTCTATTTGTAGTTTTTTAAGGAACCTCCATACTGTTCTCCATAGTGGCTGAACCAATTCACATTCCCACCAGCAGTGCAAGAGTGTTCCCTTTTCTCCACACCCTCTCCAGCATTTATTGTTTCTAGATTTTTTGATGATGGCCATTCTGACTGGTGTGAGATGATATCTCATTGTAGTTTTGATTTGCATTTCTCTAATGATTAATGATGTTGAGCATTCTTTCATGTGTTTGTTGGCAGTCTGTATATCTTCTTTGGAGAAATGTCTATTTAGGTCTTCTGCCCATTTTTGGATTGGGTTGTTTATTTTTTTGTTATTGAGCTGCATGAGCTGCCTGTAAATTTTAGAGATTAATCCTTTGTCAGTTGATTCATTTGCAAATATTTTCTCCCATTCTGAGGGCTGTCTTTTGGTCTTGTTTATGGTTTCCTTTGCTGTGCAAAAGCTTTGAAGTTTCATTAGGTCCCATTTGTTTATTTTTGTTTTTATCTCCATTACTCTAGGAGATGGGTCAAGAAGGATCTTGCTGTGATTTATGTCATAGAGTGTTCTGCCTATGTTTTCCTCTAAGAGTTTGATAGTTTCTGGCCTTACATTTAGGTCTTTAATCCATTTTGAGCTTATTTTTGTGTATGGTGTTAGGCTTTCTTTCTTTCTTTCCTATTTCCTCCTACTTCTACTAATTCTCTCTACTTTCTCTCCCTTTTATTCTGAGCCGAGTGGATGAAAGGCTCTTGCTGCTCCAGCCAGGAGTCAGGACTCTGCCTCTGAGGTGGGAGAGCCAACTTCAGAACACTCGTCAAGAAGAGACCTCCCAGCCCCACATAATATCAAACGGCGAAAATCTCCCAGAGATCTCCATCTCAACACCAGCACCCAGCTTCACTCAACGACCAGCAAGCTACAGTGCTGGACAACCTATGCCAACCATATAGCAAAACAGGAACACAACCCCACCCACTAGCAGAGAGGCTGCCTAAAATCATAATAAGTCCACAGACACCCCAAAACACACCACCAGACGTGGACCTGCCCACTAGAGAGACAAGATCTAGCCTCATACACCACAACACAGCCACTAGTCCCCTCCACCAGGAAGCCTACACAACCCACTGAACCAACCTTAGCCACTGGAGACAGACATCAAAAACAACGGGAGCTACGAACTTGCAGCCTGCAAAAAGGTGAACCCAATCACAGTAAGATAAGCAAAATGAGAAGACAGAAAAACACACAGCAGATGAAGGAGCAAGATAAAAACCCACCAGACCTAACAAATGAAGAGGAAATAGGCAGTCTACCTGAAAAAGAGTTCAGAATAATGATAGTAAAGATGATCCAAAATCTTGGAAATAGAATGGAGTTCTAACAGGAAATATTTAACAAGGACATAGAAGAACTAAAGAGCAAACAAACAGTGATGAACAAGACAATAAATAAAATTAAGAATACTCTAGATGGAATCAACAGCATAATAATTGAGTCAGAAGAACAGATAAGTGACCTGGAAGATAAAATAGTGGAAATAACTACTGCAGAGCAGAATAAAGAAAAAAGAATGAAAGGAACTGAGGACAGTCTCAGAGACCTCTGGGACAACATTAAACACACCGACATTCGAATTATAGGGGTTCCAGAAGAAGAAGAGAAAAAGAAAGGGACTGAGAAAATATTTGAAGAGATTATAGTTGAAAACTTCTCTAATATTGGAAAGGAAATAGTTAATCAAGTCCAGGAAGCACAGAGAGTCCCATACAGGATAAATTCGAGGAGAAATATGCCAAGACACATATTAATCAAACTGTCAAAAATTAAATACAAAGAAAACATATTAAAAGCAGCAAGGGAAAACCAACAAATAACACACAAGGGAATCCCCATAAGGTTAACAGCTGATCTTTCAGCAGAAACTCTGCAAGCCAGAAGGGACTGGCAGGACATATTGAAAGTGATGAAGGAGAAAAACCTGCAACCAAGATTACTCTACCCAGCAAGGATCTCATTCAGATTTGATGGAGAAATTAAAACCTTTACAGACAAGCAAAATGGAGAGAGTTCAGCACCACCAAACCAACTCTACAACAAATGTTAAAGGAACTTCTCTAGGCAAGAAACACAAGAGAAGGAAAAGACCTACAATAACGAACCCAAAACAATTAAGAAAATGGGAATAGGAACATACATATCGATAATTACCTTAAATGTAAATGGACTAAATGCTCCCACCAAAAGACACAGATTGGGTGAATGGATACAAAAACAAGACCCATATATATGCTGTCTACAAGAGACCCACTTCAGACCTAGAGACACATACAGACTGAAAGTGAGGGGATGGAAAAAGATATTTCATGCAAATGGAAACCAAAAGAAAGTTGGAGTAGCAATTCTCATATCAGACAAAGTAGATTTTAAAATAAAGACTATTAGAAGAGACAAAGAAGGACACTACATAATGATCAAGGGATCGATCCAAGAAGAAGATCTAACAATTGTAAAGATTTATGCACCCAACATAGGAGCACCTCAATACATAAGGCAAATACTACCAGCCATAAAAGGGGAAATCCACAGTAACACATTCATAGTAGGGGACTTTAACACCCCACTTTCACCAATGGACAGATCATCCAAAATGAAAATAAATAAGGAGACACAAGCTTTAAATGATACATTAAACAAGATGGACCTAATTGATATTTATAGGACATTCCATCCAAAAACAACAGAATACACATTTTTCTCAAGTGCTCATGGAACATTCTCCAGGATAGATCATATCTTGGGTCACAAATCAAGCTTTGGTAAATTTAAGAAAATTGAAATTTTATCAAGTATCTTTTCTGACCACAATGCTATGAGACTAGATATCAATTACAGGAGAAGATCTGTAAAAAATACAAACACGTAGAGGCTAAACAATACACTACTTAATAACAAAGTGATCACTGAAGAAATCAAAGAGGAAGTCAAAAAACACCTAGAAACAAATGACAATGGAGACAAGACGACCCAGAACCTATGGGATGCAGCAAAAGCAGTTCTAAGAGGGAAGTTTATAGCAATACAAGCCCACCTTAAGAAGCAGGAAACATCTCGAATAAACAACCTAAACTTGCACCCAAAGCATTTAGAGAAAGAAGAACAAAAAACCCCACAGTTAGCAGAAGGAAAGAAATCATAAAAATCAGATCAGAAATAAATGAAAAAAGAAATGAAGGAAACAATAGCAAAGATCAATAAAACTAAAAGCTGGTTCTTTGAGAAGATAAACAAAATTGATAAACCATTAGCCAGACTCATCAAGAAAAAAAGGGAGAAGACTCAAATCAATAGAATTAGAAATGAAAAAGGAGAAGTAACAACTGACACTGCAGAAATACAAAAGATCATGAGAGATTACTACAAGCAACTCTATGCCAATAAAATGGACAACCTGGAAGAAATGGACAAATTCTTAGAAATGCACAACCTGCCAAGACTGAATCAGGAAGAAATAGAAAATATGAACAGACCAATCACAAGCACTGAAATTGAAACTGTGATTAAAAATCTTCCAACAAACAAAAGCCCAGGACCAGATGGCTTCACAGGCGAATTCTATCAAACATTTAGAGAAGAGCTAACACCTATCCTTCTCAAACTCTTCCAAAATACAGCAGAGGGAGGAACACTCCCAAACTCATTCTATGAGGCCACCATCACCTTGATACCAAAACCAGACAAGGATGTCACAAAGAAAGAAAACTACAGGCCAATTTCACTGATGAACATAGGTGCAAAAATCCTCAACAAAATACTAGCAAACAGAATCCAACGGCAAATTAAACAGATCATACACCATGATCAAGCGGGGTTTATTCCAGGAATGCAAGGATTCTTCAATATACACAAATCAATCAAGTGATACACCATATTAACAAATTGAAGGAGAAAAACCATATGATCATCTCAATAGATGCAGAGAAAGCTTTTGACAAAATTCAACACCGATTTATGATAAAAGCTTTGCAGAAAGTAGGCATAGAGGGAACACTCTTCAACATAATAAAGGCCATATATGACAAACCCACAGCCAACATTGTCCTCAATGGTGAAAAACTGAAAGCATTTCCACTAAGATCAGGAGCAAGACAAGGTTGCCCACTCTCACCACTATTATTCAACATAGTTTTGGAAGTCTTAGCCACAGCAATCAGAGAAGAAAAGGAAATAAAAGGAATCCAAATTGGAAAAGAAGAAGTAAAGCTGTCACTGATTGCAGATGACATGATACTATACATAGAGAATCCTAAAAATGCTACCAAAAAACTACTAGAGCTAATCAATGAATTTGGTAAAGTGGCAGGATACAAAAGTAATGCACAGAAATCTCTGGCATTCTTATACACTAATGATGAAAAATTTGAAAGTGAAATCAAGAAAACACTCCCATTTACCATTGCAACAAAAAGAATAAAATATCTAGGAATAAACCTACCTAAGGAGACAAAAGACCTGTATGCAGAAAATGATACGACACTGATGAAAGAAATTAAAGATGATACAAATAGTTGGAGAGATATACCATGTTCTTGGAGTGGAAGAAGACTCTACTACCCAAAGCAATCTACAGATTCAATGCAATCTCTATCAAACTACCACTGGCATTTTTCACAGAACTAGAACAAAAAAATTTACAATTTCTATGGAAACACAAAAGACCCCAAATAGCCAAAGCAATCTTGAGAATGAAAAACGGACCTGGAGGAATCAGCTCTCTGACTTCAGACAGTACTACGAAGCTACAGTAATCAAAACAGTATGGTACTGGCACAAAAACAGAAAGATAGATCAATGGAACAGGATAGAAAGCCCAGAGATAAACCCACACACATATGGTCACCTTATCATTGATAAAGGAGGCAGGCATGTACAGTGGAGAAAGGACAGCCTCTTCAATAAGTGGTGCTGGGACAACTGGACAGGTACATGTAAAAGTATGAGATTAGATCACTCCCTAACACCATACAGAAAAATAAGCTCAAAATGGATTAAAGACCTAAATGTAAGGCCAGAAACTGTCAAACTCTTAGAGGAAAACATAGGCAGAACACTCTATGACATAAGTCACAGCAAGATCCTTTTTGACCCACCTGCTAGAGAAATGGAAATAAAAATAAACAAATGGGACCTAATGAAACTTCAAAGCTTTTGTACAGCAAAGGAAACCATAAACAAGACCAGAATACAACCATCAGAATGGGAGAAAGTATTTGCAAATGAAGCAACTGATAAAGGATTAACCTCCAAAATTTATAAGCAGCTCATGCAGCTCAATAACCAAAAAACAAACTACCAATCCAAAAATGGGCAGAAGACCTAAATAGACATTTCTCCAAAGAAGATATACGGACTGCCAACAAACACATGAAAGAATGCTCAACATCATTAATCATTAGAGAAATGCAAATCAAAACTACAATGAGATATCATCTCACACCAGTCAGAATGGCCATCATCAAACAATCTAGGAACAATAAATGCTGGAGAGGGTGTGGAGAAAAGGGAACACTCTTGCACTGCTGGTGGGAATGTGAATTGATACAGCCACTATGGAGAACAGTATGGAGTTTCCTTAAAAAACTACAAATAGAACTACCATATGACCCAGCAATACCACTCAGGGTATATTTCTCAGGGCATATACCCTGAGAAAACCAGAATTCAGAAAGAGTCATGTACCAAAATGTTCATTGCAGCTCTATTTACAATAGCCCGGAGATGGAAACAACCTAAGTGCCCATCGTCGGATGAATGGATAAAGAAGATGTGGCACATATATACAATGGAATATTACTCAGCCATAAAAAGAAACGAAATTGAGCTATTTGTAATGAGGTGGATAGATCTAGAGTCTGTCATACAGAGTGAAGTAAGTCAGAAAGAGAAAGACAAATACCGTATGCTAACACATATATATGGAATTTAAGAAAAAAAAAATGTTATGAAGAACCTAGGGGTAAAACAGGAATAAAGACAGAGACCTACTAGAGAATGGACTTGAGGATATGGGGAGGGGGAAGGGTAAGCTGTGACGGGGCGAGAGAGTGGCATGGACATGTATACACTACCAAACGTAGAATAGATAGCTAGTGGGGAGCAGCCGCATAGCACAGGGAGATCAGCTGGGTGCTTTGTGACCATCTGGAGGGGTGGGATAGGGAGGGTGGGAGGGAGGGAGATGTAAGAGGGAAGAGATATGGGAACATATGTATAACTGATTCACTTTGTTGTAGGGCAGAAACTGACACACCATTGTGAAGCAATTATACTCCAATAAAGATGTAAAAAAAATAAAAAATAATGAATAAGGAGTCCAAAACACTAGGAAGAGAGAAGGAAAAAGGAGGAAATGGAACATTTTTGTTCGAAAGAATGTCTTCAGGAGTGGTAACCAGACTGCCTGG
Source organism: Lipotes vexillifer (assembly GCF_000442215.2). Taxonomy (NCBI): domain Eukaryota; kingdom Metazoa; phylum Chordata; class Mammalia; order Artiodactyla; family Lipotidae; genus Lipotes; species Lipotes vexillifer. The sequence goes on from NW_006799735.1 coordinate 129,879, forward strand.
AAACAGCAGTCTTCCTACTGAAGAGATGTCCCAATGGGGGCACTGATCTAATGTATCTTTTACCTACTGAGAAACAATATTATGTCTTCATGTTACTTTAATTGTATTTTTCAATCAAAAACATATTCAAATAATTCTTCTTGTACTATCATATATTTGGACTCTGGGGAAGGTGGGTTGGATGAAGAAATCTTTGTAAAAAAAGCTCTATGCACAGTTATAGAAGTCCACAATTTAGGAAAGATCACAATTACCTTTGTCATAGTTATTTTTATACTTTATTTTCTCTCCCAAAGTTCAAAGGAGTTCCCTAATGCCTTACTCTGCTTTACAGATTTGTTCTGTTGGCTGTTGACCAACCCTCAACTTGCATGCTCAGCAAAATTTGAATGAACTTCTCTACTCTCTTGTTCTAATTCTAGTTTACAGGAACTTTTGTTTTCTTAAAAACATAAGTAGGAGGCTAACTAAAGATGGACGTTGAGACTTATTGGTTCTGTCCCTGAAACCACTGGAAACTGGAGATGTTAGCAAACATTCAATTCTCAGTGCTTCAGACATAAATGTGGTCAATCGTTTGATTACTTCCTCAACTCTTTGCAGTCATCCTAAACTTTTTTATCTCATAATTTTCTGAAACAACTAATGCAATGTGGTAGCCACCTCATACACAAACTGGCTTTGAGTCGTACTTGCAGAGGCCAAAGTTCTCTGTAGGTTTTTCAATTCTAGTTTTTATGTTAGAGTCTTATACTTCAGAGACGTGAAAACTATTGCTATCACTAAAGGGTTGCTTAACGGTTTTAGTTGAGCAAGCTGTGCAGAAATTCTTCATCTCAAACTCTCTCTACTCCCCTCAGTTTTACTCCCAGCATGCTTGTCTTTGTTTCAGGAATTGATTACCTTTATTATATATATAATATATAATGTAAATTTATTATTATAAATTATTATTATAAATTTTATAAATTTTATTATAAATATAAATTGGGTTTGTTTTTTTATTACTTTTCATGTCATTTTGTATTTATTTAATTTGTGAATTGTTACCATTTTGTATGTTTTTGCATCATTTTGTTTTCTGGGTTATTTTCTAGGTAGTTAAAAGTTATTCTTTATGCATCTACCATTGGATCATACAGTTCCTATGACAATAAGAATATAGTAGACAGATATTTATTCTGAAAGAGAGATGAGAGACAATGACATTTGTTCATATGGTGCCTATCCTGGCATACTCAAGAGGGCTTAGACCTGTTCTTAGACCCTAACCCCAGAGGATACAAGTTGAGCCAGTGAGGGAAAGTTGCATAGTTGTAGGTTTGGTGTAAAGAATGAACTTTCTAATTGTTAGATCTGTTCAACAATATGCTAAGAACAGAAAGTTGTGCTTATGAGTTCCCAGTCACTGGAGGTGTAATAGCCAAGACCAAGGAAGGGTTCAGCTCAGTGGGATCTAAGATCCCTCCAAATTGTGATATTCCACACTTCTCTAATTCATTGTGGGAACCACAGACAGAGTATGTGTGCATATACCATTCATAGAAGTCATGGGAAAAATTTAGAAATCCTCACTAGAACTAGTGAAAAGGAGCAGGACCTTATCGTCCTTCCCCTCATGTCCCCCATCTGCCTTTTGTCTGTGGAAAAACTTTAGTCAAAGAATAAGTTTAATCAGAGAAGTGAAAAAATACAAAAGCAGAGGAAAAGCAGTTAGACAGGACAAAACAATAATAGGTTAGTCAGTAAGCAAAGTCAAGGACCTTTAACTCCTTCTCAAGGGCTATAGATAATATTCTGAGCCATATCCTGTGAGCTGTCTTGTAGATACTGAAACCCCCATCAGGTGGAAAAAGTTAACTACATGATGACCAGGCTGTAGCCATGACTTAAGCTGCCAGAATTCCGAGAACTCGCCTCAAGGAAATGGGAACAAACCGAGCCTGGAACTGGAGATGAACTGTACTTAATCAAGACAACGCAGGTCAGACCACCGCATGACCAATTTCAAGATGACTGTCAGAGCTGACTGTTCTGTTTCTGCATGTAGCCCCCTCCCTCTGTCTATAAAAGCTCTTGCCCGCTGGTTGTCAGTAGCAGGGGTGGGGGTTGGGGGAGGAGTCTGCCTTTGAACAGGAGCCCATCCTTCTCCTGGTTGCTGGCCTCCAAAATAAAGCAAACTTTCCAGGACTTCCCTAGTGGCTCAGTGGTTAAGAATCCGCCTGTCAATGCAGGGAACACAGGTTCGAGCCCTGGTCTGGGAAGATCCCACATGCCGTGGAGCAACTAAGCCCGTGCACCACAACTACTGAGCCTTCCCTCTAGAGCCCGTGAGCCAGAACTACTGAGCCCATGCACCACAACTACTGAAGCCCGCGTGCCTAGAGCCCGTGCTCCGCAACAAGAGAAGCCACCGCAATGAGAAGTCCATGCACTGCAACGAAGAGTAGCCCCCGCTCGCCACAACTAGAGAAAGCCCACGTGCAGCAACGAAGACCCAGCGCAGCCAAAAATAAATAAATAAATAATAGAATACTTTAAAAAAAAAAAAAAGCAAACTTTCCTTTCCACCAGTCTTGCCTCTTTAATGGCTTTTGAGCGCCGATCAGCCGGACCCCACTTTCCGTTACACTAGGACCTCATATTCTGTTCTCCCAGCCCTGCTCTGTCCTGACTTGCAGTCTATGGATTATGGGGTGAGGGATTTAATGCTTCAGTGCTTGTTATTGATTTGTAAATGAAAAGGTTGGCCCCTGGTGTCACAGTCACTGGAAGAGAGAGACCTGAATCCTAGCCTTGGCTTTGTAACAAAGACACTCTGGGCCGGTCATCTCACCTGTGTAGGTCTCAGTTTTCTCACAGGTATAATAAATTGGATTAGGAAACCTTCCTAGCCAGACCTTCCTGCTTTGATATTCTAGAGTAAGAACATATCTCAGGCCTATTGGTTGAAAAGCAACAAATGAATGAGATGTACTTGGACTTAGGAAGTACAAAAGTATGGCTTTTTCATCAGTATATAGTCATTGTAATAATGACAAGATTACCTTTCCTGTCTGACCTCAGGAAATAGTTTATGTCAGTAGGTAAGCAGGAAAAAAAACGGTATTTCCAGATTATTAACATCCATTTAGGGGTAGCTATCAACTTGTTCCTGCTAGCAGGAGAGGTTTTCAAATATTCCCTCACTCAGCAATTATTAAGTAAGTACCCAGAGAGTTCCAAACACTGGGATGCCCAACGCTGGGATAAGATGGAGGATCATACACAAGAAAATACACAGTCTTTTACTTGAGAAGCTCACCATCTGGTAGAAAAAACAAGCACATAGTAGGCCATAATAATAAGCTAGAGTATTGAAGCATAAGCTAAGCTTCAGGACTAAATAGAAGCCAGTTCTTAGAAAATGTTTATGACTTGTTCCGGGGGCCAACCATCCCTGCCCCACACAAAAAAACGCCTGGATGCTGAATTTTTCTCTTCCCAGTTGCTAGGAATAAAGTGCAGCATGCTGAGTCATCAAGGCTTAAATTCAATGGCAGTAATACCTTCCTTCTTGTGGGGCAGAAAGTGCACAGTCAGCCGTCATGACTTGTTACAGAAACAGATCCCTGCTCTGTAAGGTTAATCCACTTTGAACATGATAAGGCACGAAGAGGTGGCACCCAGAGACTTCCCTCAGCTCCATTCAAATATAGCCCAGAGCCCCACAGCCAGCCAGCATCTGTGCTGTTTGAACAAGACATACTTCTGCCCATGATTAATACTGGCTTTAGAGTTCAGTTTGAAGAATCAGATAAACAAGTATCAGTTTTCTGCTTTCCCTTCTCCCTGTCTTCTGTTCCAGTCCACTCCCCTAGTGGTAAATGGTCTCTGTTCTTTCTGTGGGTGGGTAAGAGAGTTTTAGACAAACATTGAAAGGCTCCCTTATTTGAAGATTTCAGCTTGGGACTGGTGTTTTCTGTCCCTGGAGGATACTTGGGCAATGAATTGCCTCATTGTTTTTAGAGGATGACTATTCAGTGAGAAGTGTGGGTGTCTAACTGAACCACTGCAGTTTTCTGGAGCCAACCGAATGGTGATGCTGCCCCAAGAAAAAAGGGTTGGCTTGCCATCTAATTCAAAAAGCCTGTTAAAAATGTAAAAACAAAGCCGGTATTTCACATGTGCAAAAGGTCACTTGTAAAAAGTCCCTAAGGCATTCAGATTAATTTACATGTGATCATTTTTTGATTTGGACACCAGTATTCTGAACCATTACTCTGAAATAAGTTAGGCATTAGGAGACTATTTAAAAAAAAAAAACAATCCAATCCTATACTTCTTTTGATATAGTCAAGGCAGTTCTGGACTATCTGTATTTGTTTATTTATTCCAACTTTGTTTCAGAAATTATTTTAAGTGGCCACGCTCTCAGTAAGAAGTCTACCCTAATTACAGACTCAAAGCGGGCTTGGTTTCTACTTGGGAAACTCATCCTACTTCAAATTTTATTCCTCTTGCTGAAATGACAATGAAATAAAAGTCCTGGGCAGTGCCAGGAGGGCTGCCATTATGCCCATAAAAGAGCAGGACCTACTCAACATCTCAGTTGGACCGATGCTTCAGCAGCTGCCAGCTCTAAAGCTGGCTGGCAGATACTCTTGGCACAAAGTTGGAGCACAGCTAGTACAGTTGGGGTTAAAGCAGCACCCTCACAGACCCTTGGATTACTCAAGCAGTGAAGCCGAACAGAAAGACAAACCCAATGTTTGTCCAGATTTTTCTCTGGTTATACTCAGAGAAATGATCTCTACAAATTCAGCCTACTTCAGCACTCTTAGTTGTGGGCCTTATTGAACTGACTGTAAAATTATCTCTTTTATAAGAGCTTGGATTCTTTAATCCATGGCAGGCATTTCAAGCCATGGGAACAAATGTAAATACCAGACAGGTTTTTTGAATAAGTAGCAACACTCAGCATACATTTTCCCACTCCCTTCCCCACTCCATTTCTTCACTTTATATCAATCTAAAAGCTCTCCTGGCCCTAGCACGTCACCAAAATTCTTCTTATCAAGTTTGTCAATGGTCATTTTTAGAAAGTTATATTACTTGACTTAACAACATTGGACAACTTTGACCACTCTTTCTTTTTCCAAACGCTCTCTTTCTTTGGCTTCTCTGATGCTTTTCTTCTATCCATTTTAGCCTTTTCTCCCCAAAGTCTCCTTTTTATTGTAACCCTCTCCTTTACCTTTTCTTAAGTGTCATGTTTCCTCAGGTCGTGATTTTATTCCTCTTCTAGTTTTATATTTACTTCCTATGCCGCCATACCTGCTCCCATGCTTTAATTACCAAGTATATTGGATGGTTTCAACAATCACTTCCAAATCAGCTTTTTTTTATTGAGTGCCAGTTCTATATTGTCAACCGTCTCCTGGAAATAACCCTGTAGAGACACCACAGACTCCTCCAAATGAATATATCCATAATGGAACTCACCCTGAACTTGATCCCTTTCTTCATTGCCCCATATCCTCTTCAATGGTGCACCATCTACTGGAAGGAGAAATAGGGAGTCATCATGGACTGTCTTCCCTTTCCACCACTCTCCATCTATCACCAGGTCTTGTTAAGTTTACTTTCTCAATGTCTCCTGAATCTATTCTTTTTTTTTATCTCCTGTCACCAGCTGTCACCTGGACGGCTCATCTCCCATAGCCACACAGGGGCTCCCTGCAATAAATTTTCCAGCCATATTGTTGGTTTTAATAAACACCTAACTTAAAACCAACAGATAGCTCCCCAGTAGTTCTGGGATTAATTCCAAAATTCCAAACATGCCCCTTAAGGTCCAGTGCCTCCCCTCTAGTCTCATTTTTGGCCACAACTATCCATTTGTGGTAATGAGGCACGATTGGTTTCTCTTAGAGTATGGTCTTTCCAATCTCAAGGCCTCTCACATGCTATTCTCTCTTCGTTGTAGAGATATTTACTCTTATATGTCCTTCCAGTTTCAAACTAAATCCCACTCCCCTTGCCCAATGCTCTGGCCAACACACTTATCTCCACTTTTATAAGAGTCATTATATTTGATTCGAAAAGCTTTTTAAACTACTCTTTTCTGCCAATACACTTGAACTTAGTAAGGGTGGAATCAAATTTATCTTAACTTCCTCAAGTAACTGGGGACATAGTAAAGTCTCAATAAATATTATTGAGAGTAAATTAATGGATATTTAATGCATTTTTGCATAATAATGAGTATAATTATAAACAATTTTAAATGTTTTACAGAACTTTTTGGGTAGGAAATAAAATGGACTGTTGCATTTAGTCATAGAAGGAAATACGAGCATTTGTGTGTTAGTAACTATTTAAAGGAGTTAATAATAGGGTCATGTTTCTATCATCCCCTCAATATAGTAGCCATCTTTTCTCTGTAAAACACTTCTTTTGTGGAAAGCAAAAACTAACCCAAATGAGTTGTGGTAAGAAAAAATTTGGAAATTTTGTGTGCTTTTTTTTTTTCTTTCCCCAAATTATTTATGTCGTTGCACATATTTTCTCTGCTGGATCTGGGGAAAGGAGAGAATGGCACACATCCACAGCAGATGTATTGGGAGCAGAGGTCGAGGCTTAGAGCTACAGCAGGATGCAATACCTCGGCAGAGGCCAGAGAGGACAAAGTAACAATAGGCAGAGACACCTCTTCCCTCAACTGCGCTCCTGTGAAGCTTCTCTTCTCACCCAGGTACCACCTTGGGAGAAGGAAGCCTGACACCTTGAGAGGGAACCAGCTCTGCCTGGGAGCTTGAACTTCAACTGATGGGAGGATGAAATGTTGTATTGACCTGAAAGAGATTGCTGTAAACAGAGAGACTGAGTTACCCCTCAGTAACTCAGTAACCCCTCAGTAACTCAGTAATGAGTGTGAACACTCATTGTTCTTACAGAGCAGAAATAAGGACTGTGAGTAAGTCAAGTTTATTTGGGGGAAGTGAAGGAACACTAATTTTCTGGCCATCTGAGTCATAATGTATAAGTTTAAATCTAATGTAGAGAGAAGTCAAGTCCTCGAAATACTATTTTTTTTTTTTTTTTTTTTTTTGCGGTACACAGGCCTCTCACTGTTGTGGCCTCTCCCGTTGCGGAGCACAGGCTCCGGACGCGCAGGCTCAGCGGCCATGGCTCACGGGCCCAGCCGCTCCACGGCACGTGGGATCTTCCCGGACCGGGGCACGAACCCGTGTCCCCTGCATCGGCAGGCGGACTCCCAACCACTGTGCCACCAGAGAAGCCCTCAATATACTATTTAAGAGACTACCTGCTCATCTGGGTGAGCTATCTGGTATAATAGCTGGGTCTCAGCCCCTAGTGGACTCAAGAAAGAAAAGTTTCTGTTTCAGATGTGCATTTTTATCCTTTCCAAATTATAATTTCAATGAAAATATGAATAAGATCGATCTAGGGTCAGAAGGAAGCCCACCCAAACCCCCATAAGATAAAGACTGCATCATGTTTTCTCTTACTCTTGATATGAGGCATCTTGTTTCCTCCATCTTTCCTCTTCTCAGCACCTCCTACATCTCTCTCTCCCCATCTCTCTGCCTCCATTTATAGCTCTCACTTTAAAAATAAATAAATAAAAGTGAAAAATGAAAAAAAATTTGAGAGTTTCAATCCTTTGATATTATCTTCTAGCCTCAAATGAACTGTCTTAAAAAACTTTGGGCATAAAAATCAAGGATTGAAAAAGGAAAGAATTAAGATGAAATATGAATAATGATGTATAAAATGTAATTTGAATAATAATTTTTCTCCATGCCCACATAGAGCTAACTGATGTAATTTCTTTTGTCAGTATTTAATATAATCTTAATTAGAACTATCGGTAAGGGCTTCCCTGGTGGCACAGTGGTTGAGAGTCCGCCTGCCGATGCAGGGGACACGGGTTCGTGCCCCGGTCCGGGAAGATCCCACGTGCCGCGGAGCGGCTGGGCCCGTGAGCCATGGCCGCTGGGCCTGTGCGTCCGGAACCTGTGCGCCGCGGCGGGAGAGGCCACAGCAGTGAGAGGCCCGCATACCGCAAAAAAAAAAAAAAAAAAAAAAAAAACTATGTAAAAATGAGTAGCAGCATATTGACACGTTTTACTCTGTAAAACTCAGGGCAGAAAGTAAACCTCTTGCATTTTGACACTTGATTAAAATTTCTCAATAAGGTAACTTTACCACATGGTCAGTAAAGGAATAGCCTCTTCCCCCTCACTGTACTAAATTTCCAAAGCCGTCTGTGACCTCAGTACTACTAAAAACTCTTGTAGAATTTCCTGACAACTTCTTACAGGATCCAAAAACAATACTACGGTGATACAAATGCATAAGAAAAATTGAATGTAACTCTGATCACTGTGTCCAGGAAAGATATACATATTTATAGAACATCATTTTTATTGCTGTATTCCATCCCATTGTATGGATGTGCACGTATAATATACAGTCATGTAGAGAATTCCCTGGCGGTCCAGTGGTTAGGACTCCGAGCTCTCACTGCTAAGCGTGCATTTTCAATCCCTGGTTGGGGAACAAAGATCCCACATGTGGCACAGCGTGGCCAAAAAAAGGAAAAAAAACAAATATATATATATATATATATATATATATACAATCATGTAACTGTAAACAAAGTTATGAAACTGCACATCTTCAGAAAAAGGCATGAGGGAGGCCTTAACATGTGTAGAGCTCCTCAGTATTCATGGGCCTGTATATACTGGGACTGTAGTAAATGAAATAGGCATCTGATTGTATCAAGCTTATAACAGCAACAACTGTGAGGCAGATCCTTGAGAATTTAACCACCCAGCCCTGCCTGGAGGAGTCCCATGGAGCTGAACTCTACAAAGAGGGACAACAGAGGATGATAATACAAAGGAGGCTGGAGTATCAAGCATAACGATGTATTGTGTACTAAAAATCCTGATTTTCCAAAGAAACATGCTTTTGCCTATAACAGTAAAGATAGGAGTTATGGTTCAGGGGAGTTCATACTGTCTGAAAATTAAATAATAATAGAAAAATGTAGGATTTTTAATTAATCCTCTCTGTACTGATACTTTTTTTTCTTTCCAATTATTGTATTCTTTATTTATTTTGTTACTGAAATATAGTTTATATGCAATGTTGTGTTAGTTTCAGGTTTACTGCACAGTGATTCAGTTATACATATATATATTATTCCTTACATTCTCTTCCATGATAGGTTATTACAAGATATTGAGGACAGTTCCCTCTGCTATACAGTGGGTCCTTGTTTGTTGTCTATTTTATATGCAGTAGTGTGTATCTGTTAATCCCAAATTCCTAATATATCCCTCCCTCCCTTTCCCCTTTGGTAACCATAAATTTGTTTTCTATGTCTGTGAGTCTATTTCTGTTTTGTAAATAAGTTCATTTGTAAGTACTACTACTTTTTTTTTTTTTTTTTTTAAAACAGCCCTTTCTTTAAGTGAAATGTTGCCAATGCATAAAATGCAGGGGAGGCATGGGAAACCCG
>NW_006799735.1:139506-185780 GCF_000442215.2 Lipotes vexillifer
CCCGGGTCCCCTGCATCGGCAGGCGGACTCTCAACCACTGCACCACCAGGGAAGCCCTACTACTACTTTTTTAATGCAGGGCTCTAAAGCTTTCAGCTCATCTTGGAGAGAAGAATTAGTCCCATGGTCACCACAACTTCCAAATAAATCTCTTTCTTCTGGAAAGCCAGATTGGGAAGGCTTACAAAGACCGACTTCCTTGGGCTCTTCCCAGAACTTCCACTTCCAGCAGGGCCGAGAAACATGGCAGCAGCAGCCTATCTTGTGATACTCTAGCTCCTCCACTCTGATAAACAGCCAGAAACTGGGGTGTGGAAAAATGAATTAACATCAATAGAAACACTTCCCACGTTTAAAAATACAAGGTTCAAGCTAACCAAAAATATGGGGGTGAGGCGAGGAGTCAGAAGTGTTACAAATTATATCTTGCATTTTGGCCTCAGAATCACTTTCTAGATGTTAAGTTCCATGAAAGCAATGACCACGTTAGCTGCTACTTTTCTTTTTTCTCCAGAGTATAGTATTGGACTTGAACACTAGGTAATTAGGAAATATTTGTGGAATGAATGAATGAATACAAAGAGAGATTAAACTCTTCATAGTATGACTGAAGGACAGAGACTTTAGTCAGCTAAATGCCATCCTTTTGTTTATTTTTATTCAGGTAAAAAACATTATATGCTTACACAGAACTATGTATAAAATAGATAAACAACAAGGACCTACTATACAGGATAGGAAGCTATATTCAATATCCTGTAATAACCTAGAAAGGAAAAGAATCTGAAAAAGAATATATCTATGTATACATAACTGAATATATATATGTAACTGAATCACTTTGCTATACACCTGAAGTTAACACAACATTGTAAATCAACTAGACTTCATTAAAATTTTATATGCTAGATTTAACTAAAATAAGAGGCTTAGCACAATTATTATTAACAAGCACTATTGTTAATGCATGATATGTGCTTTCCAGAGATGCATAAGAAGCAAAAACAGAGAAGAGCCTTTACTATCAATAATTCTACGCATAGAATCCTGACCTACATTTCTACTGACCAACACCAGGAGGAAGATGCTCTCTTAGGGCTCAGCAGCATCACTGATTTTGCTGTCAGAGGTGAAGAGCTTTGAAAATTCACCTACAACTGACATCATGAAAGGAGATGGGAAAGGATGTCTGAAAAATCCTATCAGATGTAGTTGTAGGCCAAAGGTGTCCAAAGTTGGAACTTGCACAACTTCATCCATTCATCCATAGACATTTGCCATTTTTAGTACTGCTTTGTACAAGGAGAAGCTATGAAGAAAAAGGTAGACACCAGCCCTTGTACTTAAAGATCATATACCCTGCTAACTCCTTTACCAGCTGGCTGTCTCTTACTGTAAACTCTTCTGTTCAAAAAGTATTTTACTAAGATGCTTAACAATTCTGGTTTATATATCCACATATTGTTATAACATTATGTTACAGTTACCTATATTTTAATGATTAACATCTATTTTATTAAACCCCTTTTCTATCCTAACTTGTTTTGATTACTATCTTTATGTTCAAGTATTTTTAAATATGTTACAAATACGAAATTCTACCCCTAAAAAACCTTACATTAAAAAAAAACAAACTAAAAGGACTAGAACATTTCTTTTAAAAAGAGACTATTCCTGCATGTGCAAAATAATATTATCACACTTAACAAATGTCACAACTCTCTTATATTACCGAATATAAAAGTTATATTCAAATTTCCCCATTTGACATTAAAATGTTCTTTGCAGCCAGCTGTCTTTTTAATTCTATACCTTAAAACTCCCACCAGATCCCATCTCCCATCACAGACACACACAGACACAGACACACACACACACACACACACACACACACACACACCACACACACACACACACACTTGCATACTCCTATAAATCTTTCAGTCCCTGTCTTTCTTCAGACTATAGAGTATGTTGATACTCTGAAGTCTGTCTCTCCCTTGTCTTCCTTTCCCTGGTCATCTTCCCCTTGACCCATCACTTCCTATTCAGCGTCCAAGACAGCATAGAAGATGCAGGTGGTCAGTCTTACAACTAAAAACACATTTTTGAACACGCTGTTCAAGAGAAGCTCTTTTCTGCTCCAAACCCATTTTAGGACTTGGACCGCTTTAGCTATTATAACAGCTCTCAAAGAAGCACTTGTACAATTCAGAAGAAAACTTCCCTTGATTTTTGGCTGAAATTCTGTCCTGAAGGAAGCACACAGGAAGGACAAACAGCTCCCACTAGTATTGGCACAAATGACCAGAGTGGGGCAAGTGTCCCCAGAAAGCCTGGGCCTGCTTTCAGTCCTGATCCTGTGTAATCACTTTTAGTTTCTAGAACACACCACAGATAAAGTTGGCATGCATGAATATTTTCAGCTGTTGAGAATATTAATGTGAAAGCTGGAATCACGCAGTTGATAAGGACACTCAAACACACCCATTTTCTAAGGCAGACGTGAACCCTAGGACTTTCACTGACATTCTCAAGAACTAAAAATTTGGTGGTGGGGACTACGGAACATTTTCTCATTTGCTTTTTCCATTTACCAGAAAATGTTTTGTTGAATGCTTTCATCATAAAAAGCACTCTTTACATTTTTAGATTACCTAGCAGTATTAGCAACTGCTTAATTCACAGAATCCAACCTGCAATCTTTTTACCCTTCAGAAAGCAGTACAGAGCAAACTTCTCCAGGAACTCGTCCAATTACAGATATGTCCTATTATGTGAGATGGAGTGTTCATGGACCCGGAGGCTAGAAGCATGGAGGGAAGGTGGAGAGTGGTTATAATGCCAGAATGGAATCCTTCACTGACTCAGGGCTGTGTGATCATTAGAGCACAATCCCTGTGGAGACATATTCCAAACATTCTATGTTTTCAGGTCACTAGGTTTTCTAAACATTTTCTGAAGCAATGCCATTTTTCAGAACTCCTTTTTCTTCCAGGTAAGCTCTTTCGCATCAATGTCAGCCTCATTCTCCAAGGTGATATGCTGTCAAGGTGTCCTATGGGATATTAAAGGGCTTTAGCCAGTTAAGGACCCCCTCTAGCCTATAAGGCACAGCACATTTGTGCAAATTAGAAAGAGGAGCTCCCTCTGGGGAGATGAATAAAAAAAAAAGTGACCGTCCCCTCTGGGTCTATGCCTCCCGGGAAATGGCTGGGCAAGAGAAGCACCTCATGTGAAGGAACAGGCCTCTATTCTCCCCAGTGGAAGGACCCTACCTCAGGGGACCCACTGAGCCAAGCAGGGCTGTGTCTCAGCCCCAACCCTCCTCATTGGTGAAGGACTTTGCATGCACTGCACAGCCTTGCTTGGCTGTCCTGCCCCCAAATTCCCAACCAAATCCCTGAAGGTGCTGGCCTTTGTATAAACTTGCATTTTAACATGATGCTTGATTCTCTCTTTTGGTACCTTCGTAGCATCTATAGAGAAATATCACCCATAGTCTTATCTGCTTGAGGCATCAAAAGTATTTGCCAAAACAAGAAAAATGGAAAGAAAATGAGATCCTAGGTGAGTAAGCAAGGAGGTTGAAGGAGAGGAGCCCTCTGCACTCATTACAGGAGAAAGTGGAAACCATTCACACTTCTGCCCTGGCCGAGGACCATGAGACAAATGATACATTATATGTACAATTCACCTCACAAACACAACTCTGTGCTAGTACGTTTCTGAGGCAAACAGCAATAATACAAATCATACTGTTGGAGACCGCACTAATAAAGTGTGCCTGTAAGCAATGCACAAACTCAGCCTCACACCCACAAGCATCCCTTTCACACAACAGATATGCACGCAACTCACACATTCTCTATCTAAAACATAAATGCACTCTTTGTTCCTGACTCATTTGTTAACTTATCACGATTTTAAATAAGAAAGTGGATGTTCAAGTCTTTCAGTCTTTTATTATTTTACTTCTAGAAGGTCCCTCTGATCTCTCCAAATCTAATTGTCTGGTAGGTAGAACCAATCTTAACTTTAAATCTCCTTTCTGTTATATTTTAATGGAAACGATTATATGGGAATTATTTATATTTCAGGCTGTAAAATTGTAACCAATATACTGTAGCCATTTCAACGTGGCAAAAAAAAAATGTTTAAATCATTTGGACAATGGCATGAGACAAGGAAAAAATTCCTGTAGAAAAAAAAATTAACAATTGAAATTGTGTAGCATCCCATACTTTTGGGAGGTTTTCTGAGATGTTGGAGAGAAGGGAAGTAGCTTTGATGAAACTAGCCCCCACCAAAAATCTAACCCCCAAACTTTGCTAATGTGCAAATGGAAAATCCCGTATCTTCGTTCCATTCTCTTACTTCTTATATCTAGTGCCTGGTGCTAGTACTAAGGGCACATATACACAGTTACTGAGTTAAGGAAATGTAAGTCTATTCCTAAGTCAAGAATTTCACTGTTTGAAGCCTGTATTATTTGGACTCATAAGCCCCAAGTCCATTGTAATATAATGTACATTTCTGTAATTTAGGGTACAAGGGACCAAGAATAGCATGAAGAAACTCAAAACCCATTCAAGGTCCCCAAGTACTGAGTATGGCTTTCCCCTGTCTACAGTGATACTCTACACCACCCTGACAACTTATCTGATGGTAGCGATTCCAAGGAGCTGTGGGCATTTAAGGATAAAATACAACCTATGACAAACGCTGCCTCAGGATTTAAGAAACTCAGATGTCTACAGGGACCAGATGGAAATATGAGTGAAGCAAGGGGAGGATTTGCCTATTAAATATGTACAATTCTTTTGTATTTTCCTGAAGAAACACACTCTCCATTTTTCTTGAAACATGAGGTGGTGTTGGCATGGCCTGGCATTTGTTATCCCATCATTGACAGTGACATTAACAGCCGAGAAATATTTTCAGTGTTAAAAGGGGGGAAAAACCATACTGGTGTGATGATTGGCAACTGTTACTCAGCCTCAGCATTAGAGACAAAGAGAGTGATGGAATTCATGCTGTCCTAGAAAGCTCATGTCTGCCTAATGGGGCCAGCTGCTTCTCAGCCCTGGACATTGTTATTGCATAGAAATATGTAAACTTATTGTTCTCCCATCTTCCAATTTTTCAAGGGGAAGAAAACCCAGATTTTTAAGTAAAATCTCCCAATTTTAAAATGTTAGCTGAACCTCTTTAAAACTGGGTGAGTCAAGAAAAACACAGAAGGCCCTTCTTTTTGAAACCTCTGGTCTATACCATGCACCTCAGATTAAAGGGATAGCAGATAGTTTTGGAATTCTCAAGGGCTTAGAACAGAAATCAGTGAGCAACGTGCATACCAACGTAGAAGAATTTGCTTTCATGTATGATGTGAAGCAGATCACGTTTTTATCTCCTGCTTATTAGAGAGGTGGGGTTGCCCCTCCCAAGTGTCTGTGATTCTCTGACTTAGTGTTTGCCGCTATTTTTCAGTGTTCAACATCTGTGCCCTGTACTTGGGGAGGACATGGCCTGTATTGGCTGTGCGCTTCCATTCTGGATATGTATTTGTATCTACAGATCACTATGTAAGGAAGTTCCTTAGTGCTTCTCCACTGGATCAAGAATTCTGTCTATGCTGGTGATAATTGCTATCTGAGCTCCTGGAAGACGGAATAGGTGCACTTGAGGACCATGCACATTGTCAGATGGATTAGTTGCCCATCAAGACCCGGCTGAGGCCAAGAACCCAAACCAGTGATTTCCCACAGGCACCTTTGTGCTCTTTGTTTCCAGTATATTAAATACTCCAGACAAGCATACACAATTTTATTAGTTGGAACTTCAGGCATAAATCCATTCCTGGTCTCCTGCCTTCAAGAGATGGGCTAGGTATCTTGGGAAAACTCAAGTGTCCCTTGAACAGGAGGCCTAGACTCTAGAGGAGGCTGCTCCAAGCCCTCCTTGATTCCCATTGTTTCTTCCAAGCAATAAATTTCTCTAGACCTCACCTAACTACCTCAGCTGTGTTGGAGCAAAGAGAAATGAAACAGATTAAATAGAAAATGTTTCTTCCTGAAGTCTTGGCTTGGTCCAAGGTGGCCATTGAATTCTTCCTTCCTTTTAGGCACTCTTCCTTGGTCTCACTTGGCCTTCCAAGGATGAGGACATCTCTAAGGTAGCAAATCTCACAAATTGCAATTTTGGAACATCTGCAAACTCTCGCTCTCTCTCTTTCCCTCTCCCTCTTCCACTCTCTCTTTTGCTCCCATATGTCATATCCCCAAATTGCCCAGAATAAAACAGTAGTAATTCTAATGTCACTGATTTATCATAAATCACACAGCAAGCTTGGAGAGTAAACTAATAGTGCTGAACTTTTCCGGCATGAATTTCTGTCACTTTTAGCCAATAAGACTTCCCTGGAGGAAAAAAAAAAATTAAGAGATAGCTTCCGGGAAGATGGCGGAAGAGTAAGACACGGAGATCACCTTCCTCCCCACAGATACATCAGAAATACATCTACACGTGGAACAACTCCTACAGAACACCTACTGAACGCTGGCAGAAGACCTCAGACCTACCAAAAGGCAAGAAACACCCCACATACCTAGGTAGGGCAAAAGAAAAAAGAAAAAAAAAAAGACAGAAGAATGGGGACGGGACCTGCACCAGTGGGAGGGAGCTGTGAAGGAGGAAAGGTTTCCACACACTAGGAAGCCCCTTCGCGGGCGGAGACAGCGGGTGGCGGAGGGGGAAATCTTCGGGGCTGCGGAGGAGAGCACAGCAACGGGGGTGCGGAGGGCAAAGTGGGGAGATTCCCGCACAGAGGATCGGTGCCGACCGGCACTCACCAGCCCGAGAGGCTTGTCTGCTCACTCGCTAGGGTGGGCGGGGCTAGGAGTTGAGGCTCCGGCTTTGGTCGGAGCGCCGGGAGAGGACTGGGGTTGGCGGCGTGAACACAGCCTGCAGGGGGTTAGTGCACCACGGCTGGCCGGGAGGGAGTCCGGGAAAAGGTCTGGAGCTGCCGAAGAGGCAAGAGACTTTTTCTTCCCTCTTTGTTTCCTGGTGCGCGAGGAGAGGGGATTAAGAGCGCTGCTTAAAGGAGCTCCAGAGATGGGCGCAGGGTGCGGCTAAAAGCACGGACCCCAGAGACGGGCATGAGACCCTAAGGCTGCTGCTGCCACCACCAAGAGGCCTGTGTGCGAGCACAGGTCACTATCCACACCCCACTTCCAGGGAGACTGTGCAGCCCGCCACTACCAGGGTACCGGGATCCAGGGACAACTTGCCCGGGAGAATGCACGGCGCGCCTCAGGCTGGTGCAACGTCACGCCGGCCTCTGCCGCCGCAGGCTCGCCCTGCACTCCGTGCCCCTCCCTCCCTGCGGCTTGAGAGAGCCAGAGTCCTGAATCAGCGGCTCCTTTAACCCCGTCCTGTCTGAGCGAAGAACGGACGCCCTCCGGCGACATACATGCAGGGGCGGGGCCAAATCCAAACGTGAGCGCCTGGGAGCTGAGAGAACAAAGAAGAGAAAGGGAAATCTCTCCCAGCAGCCTCAGAAGCAGCGGATTAAAGCTCCACAATCAACTTGATGTACCCTGCATCTGTGGAACACCTGACTAGAAAACGAATCATCCCAAATTGAGGAGGTGGACTTTGAGAGCAAGATTTATGATTTTTTCCCCTTGTCCTCTTTTTCTGTGTGGATAAAAGGCTCTTGGTGCTCCAGCCAGGAGTCAGTGCTGTGCCCCTAAGGTGGGAGAGCCAACTTCAGGACACTGGTCCACAAGAGACCTCCCAGCTCCACATAATATCAAACGGCGAAAATCTCCCAGCGATCTCCATCTCAACACCAGCACCCAGTTTCACTCAACAACCAGCAAGCTACAGTGCTGGACATCCTATGCCAAACAACTAGCGAGACAAGAACACAACCTCACCCATTAGCAGAGAGGCTGCCTAAAATCATAATAAGTCCACAGACACCCCAAAACACACCACCAGATGTGGACATACCCACCAGAAAGACAAGATCCAGCCTCATCCACCAGAACACAGGCACTAGTCCCCTCCACCAGGAAGCCTACACAACCCACTGAACCAACCTTAGCCACTGGGGACAGACAACAAATACAATGAGAACTACGAACCTGCAGCCTGCAAAAAGGTGAACCCAAACACAGTAAGATAAGCAAAATGAGAAGAAAGAAAAACACACAGCACATGAAGGAGCAAGATAAAAACCCACCAGACCTAACAAATGAAGAGGAAATAGGCAGTCTACCTGAAAAAGAATTCAGAATAATGATAGTAAAGATGATCCAGAATCTTGGAAATAGGATAGACAAAATGCAAGAAACATTTAACAAGAACCTAGAAGAACTAAAGATGAAACAAACAGAAATGAACAATACAATAAATGAAATTAAAAATACTCTAGATGGGATCAATAGCAGAATAAATGAGGCAGAAGAATGGATAAGTGACCTGGCAGGTAAAATAGTGGAAATAACAACTGCAGAGCAGAATAAAGAAAAAAGAATGCAAAGAACTGAGGACAGTCTCAGAGACCTCTGGGACAACATTAAATGCACCAACATTCGAATTATAGGGGTTCCAGAAGAAGAAGAGAAAAAGAAAGGGACTGAGAAAATATTTGAAGAGATTATAGGTGAAAACTTCCCTAATATGGGAAAGGAAATAGTTAATGAAGTCCAGGAAGCACAGAGAGTCCCATACAGGATAAATCCAAGGAGAAATATGCCAAGACACATAGTAATCAAACTGTCAAAAGTTAAATACAAAGAAAACATATTAAAAGCAGCAAGGGAAAAACAACAAACAACACACAAGGGAATCCCCATAAGGTTAAGAGCTGATCTTTCAGCAGAAACTCTGCAAGCCAGAAGGGACTGGCAGGACGGATTTAAATTGATGAAGGAGAAAAACCTGCAACCAAGATTACTCTACCCAGCAAGGATCTCATTCAGATTTGTTGCAGAAATTAAAACCTTTACAGACAAGCAAAAGCGGAGAGAGTTCAGCACCACCAAACCAACTCTACAACAACTGCTAAAGGAACTTCTCTAGGCAAGAAACACAAGAGAAGGAAAAGACCTACAATAACGAACCCAAAACAATTAAGAAAATAGGAACAGGAACATATATATCGATAATTATGTTAAATGTAAGTGGACTAAATGCTCCCACCAAAAGACACAGATTGGCTGAATGGATACAAAAACAAGACCCATATATTTGCTGTCTACAAGAGACCTACTTCAGACCTAGAGACACATACAGACTGAAGGTAAGGGGATGGAAAAAGATATATCATGTAAATGGAAACCAAAAGAAAGCTGGAGTAGCAATTCTCATATCAGACAAAAGAGACGTCAAAATAAAGACTATTAGAAGAGACAAAGAAGGACACTACATAATGATTAAGGGATCGATCCAAGAAGAATATATAACAATTGTAAATATTTATGCACCCAACACAGGAACACCTCAATATATAAGGCAAATGCTAACAGCCATAAAAGGGGAAATCGACAGTAACACATTCATAGTAGGGGACTTTAATACCCTACTTTCACCAATGGACAGATCATCCAAAATGAAAATAAATAAGGAAACACAAACTTTAAATGATACATTAAACAAGATGGACTTAATTGATATTTATAGGACATTCCATCCAAAAACAACAGAATACACACTTTTCTCAAGTGCTCTTGGAACAATCTCCAAGATAGATCATATCTCAGGTCACAAATCAAGCCTTGGTAAATTTAAGAAAATTGAAATTGTATCAGGTATCTTTTCCAACCACAACACTATGAGACTAGATATCAATTACAGGAAAGGATCTGTAAAAAATACAAACACGTGGAGGCTAAACAATACTTAATAATGGAGTGATCAATGAAGAAATCAAAGAGGAAATCAAAAAATACCTAGAAACAAATGACAATGGAGACACAGCGATCCAAAAACTATGGGATGTAGCAAAAGCAGTTCTAAGTGGGAAGTTTATGGCAATACAATCCTACCTTAAGAAAGAGGAAACATCTCGAATAAACAACCTAACCTTGTACCTAAAGCAATTAGAGAAAGAAGAACAAAAAAACACCCAAAATTAGCAGAAGGAAAGAAATCATAAAAATCAGATCAGAAATAAATGAAAAAGAAATGAAGGAAACGATAGCAAAGATCAAGAAAACTAAAAGCTGGTTCTTTGAGAAGTTAAACAAAATTGATAAGCCATTAGTGAGACTCATCAAGAAAAAAAGGGAGAAGACTCAAATCAATAGAATTAGAAATGAAAAAGGAGAAGTAACAGCTGACACTGCAGAAATACAAAAGATCTTGAGAGATTACTACAAGCAACTCTGTGCCAATAAAATGGACAGCCTGGAAGAAATGGACAAATTCTTAGAAATGCACAACCTGCCAAGACTGAATCAGGAAGAAATAGAAAATATGAACAGACCAATCACAAGCACTGAAATTGAAACTGTGATTAAAATTCTTCCAACAAACAAAAGCCCAGGACCAGATGGCTTCACAGGCGAATTCTATCAAACATTTAGAGAAGAGCTAACACCTATCCTTCTCAAACTCTTCCAAAATATAGCAGAGGGAGGAACACTCCCAAACTCATTCTACGAGGCCACCATCACCTTGATACCAAAACCAGACAAGGATGTCACAAAGAAAGAAAACTACAGGCCAATTTCACTGATGAACATAGATGCAAAAATCCTCGACAAAATACTAGCAAACAGAATCCAACATCACATTAAACAGATCGTACACCATGATCAAGTGGGGTTTATTCCAGGAATGCAAGGATTCTTCAATATATGCAAATCAATCAAGTGATACACCATATTAACAAATTGAAGGAGAAAAAGCATATGATCATCTCAATAGATGCAGAGAAAGCTTTCGACAAAATTCAACACCCATTGATGATAAAAACCCTGCAGAAAGTAGGCATAGAGGGAACACTCCGCAACATAATAAAGGCCATATATGACAAACTCACAGCCAACATCATCCTCAATGGTGAAAAACTGAAAGCATTTCCACTAAGATCAGGAACAAGACAAGGTTGCCCACTCTCAGCACTACTATTCAACATAATTTTGGAAGTTTTAGCCACAGCAATCAGAGAAGAAAAGGAAATAAAAGGAATCCAAATCGGAAAAGAAGAAGTAAAGCTGTCACTGTTTGCAGATGACATGATACTATACATAGAGAATCCTAAAGATGCTACCAGAAAACTACTAGAGCTAATCAATGAATTTGGTAAAGTAGCAGGATACAAAATTAATGCACAGAAATCTCTGGCATTCCTATATACTAATGATGAAAAATCTGAAAGTGAAATCAAGAAAACACTCCCATTTACCATTGCAACAAAAAGAATAAAATATCTAGGAATAAACCTACCTAAGGAGACAAAAGACCTGTATGCAGAAAATTATAAGACACTGATGAAAGAAATTAAAGATGATACAAACAGATGGAGAGATATACCATGTTCTTGGATTGGAAGAATCAACATTGTGAAAATGACTCTACTTCCCAAAGCAATCTATAGATTCAATGCAATCCCTATCAAACTACCACTGGCATTTTTCACAGAACTAGAACAAAAAATTTCACAATTTGTATGGAAACACAAAAGACCCCGAATAGCCAAAGCAATCTTGAGAACAAAAAATGGAGCTGGAGGAATCAGGCTGCCTGACTTCAGACTATACTACAAAGCTACAGTAACAATCTTGAGAACGAAAAGTGGAGCTGGAGGAATCAGGCTCCCTGACTTCAGACTGTACTACAAAGCTACAGTAATCAAGACAGTATGGTACAGGCACAAAAACAGAAAGATAGATCAATGGAACAGGATAGAAAGCCCAGAGGTAAACCCACACACATATGGTCACCTTATCTTTGATAAAGGAGGCAGGAATGTACAGTGGAGAAAGGACAGCCTCTTCAATAAGTGGTGCTAGGGAGACTGGACAGGTACATGTAGAAGTATGAGATTAGATCACTCCCTAACACCATACACAAAAATAAGCTCAAAATGAATTAGAGACCTAAATGTAAGGCCAGAAACTATCAAACTCTTAGAGAAAAACATAGGCAGAACACTCTATGACATAAAGCACAGCAAGATCTTTTTTGACCCACCTCCTAGAGAAATGGAAATAAAAACAAAAATAAACACATGGGACCTATTGAAACTTCAAAGCTTTTGCACAGCAAAGGAAACCATAAACAAGACCAAAAGACAACCCTAGAATGGGAGAAAGTATTTGCAAATGAAGCAACTGACAAAGGATTAATCTCCAAAATTTATAAGCAGCTCATGCAGCTCAATATCAAAAAAACAAACAACCCACTACAAAAATGGGCAGAAGACCTAAATAGACATTTCTCCAAAGAAGATATACGGACTGCCAACAAACACATGAAAGAATGCTCAACATCATTAATCGTTAGAGAAATGCAAATCAAAACTACAATGAGATATCATCTCACAACAGTCAGAATGGCCATCATGAAAAAAATCTAGAAACAATAAATGCTGTAGAGGGTATGGAGAAAAGGGAACCCTCTTGGACTATTGGTGGGAATGTAAATTGATACAACCACTGTGGAGAACAGTATGGAGGTTCCTTACAAAACTACAAACAGAACTACCATATGATCCAGCAATCCCACTACTGGGGATATACCCTGAGAAAACCATAATTCAAAAAGAGTCATGTACGAAATTGTTCATTGCAGCTCTGTTTACAATAGCCCGGAGATGGAAACAACCTAAGTGTCCATCATCAGATGAATGGATAAAGAAAATATGACATATATATACAATGGAATATTACTCAGCCATAAAAAGAAATGAAATTGAACTATTTGTAATGAGGTGGATGGACCTGGAGTCTGTCATACAGAATGAAGTAAGTCAGAAAGAGAAAGACAAATACCGTATGCCAACACATATATATGGAATTTAAGGGGGAAAAAAATGTCATGAAGAACCTAGGGGTAAGACAGGAATAAAGACACAGACCTAGTAGAGAATGGACTTGAGGATATGGGGAGGGGGAACGGTAAGCTGTGACAAAGTGAGAGAGAGGCATGGACATATATACACTACCAGACATAAGGTAGATAGCTAGTGGGAAGCAGCCGCATAGCACAGGGAGATCAGCTCGTTGCTTTGTGACCGCCTGGAGGGGTGGGGTAGGGAGGCTGGGAGGGAGGGAGACGCAAGAGGGAAGAGATATGGGAACATATGTATATGTATAACTGATTCACTTTGTTATAAAGCAGAAACTAACACACCATTGTAAAGCAATTACACTCCAATAAAGATGTAAAAAAAGAAAAAGACTTCCCTAGAGTTGACAAGGTAGGCATTTCCAAATGAGTAGCAATTTTTTGAAACTCCAAATCAAGAAACACAACTAACAAAAAACAGAAAAGAAGAAAAAATTCAAAGTTTTCACTGTCCTTAAATTTAGCTCAATGCCTCACCTATGAAACCATCCCAAAGTTTCAACCTTTTAATCCACAATGTCAGTCCAGACAATTCAAATCTGAACTCTTTCTCTATCAACGACCTATTTCCCATTTCCTTTAAGGATTAGTCTCCAAGTTCCAAAGGGAATTCTTAATTGTATAAGCTGATCTTGGGGAAAACAAACCGAAGATAACAGAAATAAACCACATCATGTTACACCTTTTTTAAAACTGCTGGCATTTGACATCAATTCTGCAAATACAGGACTTTTGATAAATCTTAAAGATACTCTTTACATATGAATCTGGCAGATAGGCCTGATTCACAGCCATTGTTTTATGTGCAGGTCTAGAGATCTCCTAAGGGTTGTCTGGAGACCACACTTAACTCTGTGTGGAAGGAGGGGCCCACATGGGTGTCTGAGTGACAACATCTGGGCTGGAGGTGGTAAAAGGCTAATCCAGGGGCACTCGCTGCCCAATCTGTCGTTAGAGAGGAAGTGAGGGCAGGTGCAACAATACAGCACTTACCGGTTGATACGCAGATGCTGGTATCTCTCTTGAGTGAAGCTGTTCCCGGTGTCAAAGGGAGAGAACCAGCTCCTTCAGAACTCAACCTTTAGGTTAGTCTCCAACACAACCCGTCTGCAAGTCTTCCTCTGCCACATAGACGTGGTTTCATGGCAAGCACGTAGGTCAATCATTTGGTTAGTCAGAAAATATTTAAGCCATTTGTACTGATGGAGCAGGCGTCGTGCCAATTGAAACATTGTTACACAACCTGACCACTGGGAATGATTTGTACATATTGGAACCAGGCACAACAAGCAGCTTAAGATACTTGGATTGGAGAAGTGAAAACAAAGGATGTGGTCCCACTGTGGCTCCCTGACCTCAGGGATCTGTGTGGTTTCCATGATTATAAATTACCTTAAAAGAAATTGACTTTTAGGTAGAGAGAAATTATTCTCAGCTGCAGGGTTTCAAATGAGTAAATTGCCAAGCTCAAATGTCAGAGAGTCACTCTGGTTGTGTTCCTTTGTAAATGTCGTTGCTGCTATGGTTATTCTTCCCTCTATAAGTCATCTTTTGGCTTGGCAAAAATGAACTGCAGACTGTTGACTATCAAGGAAGTGAGATCTGGGTCTCCCAGCTGTGTTGCTGTAAATGATTCAATGAGAGCTCAAATGACCTCCACAGGCATATTTGGGCAGAGCGAAGTTCACTCTCTCCCTCCGGGATGGGGCCAGGCTAAAAGGATTCATTCTGCTTTGACTGATAAGGAAGTGTGCTTCCTGTTTCTCTCTGAGGGCAAGAAGCTTGAAGTTCAGCTGCATCAGAGAACCATGGTGCTCCCCCCTACCCCAGATTTGAGACTCCAGCCTTGCTATTTTTAAGTCTGTCTTTGGCTAAAGAGCTCCTCTTTGGCCTCCTTGGTCTCACTATAGAGAAGAGGAAGGGACCTGCCAGAGGAGAGCCCTCTGTCCTTCCTCCCCGACACCAGGCTAAAGGATCCCTTGAAAATTATCAGAACTAGGAAGCCTGTGGCTTTATCCACCTAACTCTAGATTATTATCTTGCTTACTATTTTTATAGCAGCACATTTTTGCCACAAAGCTAGTGTATTACTATATGTATAATCTATTCTTATAATGAACCTGTCATTTTTTTCCCTATGTCCAGCGTGGAATCTCTTTCTCATGTGCAGAGAATCCTCCTGATGAGTGTGGGTGGGAGGCAGAGACTTCCTTTCACAAAAGAACTTGAAAGATGACATCTTCGGTGTTCGTTGAAGCCAGGGCATAGGCATGCGCCAATCAGATGCTGACTTGGGGGATGCAAAGACATTTTCATCGGGCTAGGATGGCAAGCCCTGCAGTCAGAGTCCTGCATGGTGAGTATCAGTGGTACTGCCTCCTCGTCTGTGCCTAGAAATGGCATCGGTGTCGACATGAGACCAGCTCTGCTTGGCTTGATGTTGGCCAGTGGGTAGCAGAGTCTCTTCCTAGCAAAAGCCTTCAGGCCCACTTGGAGATAAATTCTATTTCTGCCTAAATAAACCAAATTAATATCTGTTGCTTGCAACTGAAAACCCTGAGTCGCAATGTTAGCCCTTTCCCAGCTCTTCCTTTCCTGTCTCCTCTCCCAGCTTCTCCCTTATTCTCCTCTGCCTTCCTCTCCTCTCCCCTCTTCCATCCCCTCTCCTTCTCTGAGCTCCCTTTTCCTCCCCTCCCCTCCACCGCTTCTCCTCATTCTCTTCTTCCTCCCATTCCTCTCCCTCTCTCCATCTTTTCCCCTTCCCTCACCTCTTCCCCCACTTCCCGTCTCTCCTCTCCTACCTTCTCCGCCTCTGCCTCTCTCCTTCCCTCCCCATCCTCGTTCTCCTTCTCTCCCATCCCTTACTTCTACTGCTTTCTCCCCCCTCATTATTCTGGCTCTGATATTCAAGTCCTTATGGACAGTCCTATCTTGAAAGTAGCAGAACTGAAAAGAACCACTCCACTCCCATTTTGTAGTTGATAAAACTGAGACCTGACAGATTTGGACAAACGATTCCAGTCAAACAGCTAAAATTTGGAACACCTTCCTCCTAATTGAATGCTTCTAGCACTGTGCGATCACACTGTCTAAAAAGTACACTTGATATGTTTCCGGAAGATGAATGGACAATTCATTTAATTCTACAGATATAAGGGGATAAGGAGAAACATTTAGTAAAAAGAAGTTTACAAAATTTTACCTATCTCTGCATTTTTTCCATTGTCTTTGAGGCAGAATATAGTAGATAGATGTGTATTTGCATCTAGTCCATGTTTGTTTGGTGACTTGTGTGGTTATGTGGTCATGTGAAAACACTTGAGGTGAAGACCAGGGAAATCACCTCTGCTGGCCCAGGAAATTAAGGATATCCATTATCGGTATTAGTATTATAAACAGGGATAAACCATTTGATTATTTGCATAAACACTTATAGTGCTCTTTCCAAAGGTTAATCTTGACTTTCTCTGCTTTAAAATCACCCTGTGGTTTCCCCTTGCACTTGAAATAGAATCCAGGGTTTACATAGAATGGCCGTATCACTTTGACTCCACTCTGGGACACTTGTGAGTTGAAAGGAGCTGCAGTCCCATTAGTCATCAGAATGGGACAGCAGTCACAAACTGAGACCATACCAGCAAACCAAGACCCTTGGTTATCCTACCCACAGGGACATTATTTTCTCCTCAACCTCATGTGGTACCACTAAACTCCTAATCTCGCAGTTCAGTTTGCTTCTGGCATGCTGGTTTTCTTTCTTTCTTGGTTTCTTTTTATTTTTTGCTCTTGGATATCTTAAGCTAGGTTTCTTTCCAGAGCCTCTGTACTTGCTGTGCCCTGTGCTGGAACCCTCTCCCCCATCTATTCACTTGGCTGCTTCCACGTCATTCTGTACTGCGTTCAAATTTAGTTTCCCAAGTGTGGCCTTTCCTCACCATCCTAATACTGCTCAACCCCTCCCCACTTCCCCTTCTGGTTATCCTTTATTTGAAATAATTGAATTTATTTATTGCTTTAATGTCCACAGAGGCAGGGACCTGGTTTCTCAAGTCCACTTCTTCGTCTGCAGAGCCAAGGACAGTGACACAGTAGGTACTCAAATTGATCTGTCCAATGAATGAATATGTGACAGTAGAATAGAAAAGGACATTATACACCTTTGCTGATGGTGATTGTAGATGTGCATTCAAAGGCAGTTTAACATTCCTACAGTCACACATACACAACACAGCACAATTCCCGTAAGAGCTTATATTTATTTCTCCTATTAACGATAGCATTGTAGAAAAGTACCTTCATTTTAATGGTCTAAAGGCACTGATTTATTTCAGACCGTTCCATACACTGCGTAGATGAGATTCAATGAATTCATATGCCTCCTTGCCAAACGTACTATTCACATTCTGTTATTCTTGTTTCATCTTTCCCTGTACCTACAAAATTTTTATTTCTTCAGAGAATTTTAAATCCCAGGTAGCACCTCATTTTACCTACAGATGCTTCAGTATGTATCTCTTATAGGCAATCCTTGTTTGTTAGCATAACTATAGCACTATTATCATATCTAACCAGATTGATAAGTAATGTCCAGTTTTCTCTGATGCCTAAAATACGCATTTTTATAATTGGTTTGTTTGAATCAGAAAACAAACAAGAACCAAATATTGCTTTTCATTTGTATGTCCCAACTTTCTTTTAATCTATAATACACCCCCTTCCCCCTCCACCCACCACCCCGCCACTTTCTATGTTGAAGAAAATAGGTCAAGAGAGATTGGTTCAAGAAGGCGGAGTAGAGGGACGTGCTCTGACTCCCTCTTACAAGAACACCAGAATCACAACTAACTGCTGAACAATCATCAACAGGAAGACACTGGAACTCATCAAAAAGATACCCCACATTCAAAGACAAAGGAGAAGCCACCATGAGACAGTAGGAAGGGCACAATCACAATAAAATCAAATCCCATAACTGCTGGGTGGGGGACTCACAACCTGGAAAACACTCATATCACAGAAGTCCACCTATTGGAGTGAAGGTTCTGAGCCCCACATCAGGCTTCCCAATCTGGGGTTCTGGCAACAGGAGGAGGAATTCCTAAAGAATCAGACTTTGAAATCTAGTGGTATTTCATTGCAGGACTTCAACAGGACTGGGGGAACAGAGACTCCACTCTTGGAGGGCACACACAAAGTAGTGTGCTCATTGGGACCCAGGGGGAGGAGCAGTGACCCCATAGGAGACTGCACCAGACCTACCTGCTAGTGTTGGAGGATCTCCTGCAGAGGCAGGGAGTGGCTGTGTGTCACCATGAGGACAAGGACACTGGCAGCAGAAGTTCTGGGAAGTACTCCTTGGCGTGAGCCCTCCCAGAGTCTGCCATTAGCCCCAAAAAGAGCCTGGGTAGGCTCCAGTGTTGGGTCGCCTCAGGCCAAACAACCAACAGGGAGGGAACCCAACCCCACCCATCAGCAGACAAGTGGATTAAAGTTTTACTGAGCTCTGCCCACCAAAGCAACAGCAAGCTCTACCCACCACCAGTACCTCCCATCACGAAACTTGCACAAGCCTCTTAGATAGACTCATCCGCCAGAGGGAAGACAGCAGAAGCAAGAAGAACTACAGTCCTGCAGCCTGTGGAACAAAAACCACATTCACAGAAAGATAGACCAGATGAAAAGGTAGAGGTCTATGTACCATATGAAGAAACAAGATAAACCCCCCCAAAAAACAGCTAAATGAAGTGGAGATAGGCAATCTTCCAGGAAAAGAATTTAGAATAACGATAGTGAAGATGATCCTGGACCTCAGAAAAAGAATGGAGGCAAAGATCGAGAAGATGCAAGAAATGTTTAACAAATACCTAGAAGAATTGAAGAACAAACAAACAGAGATGAACAACACAATAACTGAAATGAAAAATAAACTAGAAAGAATCAATAGCAGAATAACTGAGGCAAAGGAATGGATAAGTGACCTGGAAGACAGAATGGTGGAATTCACTGCTGTGGAACAGAATAAAGAAAAAAGAATGAAAAGAAATGAAGATGGCCTAAGAGACCTCTGGGACAACATTAAATGCAACAAGATTCACATTATAGGGGTCCCAGAAGGAGAAGAGAGAGAGAAAGAACCCAAGAAAATATTTGAAGAGGTTATAGTCAAAAAATTCCCTAACATGGGAAAGGAAATAGCCACCCAAGTCCAGGAAGTGCAGAGAGTCCCATACAGGATAAACCCAAGGAGAAACATGCCAAGACACATAGTGATCAAACTGGCAAAATTTGAAGACAAAGAGAAATTACTGAAAGCAGCAAGGGAAAAACAACAAACATACAAGGGAACTCCCATAAAGTTAACAGCTGATTTCTCAGCAGAAACTCTACAAACCAGAAGGGAGTGGCATGATATACTTAAAGTGATGAAAGGGAAGAACCTACAACCGAGATTACTCTACCTGGCAAGGATCTCATTCAGATTCATTGGAGAAATCAAAAGCTTTACAGACAAGCAAAGGCTAAGAGAATTCAGCACCACCAAAACAGCTCTGCAACAAATGCTAAAGGAACTTCTCTAAGTGGGAAACACAAGAGAAGAAAAGGACCTACAAAAACAAACCCAAAACAATTAAGAAAATGGTAATAAGAACATACATATTGATAATTACCTTAAACGTGAATGGATTAAATGTTCCAACCAAAAGACACAGGCTTGCTGATGGATACAAAAACAAGACTCATATATATGCTGTCTAAAAGAGACCCACTTCAGACCTAGGGACACATTCAGACTGAAAGTGAGGGGATGGAAAAAGATATTCCATGCAAATGGAAATCAAAAGAAAGTTGGAGGAGCAATACTCATATCAGATAAAATAGACTTTAAAATAAAGAATGTCACAAGAGACAAGGAAGGACACTACATAATGATCAAGGGATTAGTCCAAGAAGAAGATATAACAATTATAAATATATATGCACCCAACATAGGAGCACCTCAATACATAAGGCAACTGCTAACATCTCTAAAGAGGAAATCGACAGTAACACAATAATAGTGGGGGACTTTAACACCTCACTTACACCAATGGACAGATCATCCAAACAGAAAATTAATAAGGAAACACAAGCTTTAAATGACACAATAGACCAGATACTTTTAACTGATATTTATAGGACATTCCATCCAAAAACAGAAGATTACACTTTCTTCTCAAGTGTGCATGGAACATTTTCCAGGATAGATCAAATCAGGCCTCAGTAAATTTAAGAAAACTGAAATCATATCAAGCATCTTTTCTGACTACAACACTATGAGATTAGAAATCAATTACAGGGGAAAAAAACATAAAAAGCACAAACACATGGAAGCTAAACAGTACGTTAATAAATAACCAAGAGATCACTGAAGAAATCAAAGAGAAAATCAAAAAATACCTAGTGACAAATGACAATGAAAACATGACGTTTCAAAACCTATGGGATGCAGCAAAAGCAGTTCCAAGAGGGAAGTTTATAGCTGCACAAGCCTACCTCAAGAAACAAGAAAAATCTCAAACAAACAATCTAACCTTACACCTAAAGGAACTAGATAAAGAGGAACAAACAAAATCCAAAGTTAGCAGAAGGAAAGAAATCATAAAGATCAGAACAGACATAAATGAAATAGAAACAAAGAAAACAATAGAAAAGATCGATAAAGCTAAAAGCTGGTTCTTTGAGAAGATAAACAAAATTGATAAACCATTAGCCACACTCATCAAGAAAAAGAGGGAGAGGACTCAAATCAATAAAATAAGAAACGAAAAAGGAAAAATCACAACTGACACTGCAGAAATATGAAGGATTATAAGAGATTACTACAAGCAACTCTATGCCAATAAAACTGAGAACCTGGAAGAAATGGACAAGTTCTTAGAAAGGTATAACCTCTCAAGACTGAACCAGGAAGATATAGAAAATATGAACAGTCCAATCACAAGTAACGAAATTGGAACTTTGATTAAAATTTTTCCAACAAACAAAAGTCCAGGACCAGGTGGCTTCACAGGTGAATTCTATCAAACATTTAGAGAAGAACTAACACCTATCCTTCTCAAACTCTTCCAAAAAATTGCAGAGGAAGGAAAACTCCCGAACTCATTCTATGAGGCTACCATCACCCTGATACCAAAACCAGACAAAGATACTACAAAAGAAGAAAATTACAGCCCAATATCACTGATGAATATAGATGCAAAAATCCTCAACAAAATACTAGCAAACAGAATCCAACAACACACTAAAAGGAGCATACACCATGATCAACTGGGATTCATCCCAGGGATGCAAGGATTTTTCAATATACCTAAATCAATCAATGCAGTACACCAAATTAACAAATTGAACATCTCAATAGATGCAGAAAAAGCTTTTGACAAAATTCAACACCCGTTTTTGATAAAAAATCTCCAGAAAGTGGGCATAGAGGGAACCTATCTCAACATAATAAAGACCATATATGAAAAACCCACACCAAACATCATTCTCAATGGTGAAAAACTGAAAGCTTTCCTCTACGCTCAGGAACATGACAAGGATGTCCACTCTCACTGCTATTATTCAACAGAGTTTTGGAAGTCCCAGCCATGGCAATCAGAGAAGAAAAAGACATAAAAGGAATACAAATTGGAAAAGAAGAAGTAAAACTGTCACTGTTTGCACATGACATGATACTATACATAGAAAATCCTAAAGATGCCACCAGAAAACTACTAGAGCTAATCAATGAATTTGGTAAAGTTGCAGGATGCAAATTTAATGCACAGAAATCTCTTGCATTCCTGTATACTAATGATGAAAAATCTGAAAGAGAAATTAAGGAAACATTCCCATTTACCATTGCAACAAAAAGAATAAAATACCTAGGGATAAACCTACCTAAGGAGGCAAAAGAACTGTATGCAGAAAACTATAAAATACTGTTAAAAGAAATTAAAGATGATACCAACAGATGGAGAGATATTCCATGTTATTGGATTGGAAGAATCAATATTGTGAAAATGACTATACTACACAAAGCAATGTACAGATTCAATGCAATCCACATGAAATTACCAATGGCATTTTTTATAGAACTAGAACAAAGAATCTTAAAATTTGTATGGAGACACAAAAGACCCCACATAGCCAAAGCAGTCTTGAGGGGAAAAAATGGAATTCGAGGAATCAGACTTCCTGACTTCAGACTATACTACAAAGCTACAGTAATGAAGACAATATGGTACTGGCACAAAAGCAGAAATATAGATCAATGGAACAGGATAGAAATCCCAGAGATAAACCCTCACACCTCTGGTCACCTAATCTATGACAAAAGAGGCAAGGATATAAAATGGAGAAAAGACAGTCTCTTCAATAAGTGGTGCTGGGAAACCTGGGCAGCAACATATAAAAGAATGAAATTAGAAAACTCCCTAACACGATACGCAAAAATAAACTCAAAATGGATTAGAGACCTAAATATAAGACCGGGCACTATAAAACTCTTAGAGGAAATAATAGGAAGAACACTCTTTGACATAAATCACAGCAAGATCTTTTTTTATCCACCTCCTACAGTAATGGAAATAAAAACAAAAATAAACAAATGGACCTAATGAAACTTAAAAGCTTTTGCAAAGCAAAGGAGACTACAAACAAGACGAAAGGAAAACACTCAGTATGGGAGAAAATATTTGCAAATGAAGCAAGTTACAAAGGATTAATCTCCAAAACATATAAACAGCTCATGCAGCTCAATACTAAGAAAACAAACAACCCAATACAAAAATGGGCAGAAGACCTAAATAGACATTTTTCCAAAGAGGACATACAGATGGACAAGAGGCACATGAAAAGTTGCTCAACATCAGTAATTATTAAAGAAATGCAAATCAAAACTACAATGAGTTATCATGTCACACCAGTTAGAATGGGCATCATCAGAAAATCTATAAACAACAAATGCTGGAGAGGGTGTGGAGAAAAGGGAATCCTCTTGCACTGTTGGTGGGAATGTAAATTGATACAGCCATTATGGAGAACAGTATGGAGGTTCCTTAAAAAACTAAAAATAGGGATTGCCTGGTGGCACTAGTGGTTGAGAGTCCGCCTGCTGATGCAGGGGACACGGGTTCGTGCCCCAGTCCGGGAAGATCCCACATGCCACAGAGCGGCTGGGCCCGTGAGCCATGGCTGCTGAGCCTGCGTGTCTGGAGCCTGTGCTCCGCAATGGGAGAGGCCACAGCAGTGAGAGGCCCGTGTACTGCAAAAAAAAAAACCTAAAAATAAAATTACCATCTGACCCAGCAATCCCACTACTGGGCATATACCCGGAGAAAACCATAATTCTAAAGACACATGCACCGCAATGTTCATTGCAGCACTATTTACAATAGCCAGGTCATGGAAGCAACCTAAATGCCCATCGACAGATGAATGCATAAAGAAGATGTGGTACATATATGCAATGGAATATTACTCAGCCATGAAAAGGAACGAAATTCTGTCATTTGCAGAGATGTGGATGAATCTAGAGACTGTCATACAGAGTGAAGTAAGTCAGAAAGAGAAAAACAAATATCGTATATTAACACATATATGTGGAACCTAGAAAAATGGTACATGTGAACCAGTTTGCAGGGCAGAAATAGATAGACAGATGTAGAGAACAAACATATGGACACCAAGGGGGGAAAGCAGTGGGGGGTGGGGGTTGTGGTGTGATGAATTGGGTGATTGGGACTGACATGTGTACACTGATGTGTGTAAAATTGATGACTAATAAGAACCTGCTGTATAAAAAAATAAATTAAATTAAATTCAAAAAAAAAGAAAAAAGAAAACTGGTCATTTTTCTTAGGACTTCTCACATTCTGGATTTGGCTGATTCTATCTTTATGAACTCCTCAACATGCTTCTTAATCTCCCATATTTCCTGTAAGTTCATAGTTAATGATTCAAAACTTTTTTTCTTGGTGCTATATACTTCTGACTATAGAAAACCATAGTGTCTGGATGTCATACTCTGAGTAATGCTCAGACTGATCACTGTGTTTGCATGCTGTCAGTTTCATCCATCTAGTGTAACCCCATCCCCACACATACCAGCTTTTCATGTAAAGGTTATTACAGTTAATCATCACTGCCTAAATCTATTACTTCACTAAGAATTTCAAAATGAGATTCTTTTTAAAGCTTATATTTTCTTCTTCTATTAAGAAAAGCTTCTTCATCAACTATTTGGATGCCTTAAAATTTAGTCCTTACAGGAAAGGCAGGATACATGCTTAAGTCTTTCTTTGCTTCTCAATTTTCCGAGTAGTGAGTCAGTATTGCAGCAAACTCCAAGAGTGACTATTGGGCTTCTATTTTTTAATATCATCATAAATTCATTGACTTTTAAATATTTTATTTAACATGTTCAGTTCTTAGCAATTATTATTATTATTATTTTGGCTTTTTGGTACCTGGGTTCTCCTGATGCTGACCAATGGGAGCTCCTTCAAGTTTGCTCCTGTGTTCTTTTGACACCTCCCAGTTTTCTTTGATAGTTTCTTTGCTTTCAGGCACAACAGTAATGCTCAGAATTCATCTTGTATATTTCCTCCTCCAGACCTGGAATCAGCAGTTCTCCAAGGAGTCTTAGTTCCTTTTAATGGGAAATACATATTTGTAAACCACAGTCTGGGCACCAGGAATGTTCATTGTTGCCAGGTGTTCAATGCTTCTAGGATATTTTAGTAGAAAAAGTGAGAAAATATCTATTTTTTAGAAAAATAAACATCATTCCTAAGTTCACGCTGATATTTTCACCAATTCAAATAAAAAATTCCAGTATTTTTACTTAAATTCCTTGGTTTTATATATCTTTTCCTCTGAAAATATTTTGGCTCATGAGAACATTAATAGAATTCATTATTTGCTTTATTTCAATATATTTAATAGTTTCAAAATAACAATAACAATATTTCTAGTAATAACAAACCTACTGAATGCATTTAAAAATTTCTTTGTGGTTTTCTTTCTTATCATTAGAATGTACAGTCAAAATACTATGGTTTAAAGCCAGTTGAAGTGAATCTTCCCCATGTCATTGCTGCCTACTTGATATATAGTTTGGCTCACTTGCTTCTAGTTTTGACAACCATTATTTTTAGGGATTGCTTTTGATTTTACTTTTTTAAATAGTGTGAAATATAAGTATGATTTCAAAATCAAAACCACAAAATAAAGCATATTCAGTTTTAGAGAAGTTTAGTTTCCATCCCTGCCCCTACCCTGTTTCCTCTCTCCCTCACAGGTAACATACTTATTAGTTTTTACTTTAAACATCTATATATTATATCATATACATATATACATTCATTGCACAAAATGTAGCATAATATCCACACCCTTGTATAACTTGTTGGATTTTTAAAAAATTTTCAACTAACAATATATTTTGGCAATAGCTCCATAAAAATATAGAGAGATATTCCTAATTTCCTTAAGCTTGGCATAGTATTCCACTATTTGGGCATACCTAGTTAATTCCATCCATCCTCTATTGATGAGCATCTGGGTTGTTTCCAGTCTTGTTCTATTATAACTAATGGACCAGTCCGATTTTCAGACTTTAACTCCCTGGGAAAGCCAGGTTCTGTCACAGTCCATTCAATGACCTTCATTGATGCCCACTATCTTGAACATCTTAAGGAGATTTTCACATATCGTGATCTGGTTCCTGCCTAGAGGAATTCATAATCCATTTGCCGCAGGAGTTCTAGATGTTTTCACATACGGCTCCACCACTGTGTAGCTGCGTGACTACGTAGTGTGTGATTTGGGGCAGTTTAATTAATTTCTCTCAGTCAGTTTCCTCATCTGTGAAAAGAGATAGTGGGGTCTACCTGCCAGATGTATCGTGAGCATAAAATGAGACAATGTTTTTAAAAGTACAATGCCTAGCACATAGTAAGCGCTCAATAAAAGTCATCTATAAATGGTTATAGATTTTTGGATAAAACATATCACCAGTGAAAATGAATATCATTAATATTTTAGAAGTAGCCTGGTGGAGTAAGAAAGGCAAGAACTTTGGCATCAGTCAACCTAGGCTTCCGCACTAACTCCACCATTTCCTCTGACCTCCTTCGAGCAATTCATTTATTGCCATTGAGCTTCAGTGCCCTCACCTATAAAATGAAAAAAATACCACCCCTCTGGTTTGGGTTTTTTTGATAGTTACAAGAGATTCCCTCTCACCTGCATGGATCCATTTTCTTGAGACCAGAGTATTTCTTAGTTTATCTGAGGATCTATCTCTCTCCTCAGAGATGTTCTCTTTTGATTCCTGCCTTTTGTCCTCTACTCTGCCCAGTAATCTAATGCAGCATTTCCATTGCTTTACTAGAAACTGTAGTCTTGGGTTTAGATGACAATCAAACCCTAAAAGCAAATGGGGCTTCATTCAGCCCTAAATATATTTGACTTTAAGACAAGATAGGAAACAACAAGGCCTGCACAGTAACAGCACGTGGGAGGTCTCATGATTCCCAGTCGTAGCATCTGACACTCCAGTCATTTTACATCTGGGGCATATGTGTGGTCACGAGAGGCAGACTGAGTATAAAAGGACCGCTTCAACTCAGGGAAGACCACAGCTGAATGGCTCCTTCCCCATTCCTAGATAGTGAACTATGACCCTTCTCCCTCATTCAGGTGTGAATAAGTAGCCTGATTCTCATCACCTCAGGTCACTCATCACACCATCTCAATGATGTGGTAATATAAGTGCTTGATTCAGAACATAGTCATTGGGTAGATTTTCATTTATCTTGGATATAGTATGGATAAACTCTTAAGCAAGTCCTTGAGTTAGTTTTGCAGGGAGAATTGACCAAGGATCAAATCCTGAGGTGTTTCCAAAACTAGAGGAAAGGTTCCAGAACCAACTGTTAACCTTGTCAGTCTAAATATCTACAGAAGGTAGTATAGTTTAATATGATATAGTGTACTAGGTACTATGTGAAACACTTTATATAAATCGTCTTAACCTCCCATGACAATCCTATGCGATAAATATAATTTTATTCCAATTTTAAAGATGAAAAAACAAATTCCAAGTTTGAAATCTAATAGACCAAGGTTCAAATCTTGATTGACCCACAATTACTATCTGCCCTTGTGAAGGATACTTAGCCCCCAAGCCTCCATTTTCTCATTGTGATAATACCTACTTCTAGAGCATCGTGAGCAGAGGTAAAACTTGTGTACCGGACAAAAGTGTGAGTTGATACTAAAAGCCAGGCTGCACTCCCCTCACTAAGCCATGTGCCTTATGACATCTTTCCAGGTTTCCAGGAGTCTTTTCCCATTTGTACAAAAGCATTCTGTAGGTTAGTGGCAGCAAGCCCTGCAACCCTGTACAGTTCATTTTTCTGGTAAAGATTAAGGGAGATAAATGTACGGTGGCTTATACATAGAAAGCATGTAATTAATGTCTTTTCTTCTTTTCCTACAATAGTTCAATGGTGGATTTTTCCTTCCACAGAAACTGTAAATGGCCAGTAACAAATTATGCTTAAACTGACTCTGGTCAGTTGGCTATGCCCTCTCAGCAGAGATATTCAAATTGAGAGTTCCGTCTCCAACAGTGG
This sequence comes from Lipotes vexillifer, assembly GCF_000442215.2. Classification (NCBI taxonomy): domain Eukaryota; kingdom Metazoa; phylum Chordata; class Mammalia; order Artiodactyla; family Lipotidae; genus Lipotes; species Lipotes vexillifer. Next base: position 167,253 of record NW_006799735.1, read on the forward strand.
AATTTAAGGCACACGCTGTTAGCAGAAGAAAATCTCAGAGATGTGGGTTGCCTCATCTTCCAACCACATCACACAGATCATCACCTACTTTGCTTTTTCACAAGGGCTGCACTTCCTGAGTAAAGTGATATCTTCACTATCTTCACTTAAGCTGAAAACCACTGTCCAGTTTTTCTCAAAACTGCAGTTTTATATATATATATATATATATATATATATATATATATATATCAGCTCTGCCGATTGTTTGCCAAATAAGAATTTCCAAGTCCACAAACTTTCACGTGACCTAAACAATCTACAAATCTGCATTAGCACAATCCGTAGTCTGAATGAAGTATGCATATATATATATATATATATATATCAGCTCTGCCGATTGTTTGCCAAATAAGAATTTCCAAGTCCACAAACTTTCACGTGACCTAAACAATCTACAAATCTGCATTAGCACAATCCGTAGTCTGAATGCCACCATCATTTTCTTTGACTACTTTGCATATTCTATCAGTAGTTACAGGAGACTCAAGCATATCCTCACAGCATGCCCATGAATAATTCTTTTATCTGAAGATTCACAGGGAAAATAAATCTGATCCCATGACAAAGGGCATGCAAGAGAGAATTTCTTTCCTTTTCAATTAGATGTGCTTTGGGTTGTTGATTTTTAAGCTCTGGGAATCTCAGTACTCATTTTCATGGTCACAGAAAGTAAGAACCTCTAACGTAGCAATAACTACTGTGCAAAATATATTTTCTTACCATCTAGACAACAGTGTGGCCAAGAAAGCCACAAAACATTAAGCTGCATTTGTGCTGAGAGACACTAAGTATTTCCAGCAATGGTAGAAGCAATTGGGAGTTCAAAGATCCTCTGTCATGGGGTAAGGCAGGGTGAAGCCAGGAGTAGGTTTTTCTCAAGGGAATGGGGCAGGGGCAGGAGTGGTTGTGTTGAATGCCAGGGACTCCAAACCAGAAAGCCTGAGTTGACTGTCCTCTGCCATGCCTTCTGAGAATTCCCGTTTCTGCCCAAGGACCACTTATTTGAGGTTCTCCTGAGTCAGCCCACAAATGCTTCCTCATTCTTTTTCTATTCCCTTTGTATTTAGTCCAAGTAATTGCAAAGTTTCTCAGAAAAGATATTCCTTCCTTAGATATTCCATTTTCTTTGCGATTCCTCCCAAAGGACGAATTCAGATGGGATATTACCGTTCTCGAAAAGCAGTTCAACTCCATATTACTGCAATTTACATTCTAGCTATGTGGGCAGCACAGGTGCGCTAGGGGTTGTGAATGATGTCTATGATGTCTGTCCTCTAGGAACTTATTATAACTTATCACACCATATAGGAAATAGCTGTCACCCTGTCTGACTCCCATCACTAGGCTGTGAGCCAAGACGAGTGCAGAAACAAGACCTCTTCAGCCCTCTGTCACTCTAAGTGTCTGATACTAATCGTGCACACAATGAATATTTATTGATTGGATGAGGGAATGAATTGAAGGAAATCAAGGACATAGCTTGGTGGGGGTAGAAAATGCTCTATGTGGGGGACTTCCCTGGCAGTGCAGTGGTTAAGACTCTGCGCTTCCAAGGGGCACAGGTTTGATCCCTGGTTGGGGAACTAAGATCCCACATGTCGTGGGGCACAGCCAAAAAAAAAAAAGAAAAGAAAAGAAAAGAAAATGCTCTATGTGGAAAAAAAAATACAGAAATTAAACTTTGAAATGGGATGAGGAACCTTGGGAAATTGTTTGGAGCCTCAGGGGCCTAGATCCAGAGGCTATGCTGGAAAGCAATGGGAGAAACAGCTGGCTGGCCAGGACTTGAGCCTTTGGATAAAGGAGTTGGAACTAAATTCCACCTGCAAGAGGTTGTAGATTTTATCTTCCTAAACAGGGGAGCTTCTCTAGAATGAAGATGGGTTATTTCCTTTAATTCATAGCCTATGTACATGTGCACATATGTATGAAATAGAAATATAACAAATGCCTGGGGTCTATAGAGTAACGAGAATTGTCCCTCTACCAATGGATATAGTCAGGCTACATAATTTTATGTACCTTTGAGAGTTTTAGTTATGTCCCTGTGAGAATTTTTGAAGTACTAAGCCACTGCTAATTGTTGTAATTGCTATATCTTTGGCCAATAAACAGGGGTGGAATCAGGCCAAAGTACAGTATTTCTGTCCCTGTTATGGAGCCAAGCGATTCAAAGTCCTTTTCTAAGGATAGTTGTTAAAATCACGAGACTATAGAAGGAAATTACTAAGGATTCGATTTTTAAATCATAAAATCCTATCTCTAAAACCTTCAGTGACAGGATCTATGATTTACCCAAAATAGCTGTTCTGTGTAGAATCTGCTTGAGGTAAGCTAGACTTTAACAGAATTAGTAGATTTAATGTATATCAGTGCAGTTGATAGGCTCAGAACCTAAAACATTGCCTTCCCCATCTATCTTCATTCTGTGTTGAGGTGCCCTAGAGACGGAATAGCTCCTGACATAAGGCATTTATTTCTCTTTGGTGCGCCACTTGTAACTGATGTTTTGCCTCTCAACTGGTTTTTGATACCTGTCCAGTCTTCTCGGATAAGACGTTGCCTTCAAGCAGGATTCCTTGATCTGAGCCCACAACCCTTTACCCATCTTTACCTCCACCCTATCTGAATCTAGGAAGCCAGTGCCTCTCAAACTTTAGTATGCATCAGAATCCCTTGGAGGGCTTTTTAAAACACAGATTTCTGAACTCCATCCCAGGAGTGTCTGATTCAGGTGTTTGGGGATTGAGCCTGTGAATGTGTATTTCTATCAAGCTCCCAGGTGATTGGAGGCCACATTTTGACAATTGCTACAGTAAACAAGTTAGTCCTACCCAGGTTCAAAACCTGGACTCCAAAATAAGAATAGAAGTTGAGTCTCTGACTTACATGATAGGGAGTTCAGGCATGAGAGAATGAAATAATATTTTAATAATAACTAACATTTATTGAGTATCTGTTGTATATTTACTATAATGCTATACTAACCATGTAGGTTAATATAGTATTAACATTATGTAGTATTACATTAATATTATTAATGTAGCATTAATATTCCCATTTTAGAGATAAGAAAACTGAAGTTTAGATAAATCATACAAATTTCCTGATGTCACACAGCTGGGTTTAGATTCAGATTTCTCTGATCTCAAAACAAAATTCTCGTCACTCAAATTGTGACTACTGGCTATCCTTTGATGGTGTTTTGATGGGGAAAAGTCTCAGATGTGCATGTTCAGAAATGGCATTTTTTTCCCCCAGTGAAACTGAAAAAAAATGTGGGAAGATTGTAATTATTTCCATTTACTCTTGAGTAATCTGGTGTGGGGAGGCTATCTCAACACAGATAAACCTGTAATCTGCAGCTTTGGAAAGTCATATCACCCTCTGTTTCTTAATTTCCATATCTGTAAAAGAAAGGAATTGAAATGCTCTTAAAGTTTCTTAGCCTCTTTAAACATCTGTGGCCTTCATTTAGTAGCCAAGATTCTACTGCATTAACTTATACTGATAAAGAACTGCCGAGGAGTTGGAATGTTCACTGTACTCTCTTTCCACCAAGAATGTCTATTAGAAACCATCCACAATGGAAATCGTTCTATCGGAAGGCTAAATTCAAAACAAAGAGAATTAGATTATTTTAATGGAAAGTGTTATCAGGCTAAGGTGTAGGCCATTCTTCCCAGTTCCCCTGAAGAAGCAGAGCTGAAAGTCATCATGCTACTTATATTGAGCCTGGAGTTCTGCTCAAGGCAGTAATACTTTTTCAGTCATTATTTTTCTGTATGGCCTTCTGCTTTACATCTAGTTTTTTCTTGCATTAAAGTTACTTTTGCTCCCTTGAAATTGGAAATATATTGCCCCATCATCAGTAAGCCCACATACAAACGCAGCTAGGGGGTGGACTGCTCTAAGCAGTGAACTTCATTTAACATCAGTAGCAAAAGCTGACATTTTCCTGTACCTTTTTGCCAACTTCTGAGGTGACACCCTGTCTGGAAACTACAGACCATATGTACTGACAACAAGGAGACTTTGTATAAAGAATCAGACTTTTCCTCCCCAGCTGTCTGTGGAGAACAGCATGGGAAATGTATCTTTCATGCATTATGTTTATGAAGTGACCGTTCATTGTAAAAACAAATTTATAATTGGTGTAATGTGGGCGGGAGATGTCTGGTGGCCATCATGGTGCTAATCATGAATAAAATTAGGAGGCAGCATCATGAATTTGGCCTTGATGCCTAGCATTTCTCATTTAGAGAACCCTCTCCTTAGTTATCTGATTTTTGTTTCTGCAACGTGATTTAGGCATTTTACTGGGAAGACCAATAACAAAGTTAACCACGTGTGGAAGATTTTATACAACAAGAATACAAAAATTTGTGGGGGAAGGAGAGAATGATACGATATTGTAACGGAAAGTGGGGTCCGGCTGCTCGCCCCTCAAAAGCCATTAAAGAGGCAAGGTTGGTGGAAAGGAAAGTTTGCTTTATTTTGGATGCCAGCAACTGGGGGGGTGGGAGGATGGGAGGGCAGACTCCTGCCCAACGGCTGACTCCCCCCCTGACAACCAGCGGGCAAGAGCTTTTACAGATGAAGGGAGGGGGCTACATGCAGAAACAGCACAGCCAGCTCTGACAGTCATCTTGAAATTGGTCATGTGGTGGTCTGACCAGCTTCACCTTGATTGTCTTAAGTACAGTTAATCTTCAGTTCCAAGGTCAGTTTGTTCCCATTTCCTTGAGGCCAATTCTCAGAATCGTGGCAGCTTATGTCACGGTTACAGTCTCATCATCATGTAGTTAACTTCACCCACCTGGTGGGGATTTCAATATCTACCACACAGCTCACAGGATATGGCTCAGAATATTAGCTATAGCCCATGAAGAGGAACTAAAGGTCCTTGACTGTGCGTAATGACTAAACTTAGTTATTATTTAGTCTTATTGGACTGTTTTCCTTTGCTTCTGCATTTTCTCACTTCTCTGATTAACCTTGTTCTTTGGCTAAAGTTTTTCCACAGACAAAAGGCAGGCAGAGGGCATGGGAGAAAAGGACCATAGGGTCCTGCTCCATTTCAATATTTCATATGCTTTTAAGGTCTCTAATTCTCTGGGAATATGTGAAATTAATTTTGTGTTCCATAATCATTATCAAAATACCAAATGGAATAAAAGAGAGTATAATTGCAATAGAATCTCTCAGACTTTATAAGAGAAAGTATTATGTTGTGAAATTTTTGTTTACAGTTATGTGCATGTACATGTGTGTACATACATATGTGTGTGTGTGTGTGTGCGTGTGTAATAGTCTGAAAAGTAAAATGAGTTTCTTGCTGTAGATTATGGTTGTTTTAAAACCATCGAATTATGGATAGCCTATCACTCTCCACACAAGGGTATAGAAAGAGGTTGCAGCCTGATTCCATGATATCACTCGTCCCTAGTGGTCTATAAACAAGACTAAGTAGGTATTCACAAAAACATACAGTGATCCTAGATTACAGAGAGAGGATTTGCATGGTATTTTATATCACAGTGTGCATAAAATTTGGGCCCTAGTTTCCAGAAAGAACAGTTCCATTTAAGATGGTTTCAGTGGTCATTTGAGTTCTGAAGTACAGACAACTGGCTGAAAAATGATCTTTGTAAACAGATTCTTTTGTCAGCCAGCATTGCATGGCCATAAAAAGATCAATGACAGAGTAAGTACAGGCTAAATCCAATCATTAGTAGAAATAAGCCCCACAGAATCCAGAGTATGAAAAGATGCCATGAAATGATTTTTAAAGAATATGTTTGTTTTTCTTTGAGTATAGTTGATTTACAATGTTGTTACTTTCAGGTATACAGCACAGTGATTCAGTGATATATATATATATATTCTTTTTCAGATTTTTCCCTTATAGGTTATTACAAAATATTGAGTATAGTTCCCTGTGCCATACAGTAGGTCCTTGTTGGTTATCTATTTTATTTATATATAGTAGTGTGTATATGTTAATCCCAAACTCCTAATTTATCCCTCCCCCCCTTTCCCCTTTGGTAACCATAAGTTTGTTTTCTCTGTCTGTGGGTCTATTTCTGTTTTGTAAAAGAATGTTTTATAATGTGCTTCAGTTTAAAAATATTTCATTTCATGTTGCCAGCTGATGGGTAGAAAGGGATGATACGTACACTTTGCTAGGCCCTCTGCTTTACATGTATGATCCCATTGATTTCTCACCTCTACAGTGTCATACATAATTTCCTTTTACTAGTAAGACAAGTCACTGAGTGGCTAAATAACTAACTCATATTCACAAAGCTTGAAAGTTGGGGAATTCAGTGCAAATCTAGAATTGTCTGCCTTTAAGACAACCTGATTCATAGGGAATAATTTCATTTGAAATGTTTTCTGGCACATGGAGCTCTATTGTCCATGTTTGAGAGCTGTTTTTAGGTAAGAATGCAACAAACTTCTCTGAAATTTTTGGCTTTCTAGTTTTGAAAGAGGAATGTCAAAATTTCCCTCTGTGTGAATCAGTGCCATTTCCTAAGTTGTGGCTTCAAATGTTCAAGTGATTATTTTGTGGATATTACCAACGTCAAGTAAAGTTAAAAGAGTTGAGTGAAAGACATCCTCTACCACTAGACTCACTCTCCACATCTCCACATTTTATGGTAGGATTAATTTTGAGAGAAACATAATAGTGTTTTAAGATTAAAAATGGATATTTTGAAAACATCTTACCTAAGTTTAAATGAAGCAAACATTTCAAACTATAACATTCTATTTTGTTACCGCTTTGGGAGTCAGTTATTATTTCCAGTTAAAGTGATAGAGTTTTGGTTCCATTTAACAGAGAAATCTCTACTTGTCTCAGTAGACTAGTAGAGGTCCTCTTTTTTTTTTCTTGGTTAAATGTGGCTTTATTATTTATTAGCAGACTTTCAAAATGTAGACATTCCAGTAAGATTTTGGGATTCAGTAACTTTATTGAGTACTAACGATGAGCTCGTTTCATTGAATTCAGTGTTGCAAGCCCTGCCCACAGATGTTTGCACAAAAATCTGGGAGTTTCCTGATGGCTTGGTACCCATAAGACCATCTCATCCAACTAACATCAATGCTTGACCCAACCTCTCTCCTTGTCTGCATCATCTGGCCTGGCAGTTGACCAGGTTCTATTTTTTTAATTGAAGTATAGTTGATTTACAATGTCATGTTAGTTTCAGGTGTATAGCACAGTGATTAATCTGAAAAAGAATATATATATGTTTATATATTCTTTTTCAGATTATTTTCCCTTATAGGTTATAAAATATTGAGTATAGTTCCCTGTAATGTACAGAAGGTCCTTGTTGATTATCTATTTTGTATACAGTAGTGTGTATATGTTAATCTCAAACTCACAATTTATCCCTCCCTCTGCCTTTCCCCTTTGGTAATCATAAATTTGTTTTCTATGTCTGTGGGTCTATTTCTGATTTGTAAATAAGTCCTTTTGTATCTTTCCTCTTGAAACTGGGAAAGCCACCAAGTGGGATATGTTGTGATTTCACTTTGGATGTAAAGGGAGTCAAGTGAATGAAAATTACCCATGTCCCTCCTTTTGAATGTTAAACATGATGTATCCTTTCACTCTGAGTTGTCTCAAGGTTTGCTTGCACCGATCAACCACTTGCACCGATCAACCACTTTTAACAAGAAAGTTTTTCTCACAATTTTATCATTTTACCAAATCTTAGCCAATATAGCTAATAGTTTTTAACAAGAAAGTTTTTCTCACAATTTTATCATTTTACCAAATCTTAGCCAATATAGCTAATATTTATTAAGTATTTACTCTGTGCTAGATACTCATTGGAATGAAGTTTATAATTTAAACTTTCAAACAAATCTATGAGATAGATCCTTTTAACATCCCTTTTTTGTATAAGGAAACTGAGCCACACAGGATTAAGTGATAAGTAAGCTACAAATTTGGGTTTGTACCCAAACAGTATTATTTCAGCACCAAAGCTTTGAAGCAAGCATCTTCAATAGTATTTTTCAAACTAGGTGCTGGGGAATAGTAGCTCTGCAAGATATTAATAGTTATTTTTCAAAATCAGATTTCAAGGTCTGAGAACTTCACCAATGCATGAAAAATTATGGTACAATTTTGCAGACCCTTTAATATGGTGATAGGCATTGTGAATCTTCCAGAAAGCATAGTGTTTCTCGAACATATTATATGTGTGTACACGTGTGCATGCATACATGTGCATAAATGTATATATGGGTATATATGCATATATGTGTAATATTATTCATATACTATTATATAAGTTGTAACTAATTATATAGTTAAAACATAGGTATTTTAGAGTACAGCCCACAAAAGAAAGTTTGCATCGAAAGTTCACATCCCGTTCACAGGATCTAACACTCAAAGGTGTTAACAAACATTGATCATGAATAGTTATCTACTTTAAAGCATTAGAATTATGATAGCCCTTAATACACCTTGTAGTCAGCACTCTTACTCCAAGATGAGTTATATGGAAATTTTCAAGACACATTGCTGATTTTTCAGAAATCTTCAGTACCAAAAATTATGTCAGTTCAATTTTTAAACTCTTCCTAAGTTATATTGACCTTAACACAAAAGAGTGGCTCTTAGTTGTAAAGCTAATGTCCTGCTTCTTTTTCTCCAGTACTGTTTTCAGAGCAATGTTTTGGAGCCCTGCATTTGGAATTGGGGAGGAGTTAGTCCTAGTTTCATCAGAAGTCATCTCTATAATGGTAACAATGCTGAGGTTTGAGCACAGCGTGACAAAATGGACTTTATGATAATAAGAGTAATTATTGTGTCAAATTACATAATCTACACAGCACAGCCACAATGCATGTACACAAAGGTACATACCACACACACACACACACACACACACACAGACATACACACAGACATGCACATACACTTGCCCAATTTTCGTTAATATTTTTGCCCTGTGACTGATATAGGAAACTAATATCCACAGCAGCCTCCTTTAACTGAGATTCCTGCCATTATCTACTTAAGGACATTAAGGATTCAGAAGACTTAGGTTCTAGTTTGAGTTAAAAAATTATTGGGCCTTTGTCCTTTGGGCAATTCATTTACTATATCTGTGACTTCATTTTCTCATCTATAAAATGAGGTTAAATAAAACTGTGCTATGCCTTAATTGATTGGTGTAAGGGCCAAAGTAAAATATGTGTGTGAAGTTGCCAGCGGTCTATTTTTTATATTTTCAACTTCTCTCCTCATTATGCTTATATTCTCTTTTAACTTTTTTCATAGTTATGGGTCACATTTTCCTGCTTGTAATGTCCAATTATTTTTGATTGGATGTTGGACACTGTGATCCTACCTTGTTGAATGTTTGGATTTTCTTGTCTTTTTTAAATAGTATTTTGGCCGACAATTAAGTTGCAGATCAGTTTAATCACTTTGAGTCTTGCTTTTTAGACTTGTTAGGGAAGATTTTGAGTAGCTTTCCCTCCAGAGATAATTTAGCTCTATCACTAAGGTATGACCCTTTGGGGTCACCACTGAATGCCCCCAAGTGCTGACTGAGGACTCTTCAGCCTGATTAGTTGGTTCTCAGGGGACATTCCAACTTTTGTGAGCTCTAGGAATTGTTAGGCTTACAGCTCCCAGACTGCTCTTTGCCTGACATAGTAGAGTTTTGTTCTCATAAGCACTGACCCCTACTCAACCAAGACTCAAAGTGATTTCAATACAGATATTTGTAGCTGTTTTGTTCTGTTTTGTTTTTCATAGCTCTATGCTTTCTGTAACTCTGCCCTGCAACTTTCAGTCACCTCAGCATCTCTGAACTTCCATTTCTGGATCCTAACTCCCTAAGACCGTTGAACTCTGTTTGGGTTTCCCCTTGGTATGGACAGTGTACAGAAATTGCCTCCAGGCAGGAACCTAGAGAGATTGTAAGGCTCATATAAATTTTTTCCTTCTCTTAAGGATCATAATAATGCTGGATTATCTGTTATGTAAAGTCTAAAAATAGTTATTTTATGTATTTCATCTAGTTTTCTGTGCAAGAGGTTGAGTCTGGTCCTTGTTATTCCATTATGGCCAGAAATGGAAGTTTATATGTGAATGTGCTTTGAACTCTTTAAAGTATTATAGTTTTCACATTCCCCCTTCTTTCAATTATTTTCTTCCTAAATTTTTAGAGCAATATATTTCCAGCGGTAGATTGGCATTATGTGTGTATGGGAGAGAGAAAGTGAGTGAGCAATCGAGAGAGAGAGAAAGAGAGAGAAGAGAGACAGATACCTAGAATGTGGAAAACTACTATTTTTATTTTTTTCCCTGCAACTTCCAGGTTTTGGCTTTTGAGTGGTAGCTTTTTATTTTTACTTTAATAGTTATGTGTTTATTTGAATAAGAATTATAAAAATTAACACCAAAACTGTCATTTCATGCATTATATTGCTCAGAAAATGGCTAATTAAAAAAGTGAATTGAAAGAAAAATATTAAATAAATCAGAGCAGACAAAAAAAACAAATTTGTGAAGGTAATATATGGCTAACTGATTTGCAGGCCTCCCTTACACTAAAGAAGGACTAGGTAAGGTGAGAAAGCAGAGGAGTAAAATATTCAAACTCTTTGTGTCTGATTCAGCACTACTTTTCTTCTATTTGGAAATCTTACCTCCCCCAAATGCATTCATATTGTTACCCCTTTGGGGCTCCTCCTGTACTTGAATTGCTATTGGAAGACACTTGTAGTATCTGGAGATCAGCCATATGATGTTACTGGTAGAACCAACTTCAATCAGGAATATGCCGATGAGAGCCTCATCCCGTACATCTACACTTTTCCTTCCTCTTGACAGTTACACACTTCTTCCATTTTTTAAGGGGGAAAAGGGGACCCATGAAGAACTCTTTAAATAGAGCTATTAAAGTTAAAAAAAAAGAAATGAGGACATTTCTGACAGAAGAAATTAAAGGGTTATATGAAAAACTCAATCTATTTTACATTTGCTTATGCCATGATTGTGTTACATTATCAGAGTTCAGGAAGCAGATGCCATCATTATGAATTAATTGGATGAGCCAGTTATCAGGGAGGAAAAGAAATGAGTGTGAATTCAGAACGTGTGACTACAGTAGTCTAATTCTAGGTCTGTAGATCTGCCTCCTATTGTTTTAAGACAAAAGCATAGGGTTGGTGATTTTGAGATTATTTCACTAAACATGGTGACCTTACCCAATAACACTGGGAAGGCAGATTTTCTGCAATATAATTAACAATGGTGGAAAAAACTAAAGGGATAACTCGTTATAATCAGTAGCTCTGTAAATCCACAGTGGTATCAAGTTCCAGGGCTTTGAGGCCAAATCAACAAAGATCAAAGCTGCAAAAAGGTCTCTTTTGCATTTTTTCTCTACATCCTCTTTCCATCCCTCTCAATGTACACTTTATTCAGAGCTTGGGACTGTAGAGTCACTTGCTGACCCTTTTAGCACAGAGCAGTTGTGAGAAAACATCTCGTCAAATCATGCTGTGAAGTTAAAAAGTGAAATGTTGCCAAGTGGTTATTGAAAATCTTACAAGAAAAATCGAGTGCTTAACTTTTCATATAGGGGAGACAATCAAATATGCAAATTAAAAATTAAAGATGAGCTGATCCATCTAAACAGGAAAAATACTATGATACATAACTAAAAGTGCAAAATACAATCTTTAAGAAGTGATCTTCTGCTCTCATCTGTAAGAGATAAGTACCCACTGAGAGAAGCACAGGCTCCTGCAAGTGGGGGAACCTTGAAAGAGAGCACAGCCTAGAGGTCGGAGGGGCAGAAATGGCAGTGACTCTCTTTTTTCATGTCTTTTTTTAAAAAAAAGCATTGGAACCCTCTCCCTGAAACAGGAAGTCGCTAGAATTAAAGTTGCTGTTGGCCACCAGGTGGCAGCAATGCCTCAGTAACATTATTTGAAGAATAAGGACAGGTTGCCCTGTTTTCTCCACCTTCTCACCCCCAGATTCATAAGCATTACTTTTCCATATTTATAACTATTGCTAGTGGACTCATGGACTCCATTTATAACTTCACTCATTTTATTCCTTGCCTCCTAAGAGGAAAACATAACCCCCATTTAACCAACTTTAACATCTCTTAGGCTCTTCATAATCCCTGTAATTTCTAACGCTTTTTGTCATAGTTTCATTTTTTGTCTGCCTTTCATTCCACTTTCAACTTCTTTCCTCTTACGTCTTCTCTTGCATCTGGGCAGATATGCCCAGAAGTATTTCTAGCATTCCATGCAGCCAGGCATTAAGATCAATTGTGGATGTTTCTCTTGGCTTTTCCTCTTCACCTCATCCTTCTTCCTGTACCGTAGGGAGACTTTCTCTCAGAAGAGCAAGATGAACTCTATACTTTAAGTTCCCTTTAAGTTCCCTATTCCTGGCTCTGCTGAATCATGTCTTCTACCTCAGAGAAGCAGAAAAAGAAAGCAAAGCTACTGAGCATGAATAAATCTCTTGTGATTTGGCTTAACAGATATTTCTGTACATTTGCCTTTAGGGATGTTGAGCTTTGAGAATTTCTTCATCCTATTCCTTCATTTTGTTTCTTCAGCTGGGGCTAAATGAAGTCCTCACAGGAGGACACCTCTTTAAAAAGATGTTACTATACCAACATCCATTTCAAATATAAACTGCCTCAGTGAAAGCAACTGTGCTTCTATAGACAATCAAGCATCAAACCAAAAAAAAGCTGGAGGTTAACTTGGAAATGATCTTGACCAAAAGCATCTGAAACCTTTTTAGAGGAAGGATCCATGTAAATATTCTCCAGAGTCTATGGGTTAAGAGGGTGGGCTTTACCAAAATCAGGGTCTGACACCGGGGTAGGGGGAAAGATATAACTGTCAATTATGTTGCCTTCTCAACAGAGAATCTGCACAACATAGGGGCTGGATTGTGAAGAAGAGTGTTAAGGCAATGGCAGTCACTGCCGGGGAGTCTGTTAGATATTTTGTTTCATGAGTGGAGACTATATCATTGGTTAGAGAATCATGAAGCGGTTACCTGTGTTTCCCAAGGTTATATACCTAGTATAAGAGGAGAATTCAGATTTCTGGAACAAATGCTCATCTTAGGTAGCACTATGGTGAGGAATAAATAACATGCATTCCGCTCTACATAACAGGTGCTACTAAGTGAGGGATTGATACACATACCTTCCCTATGTAATAAATAACAAGCAGTTATACGCATAGGCTTATAGTAAGACAGATTGGTGTTAAAATGCTGCTTGCTTCTCTTACCAACTCTATGTTTTTGATTTTTAAGTTTAGCTTTATTCTCTATTCAGTGGAAATACAATAGCACATACCTTTTAGGATATATTGGTCACGTCTGCTGTACAATGAATGCTCAGTAGATTGTATCTATTAATATTATGATAAATATTTTGAAGTAAAATTGATGAAACATATCTTAACAACTGGAAAGAGAATTCAGCTGTTAGAACTGATTATTAAGCTGGGCATACAGAGAACTGATTATTAAATGCCTCTGTTGTTGCTAATTAACACAGGCTTGAGATGCCTGGGAAAAGAAACAAATACATAAATAAAAACCGTTCTGGGGCTTCCCTGGTGGCGCAGTGGTTGAGAGTCCACCTGCCGATGCAGGGGACACGGGTTCGTGCCCCGGTCCGGGAGGATCCCACATGTGGCGGAGCAGCTGGTCCCGTGAGCCATGGTCGCTGAGCCTGCGCGTCCGGAGCCTGTGCTCCGCAATGGGAGAGGCCACAACAGTGAGAGGCCTGCGTACCGAAAAAAAAAAAAAAATCATAATAACTAAGGACATTTCTTTTTTTTTTTTAATTAGAAAAAAATTCAAAGTCAGGGGTTAGCACTTAATAGATACATATTTTAAGTTTATCCCCCAAAATGACTGAGTTTGGCAGTAATAAGAAAAATATTCAATTAGCATAGCAGCACCCAAGTAGGATCACCAAATATCCAAGGTGTTTTCAGGCTAGAGTGAAATAATTTGGTTGTAAAGATAAATAATTTCCTTACAGAAAAGACAAATTGAGCAATAAAAATTTATTTGCAGACAGAAGTAGCCAGGACATTACCAACACATCCACATCTTGAAAAATTCAAAGGATGTAATTTTCTCATTTAGAAAGAAAACAAAATAGCATTGAACTCTAAACATAATGCATTTGTGCACATCTGCAAACTCAATTTATCTTTCATGTTTTGTTCATGTTCAGAATTCAATTACAATTCACTTGCTTGTTATCATCCCTTCTAGAGAAATCAGAAATTAAATTTTGCCCTTAGCTGCCCTCATGGCCAGGAATCACTATGGAAATAAAAACTCATTTCAACCATGATACCTCAAAATGCAATACTGTGAATCAAATTGGGCAGGTCTTATTGAACAGATATATGGAGTTTAAGTTATGGGAATTAAGATATATGTCTGTGCCATTAGGTTAACTCTGAGGAAGAAAAAATGTAAATTATTTGTTACTTCTTACCTAAGCTCCTGACAACTTATACATTTAAGATCACGTATATAAAATGTTATGGAGCAAAGAACATGCTTAAACATGAAATACACATAGTATTTTATAAGGAAACTAATTTATTGTATAGATATAGATATAGGTATAGACATAGACATAGACATACACACCTTGGCTTTAAGGGTAAAAATTCTAAAATTGTAAATCTATTCTAGTACTGCAAAAGACCTCTCTCTTTCTCTCTCTCTCTCTTCCTCTCTGTTTCTATAAAGGAAGATTAAAAACCCTAAGTTCAGCACAATGAAAATGGAAAAGCAAGTCAGAACATAGCTTTCTTATTCGTAAAAGCATGCCAGATATGGATCATAAGTTGCTTATAATGGTAGGCATATTTTTGGCTTCACAAAAAAAAATAATAATAAAGGAAGTATGATTTTCAGAGATGTTGAAATGAATAGTAGTGTGCCATCACCACATTCTTTCACATTCTCATTCTTAGCAGACTCATCATTCCTTTTTCCTGAACAAAAATATGAATGCTAGAAAGTCCCAAGTATCAGATCAGATTATTCTAGATCTGTCCCTTTAAGCATGTTCTATATTGAAAGTTAAAAGCCATTATATAGACGCTATATTAAAAATGAGTCCACAAAAATAATTTCTAAATAAAAGTTTCTAGCACTAATCAAAGCACATTAGTTGTTCTCTTTCCTTTTAAGAAGGAGATGGTATCAGTTTAACTTCATGATTATACAGCCTAAATCTTTTCAGAAGAGGAAACATGAAGAAAATAGAAGACACAGAAGTAAATGAAAACTGCTGGGTCAAGTTGAAAACTAATGTAGTGATCAGAGCGTAACTTCAGACTCACAACTTCTCAGGCTAACCCAAATCATGGGTTGTGTCTTCAGTCTCTTCTTTCTGAAGTGCTCTCCGAAATTTTCCACTCACTGACCTTTCTATCCTTCCTATTTCCTGCTTATTGAAGCAATAAAGCCATTCTGTTGCTCACTTTGGATGTTTGAAGTAAAAAGGCAAATAAAGCTTGCTGATTTCATTTAACAATTCATTTAACAACTTTCGAGATCCTACTATGTGCTAGGGACATAGTTCTGGGGAAAACATTGTAGAGCCAATGTCCCCACTTTGTTTCAATTCTGGTAGGGGCAGAGAGACAACAAACAAATAATGCATCATATGCAAGGAGGTGGTGATTAAGGAGTATAAAGAAAAATAATACAAGGAAACTTAATAAAGTGATGGGAGGAGAGAAGATCCTGTTTTAAACTGCCTATTCCAGCAAGACCTCTCTAAAAAGGTGACATGAACAGAAAACTGAGGGAACTGAGGGAGCAAACTGAGTGGCTGTATCTGAGGAAAAGAATTCCAGGCACAGGATAGAGCAATCGCAAAGTCACTGAGACAGGAGCAAGCGTGGGGTGCTTGAGCGTGGTAGGAACCAGTGAGAGTTGGGGGTGGGTGGGGGGGATGTAGGACAGGAGGCCTGAGAGGGGGCAAAGCAAGGGGGACTTGGGTTTGTTTTCTAATAAGGTAAGGTGGTGGGGTTCACGTTCTAATTTACATTTTTAAAGGGAGAATGATTAGGCCTTGAACTTTTTCTTTCCCCACAGGCAGCAATCAAGGCAAAGAATCAGCCTTGTTTTGGTCTTAACACCCAAGCTCTGCATCTTTACCTCGGCAGGTGTGGAGGGAAACTCCCTTGGGGCAGTATGCAGGCTCTGAGTCCTCATCCTTACCTGGTTGCAGAAGAAGCAGGCTATGTCATTTTATTTGCCTTTAAAAGTATTTTCTGACATTTTCCAATGGTTTTAGGACAGGTGCCTTCTTTTGTATTCCAAGACCCAAACCCAACCAAATATGACCATTCAGTGATACAGCTGACATTTTAGTTACAGATTTCATCAAAATAAATAGGATCACTTGACCTCTTTTTGCATGGATTTTAAGGAGGCAATCAGTGAAAAGTATAAATGAAATCTTTGTTATGACAAAATGAACCAAAACATTATTACCAGTATTCTTTGTTTCATTAGCCAGTTCCTTGAAAGAATCTTTTATTTCACCGATGGCCAAAGTCAGTGAGACACTGTTGAAATTGTAACACAAACAATGACTTAGAGAAAGAAAGACATGGAGTAAAAAGAATTTCAAATCTATTTCTCTCCCTCAAAACAGTGAACTGAGTGTTTCTCCCAAGATGGCAGCCTAAAAGATGTATGTCCATTGTGGCATTATCCTAAAAGCACTTGCACATGTATTAAGTTGGCTAAACAGCCAAAAGGGAAAATCATCTCTCAGTGTTCCTCAAAGCAAATACACATGTAATGAAACTTATGAATCACACCTTTCTTCAACTTCTTCCAATGATAAGATTGTATAAAGAGTGAATTCAGAACTAAAATGTAACCACATTTACTATGTTTGTTTAACTTTTAGTATAAATGCAGTGGTTATTGTAAGTATAAGCATTATTTTTAAAATTTAAATATGGGGTGGTAGAATGGCACAAATCACCTTTTAATGGAAAGGAACCCAGTTGTTTTTTCCTTCTATGCCTTTCTTTCCTGTGTGTCTCCTTTACAGTCACAGGGAACACTTCACTTCTAATACTTATGGTCAACCAAATGTGTAGAGGCTTTTCGCCACACAAGCAGTCCTCTGTGACACCAGCTGGGTGTCCTACAGTTTAACTCAACTCTAACACTATCAACCTGGAGATAGTGTCAGATCCCACAGGTTAAGGACTCAGTCTCTCAAGACTGTTCCCACCTTGTTTCAGATACCAATCACAAGTAGTATCTATAGGTGGTCCCAGGCACAGGCGCTTCTATCCCCATGGAGCTGGGGTACATCACCCTCCTGGTGTGGATGTATTCACCAACCTGGAAGCTCTCCAAACCCTGTGCAATTGGGATTTTATGGAGGCTGATTCATTTAAGCACGGTCAACTATTAATGCCATTTCCAGCTTCTCTCCCCTATCTGGAAGATGGGGGTGGGGATGAACATTCCAAGCTTCTAATTATGGTTTGGTATTTCTGGTGACCAGCCCCCATCCAGGAGCCCACCCAGAGTCAGCTCAGCAGAATAAAAAATTCTCCTAGGGTTCTTATCGCTTCGGATTTACAAGGGTTTTGGGAGCCCTGTGTCAAGAAAGGGGCCAAAGACAAATATTAGAACAAGAGATACTCTAGAGTTCTTATCTCACAAGAAATTAAAAGGGTGTTAGGAGTTCTGTGCCAGGAACAAGGGGTAGAGACCTACATAATAAAAATAAAAACAATTTTAGTTAAAATATTCATATGTTTTTCTATAGCTTCTTAAACTTTCCTTTGGTAAACTGGTTAAATGTATTAAAAAAGAGAAGCAACTTTTTTTTTTTTAACATCTTTATTGCGGTATAACTACTTTACAATGGTGTGTTAGTTTCTGCTTTATAACAAAGTGAATCAGTTATACATATACATATGTTCCCATATCTCTTCCCTCTTCATCTACCTCCCTCCCACCCTCCCTATCCCACCCCTCCAGGCAGTCGCAAAGCACCGAGCCGGTATCCCTGTGCCATGTGGCTGCTTCCCACTAGCTATCTACCTTACGTTTGGTAGTATATATATGTCCATGCCTCTATCTCGCTTTGTCACAGCTCACCCTTCCCCCTCCCCATATTCTCAAGTCCGTTCTCCAGTAGGTCTGTGTCTTTATTCCTGTTTTACCCCTAGGTTCTTCATAACATTTTTTTTTTCTTAAATCCCATATATATGTGTTAGCATACGGTATTTGTCCTTCTCTTTCTGACTTACTTCACTCTGTATGACAGACTCTAGGTCTATCCACCTCATTACAAATAGCTCAATTTCGTTTCTTTTTATGGCTGAGTAATATTCCATTGTATATATGTGCCACATCTTCTTTATCCATTCATC
>NW_006799735.1:189642-204242 GCF_000442215.2 Lipotes vexillifer
TTGGTGAAAGTGGGGTGTTGAAGTCCCCTACTATGAATGTGTTACTGTCGATTTCCCCTTTTATCGCTGTTAGTTTTTGCCTTATGTATTGAGGTGCTCCTTTGTTGGGTGCATAAATATTTACAATTGTTATATCTTCTTCTTGGATCGATCCTTTGATCATTATGTAGTGTCCTTCTTTGTCTCTTCTAACAGTCTTTATTTTGAAGTCTATTTTGTCTGATATGAGAATTGCTACTCCAGCTTTCTTTTGGTTTCCATTTGCATGGAATATCTTTTTCCATCCCCTTACTTTCAGTCTGTATGTGTCTCTAGGTCTGAAGTAGGTCTCTTGTAGACAGCAAATATATGGGTCTTGTTTTTGTACCCATTCAGCCAATCTGTGTCATTTGGTGGGTGCATTTAATCCATTTACATTTAAGGTAATTATCGATATGTATGTTCCAATTACCATTTTCTAAATTGTTTTGGGTTCGTTATTATAGGTCTTTTCCTTCTCTTGTGTTTTTGTCTAGAGAAGTTCCTTTAGCATTTGTTGTAAAGCTGGTTTGGTGGTGCTGAACTCTCTCAGCTTTTGCTTGTCTGTAAAGGTTTTAATTTCTCCATCAAATCTGAATGAGATCCCTGCTGGGTAGAGTAATCCTGGTTGCAGGTTTTTCTCCTTCATCAATTTAAATATGTCCTGCCAGTCCCTTCTGGCTTGCAGAGTTTCTGCTGAAAGATCAGTTGCTGACCTTATGGGGATTCCCTTGTGTGTTATTTGTTGTTTTTCCCTTGCTGCTTTTAATATGCTTTCTTTGTATTTAGTTTTTGACAGTTTGATTAATATGTGTCTTGGCGTATTTCTCCTTGAATTTATCCTGTATGGGACTCTCTGTGCTTCCTGGACTTGATTAACGATTTCCTTTCCCATATTAGGGAAGTTTTCAACTATAATCTCTTCAAATATTTTCTCAGTCCCTTTCTTTTTCTCTTCTTCTTCTGGAACCCCTATAATTCGAATGTTGGTGCGTTTAATGTTGTCCCAGAGGTCTCTGAGACTGTCCTCAGTTCTTTTCATTCTTTTTTCTTTATTCTGCTCTGCAGTAGTTATTTCCACTATTTTATCTTCCAGGTCACTTATCCGTTCTTCTGCCTCATTTATTCTGCTATTGATCCCATCTAGAGTATTTTTCATTTCATTTATTGTGTTGTTCATCATTGTCTGTTTCATCTTTATTTCTTCTAGGTCCTTGTTAACTGCTTCTTGCATTTTGTCCATTCTATTTCCAAGATTTTGGATCATCTTTACTATCATTATTCTGAACTCTTTTTCAGGTAGACTGCCTATTTCCTCTTCATTTGTTAGGTCTGGTGGGTTTTTATCCTGCTCCTAGATGAAGGTCTCTGGGAGATTTTCGCCGTTTGATATCATGTGGAGCTGGGAGGTCTCTTGTTGACCAGTGTCCTGAAGTTGGCTCTCCCACCTCAGAGGCAGAGTCCTGACTCCTGGCTGGAGCAGCAAGAACCTTTCATCCACACGGCTCAGATTAAAAGGGAGAGAAAGTAGAGAGAATTAGTAGAAGTAGGAAGAAAGAAAGAAAGGAAGAAAGGAGGGAAGGAAGGAAGGAAGGAGGGAAGGAAGAAAGAAAGAAAGAATGAAGAAAAGAAGGGAAGAAGGCAAGGAGGAAAGAAAATAGGGAGGGAGGGAGGGAGGAAGGAAGGAAGGAAGGAAGGAGGGAAAGAAGGAAAAAAGAAAGAAAGAAGATACAGTAAAATAAAATAAAGTATAATAAAGTTATTGAATTAAAAAATAATTATTTAGAGAAAAAAAAAAGGGACGGATAGAACCTTAGTACAAATGGTGGAAGCAAAGCTATACAGACAAAATCTTACACAGAAGCATACACATACACCCTCACAAAAAGAGGTAAAGGGGAAAAAAATCATAAAACTTGCTATCAAAGTCCACCTCCTCAATTTGGGATGATTTGTTGTCTAAAGGAGGGAAGGAAGGAAAGAAAGAAAGAAGGTAAAGTTTAATAGAGTTATTAAAATTAAAATTAATTATTAAGAAAAAAGAAATAAAAAAACAACAATGGACTGATAGAACGCTAGGACAAATGGTGGAAGCAAAGCTATACAGACAAGATCTCACACAGAAGCATACACATACACATTCACAAAAAGAGGAAAAGATCATAGATCTTGCTCTAGAAGTCCACCTCCTCTATTTGGGATGATTCGTTGTCTATTCATGTATTCCACAGATGCAGGGTACATCAAGTTGATTGTGGAGCTTTAATCCGCTGCTTCTCAGGCTGCTGGGAGAGATTTCCCTTTCTCTTCTTTGTTCTCACAGCTCACAGGGGCTCAGCTTTGGATGTGGCCCTGGCCTCTGCGTGTAGGTCGCTGGAGGGCGTCTGTTTTTTGGTCAGACAGGACGGGGTTAAAGGAGCCGCTGACTCGGGGGCTCTGGCGCACTCAGGGGGGAGGGGCACGGAGTGCGGGGCGGGGCTGCGGCGGCAGAGGCCGGCGTGACGTTGCACCAGCCTGAGGCGCGCCGTGCGTTCTCCCGGGGAAGTTGTCCCTGGATCCCGGGAACCTGGCAGTGGCGGGCTGCACAGGCTCCCCGGAAGAGGTGTGTGGATAGTGACGTGTGCTCGCACACAGACCCCTTGGTGGCGTCAGCAGCAGCCTTAGCGTCTCCTGCCCATCTCTGGGGTCCGCGCTTTTAGCCGCGGCTCGCGCCCGTCTCTGAGGTTCGTGTCTTTAGCCGCAGCTCGCGTCCTTCTCTGGGATCCGCGCGTTTAGCCGCGGCTCGCGCCCGTCTCTGGAGCTGTTTTAAGCAGCGCTCTTAATCCCCTCTCCTCGCACACCAGGAAACAAAGTGGGAAGAAAAACTGTCTTGCCTCTTCGGCAGGTGCAGACTTTTTCCCGGACTCCCTCCCGGCCAGCCGTGGTGCACTAACCCCCTGCAGGCTGTGTTCACGCCGCCAACCCCAGTCCTCTCCCTGCGCTCCGACCGAAGCCCGAGCCTCAGCTCCCAGCCCCGCCCGCCCCGGCGGGTGAGCAGAGAAGCCTCTCGGGCTGGTGAGTGCCGGTCGGCACCGATCCTCTGTGCGGGAATCTCTCCGCTTTGCCCTCCGCACTCCTGTTGCTGCGCTCTCTTCCGCGGCTCCGAAGCGAAGCTCCCCGCTCCGCCTCCCGCTGTCTCCGCCCGCGAAGGGGCTTCCTAGTGTGTGGAGACCTTTCCTCCTTCACAGCTCCCTCCCACTGGTGCAGGTGCCGTCCCTATTCTTTTGTCTCTGTTTTTTATTTTTTTTCTTTTGCCCTACCCAGGTACGTGGGGACTTTCTTGCCTTTTGGGAGGTCTGAGGTCTTCTGCCAGCGTTCAGTAGGTGTTCTGTAGGAGTTGTTCCACATGTAGATGTATTTCTGGTGAATCTGTGGGGAGGAAGGTGATCTCCGTGTCTTACTCCTCCACCATGAGAAGCAACTTCTAAAATTGGCCTTTTTTTCCAAGTTAGGTTTGTTGTGAAATAATACAGTAAATGGTACAAGATAATTTTTAGTCTTTATTTCTTCTATTTTAAACATCTTAATCATTCTGATAGCTGATGGGTTAGACAAGCCAGGGATATTAATAGTTGGCGATTACAGGTACTTTGTGGATTGGTTTAATCAGACTAAACCCCCATGAGCTAACTCAGAGAAGTGAGAGCTGGGACTTCCTGGTGGTCCAGTGGTTAAGACTCTGTGCTTCCAGTGCAGGGGTGCAGGTTCGATCCCTGGTCAGGTAACTAAGATCCCACATGCTAAGGGGCCAAAAAAATTTTTTTTAAATGCAGAGGAATGAGAGCTGTCAAAAATAGAATCAGAGTATCAGGGCCAATGGAAAGGGAACACCTTAAGCAGTAACAATTAGGTACAGATTCAGGGGGCTTGCTCCACTAATGTGCAAGGAAGCTACTATATTTGTTTATCTGCTAAGGGGATCACCAACTCTGGTTGTAATCAATGCAAGCTTGTTTCATCCTCTGTGAAAAGATAGTAATGGGAAACTTGTAGCTTAAGTGATATACTTAACATGTTCTGGGAAAAGAAATCCTAGAGATAATGGAGAAAACAAGAAAATTAAACTAGATAATCAAATAGTATGAAGGATGGGCATAACGCTTTTAACATCAAGGTTAACAGATATACATTTTAGAATGTGGCAGAGAATTTAAAAAATTAGATGGATATAAATATGATGAAAGTGATGTGCATGTCTTCCCATAGATAATGACCTCAAACCTTTCAGTATATATAATTTAATCTCTATCAGGGTAATTGTATTTGACAACAGTTTTTTTTCACTTTTGATTTCCAAGTGCCTAGAACAGTTCTGGGTCTTAATAGTCAATAAATATTTACTGATTGTATGACTAAATAAATGACTGAATGAATGAATAAATGGGTTACTGGATGGTTGGATGGATGGATGGATGGATGAAAAGCAAAAAGGAGGTAACAATAGACCTCCAAGTGGTAGAAATTTGAAGAAACTTTATTCAAAGCATGGAAGAAAGGGTGAAGTTGTGTTTTTTGTATTTTCTTGATAGGGCCAGTGATAGAGGAGGGGAACTTCCACCTACAGCTGGGAGTCAAAACACCATAGAAAGTCTGGTGAGTGGTATCAAGTCTATCTATTGCTACAGTTTTGATCCATAGAATTTTGTGTCTCTGCTAAACCTTATTGTAACAACTTTAACAGATGCTATTTATATGTCTGGGGTGTACAGAGGTTTTGCATTGTTTTTTAATTTCAATTTCCCTGATACTTGATGATGTTAAGCATCTTTTCATGTGCTTATTATTAGCCATTCATATATCTTCTTGGGAGCAATGTCTATTCAAATCCTTTGCCTATTTTTTAATCGGGTCATTTTTTGTTGTGGTTGAGTTGTAGGAATCTTCTACAACTCTGCCTATTTTTAATTTTTTTTAATCTTCTTATAATTAATTTTTTAAAATTATTTTATTTGTTTATTTATTTATGGCTGTGTTGGGTCTTCGTTGCTGCACACAGGCTTTCTCCAGTTGCAGCGAGCGGGGATTACTCTTTGTTGCGGTGCAAGGGCTTCTCACTGTGGTGGCTTCTCTTGTTGCGGAGCACGGGCTCTAGGCATGCGGGCTTCAGTAGTTGCAGCATGCAGGCTCAGTAGTTGTGGCTCGGGAGCTCTAGAACACAGGCTCAGTAGCTGTGGCACATGGGCTTAGTTGCTCCACGGCACGTGGGATCTTCCCGGACCAGGGCTCAATCCTGTGTCACCTGAATTGGCAGGTGGATTCTTAACCACTGCGCCACCAGGGAAGCCCCTTTATAATTAAATTTTAAGAGTTTTTTAATATTCTGGATATAAGATTTTCATCAGATATATAATTTACAAATATTTTCTCCTACTCTGTGACTTGTCCTTTCAGTTTCTTAATGGTTTTAGCTTGTGCATCTACTATTTATTTATTCATTAATTTTTAATTTTTTTTTTGTGGTACGTGGGCCTCTCACTGCTGTGGCCTCTCCTGTTGTGGAGCACAGGCTCCGGACGCACAGGGTCAGCGGCCATGGCTCACGGGCCCAGCCGCTCCGCGGGATGTGGGATCCTCCAGGACCGGGGCACGAACCCGTGTCCCCTGCATCGGCAGGCGGACTCTCAACCACTGCGCCACCAGGGAAGCCCTCTACTATTTATTTTGAGTTAATTTCTATGTGTGAAGTAGGATAATGGTTTAGCCCATTTTTTAAAAACATGAATATCCAATTGTCCCAGTACCACTGGTTGAAGAGACTATCTTTTCACTCTTATATTTTCAAAAATCATTTAATCATAAATGTAAGGGATTATTGCTGAACTCTCAAGTCTGTTCCACTGATCTACATGCCTACCTTTCCAAGAATATCACACTGTCGTCTTTACTGTAGCTTTTTAATATGCTTTGAAATCGGATAGTGGAAGTCATCCAACTTTATTCTTCCTTTTTCTAAGTTGTTTTGTTTATTCTAGGTTCTTAGCATTTCCATATACATTTTAGGAGTAAATTATCAATTTCTGCTGCTGAGATTTTGATAAAGATTGTGGTAAGTCTACAGATCTTTGAAGACATTTACCACCATATTGAATCTTCTAATCAACATCTTCTGGAAGTTTGGATCATTAGAGGAGATATTAGATAGAAAGTGGGTTGGAATTGGGCAATCTGATGGCTGAAACCAAGGCAACTATCCCTGAATCACTGCTCCTCAGGTGCTGGGGGTGTCCCTGATTCCTGTCCTTCTGGTGTCTGTGGTGTTCAGTGCTTCATTCACAATGCTAACTACCCCCAGAATATTTCCAATAAACCCTGTTTTCTTGCTTAATATGGCAAGATCAACTCCCATGGTTTACCACTAAAAAAAAAAAAAAAAAATTTTGGTTGGTTATACTTTCAAATATAACAGCAATTTCTGGATTATAAATTAAATTTAGTGTATGCATGAGATAAAGAAATTATACAGTACAATGGCTCCAATTGTCAGTAGCTTATCTGCAGGCTTGGTTGGCATTATGTAACCTTCAAGTTCTATGTCATGTGGTCCTTCCAGCTCCAAATCTCAGTTAGTGAGTCCAGAGAAGCTAGTGAGGCAGTGGGGCTAGTGTTGTGTTTCCCATACGTTTGTTCTCTACTTCTGTGTCTCAATTTCTGCCCTGCAAACTGGTTCATCTGTACCATATTTTTAGGTTCCACATATATGTGTTAATATATGATATTTATTTTTCTCTTTCTGATTTATTTCACTCTGTATGAGTCTCTAGATGCATCCACGTCCCTACAAATGACCCAATTTCGTTCCTTTTTATGGCTGAGTAATATTCCATTGTATATATATACCACATCTTCTTTATCCATTTGTCTGTCAATAGGCATTTAGATTGCTTCCATGACCTGGATACTGTAAATAGTGCTGCAATGAACATTGGGGTGCATGTGTCTTTTTGATTTATGGTTTTCTCTGGGTATATGCCAGTAGTGGGATTGCTGGGTCAGATGGTAATTCTATTTTTAGTTTTATAAGGAACCTCCATACTGTTCTCCATAGTGGCTGTATCAATTTACATTCCCACCAACAGTGCAAGAGGGTTGGTTCCCTTTTCTCCACACCCTCTCCAGCATTTGTTGTTTGTAGATTTTCTGATGATGCCCATTCTAACTGGGGTGAGGCAATACCTCATTGTAGTTTTGATTTGCATTTCTCTAATGATTACTGATGTTGAGAAGCTTTTCATGTGCTTCTTGGCCATCTCTATGTCTTCTTTGGAGAAATGTCTATTTAGGTCTTTGGCCCATTTTTGGATTGGGTTGTTTGTTTTTTTAATATTGAGCTGCATGTGCTGTTTATACATTTTTGAGATTAATCCTTTGTCCATTGATTCATTTGCAAATATTTTCTCCCATTCTGAGGGTTGTCTTTTCTTCTTGTTTGTAGTTTCCTTTGCTTTGCAAAAGCTTTTAAGTTTCATTAGGTCCCATTTGTTTATTTTTGTTTTTATTTCCATTACTCTAGGAGGTGGATCAAAAAAGATCTTGCTGTGATTTATGTCAAAGAGGGTTCTTCCTATGTTTTCCTCTAAGAGTTTTATAGTGCCCGGTCTTACATTTAGGTCTCTAATCCATTTTGAGGTTATTTTTGTGTATGCTGTTAGGGGGTGTTCTAATTTCATTTTTTACATGTAGCTGTCCAGTTTTCCCAACACTAATTATTGAAGAGACTGCATTATATGTTCTTGCCTCCTTTGTCATAAATTAGGTGACCATATGTGCATGGGTTTATCTCTGGACATTCTATCTTGTACCATTGACCTATATTTCTGTCTTTGTGCCAATACCATACTGCCTTGATTACTGTAGCTTTGTAGTATAGTCTGAAGTCCAGGAACCTGATTCCTCCAGGTACATTTTTCTTTCTCAAGATTGCTTTGGCTATTTGGGGGCTTTTTTGTTTCCATATGAATTGTAAAATTTTTTGTTCTAAGTCTGTGAAGAATGCCATTGGTAGTTTGATAGGGATTGCATTGAATCTGTAGACTGTTTTGATAGTATAGTCATTTTCACAATATTGATTCTTCCAATCCAAGAACATGGTATATTTCTCCATCTGTTTATGTCATCTTTGATTTCTTTCATCAGTGTTTTATAGTTTTCTAAGTACAAGTCTTTTGCCTCCTTCAGTAGGTTTATTCCTAGGTATTTTATTCTTTTCATTGCAATGGTAAATGTGTTTCTTTCTCTGATTTTTTGTTGTTGGTGTGTAGGAATGCCAGAGATCTCTGTGCATTAATTTTTTATGCTGCAATTTTACCAAATTCGTTGATTAGTTCTAGTAGTTTTCTGGTGGCATCTTTAGGATTCTCTATGTATAGTATCATGTCATCTACAAACAGTGACAGTTTTACTTCTTTTCCAATTTGTATTCCTTTTATGTCTTTTTCTTCTCTGATTGCCATGGCTAGGACTCCCAAAACTATGTTGAATAAGAGTGGCGAGAGTGGACATCCTTGTCTTGTTCCTGATCTTAGTGGAAATGCTTTCAATTTTTCACCATTGAGTATGATGTTTGCTGTGGGTTTGTCATATATGGTCTTTATTATGTTGAGATAGGTTCCCTCTACGCCCATTTTCTGGAGGGTTTTTATCATAAATCAGTGTTGAATTTTGTCAAAAGCTTTTTCTACATCTATTGAGATGATCGTAATTTGTTAATATGGTGTATCACATTGATTGATTTGCACATACTGAAGAATCCTTGCATCCCTGAGATAAATCCCACTTGATCATGGTGTATGATCCTTTTAATGTTTGTTAGATTCTGTTTGCTAGTATAGTGTTCAGGATTTTTACATCTATGTTCATCAGTGATATTGGCCTATAATTTTCTGTTTTTGTGATATCTTTTCTGGTTTTGGTATCAGAGTGATGGTGGCTTTGTAGAATGAATTTGGGAGTGTTTCTCCCTCTGCAATTTTTTGGAAGAGTTTGAGCAGTATCTTTGTTAGCTCTTCTCTGATATTTAATAGAATTTACGTGTGAAGCCATCTGGTCCTGGACTTTCATTTGTTGGAAGATTTTAAATTATGGTTTCAATTTCATTACTTGTGATATGTTTGTTTATATTTTCTAGTTCTTCCTGCTTCATTCTTGGAAAATTGTACCTTTCTAAGTATTTGTCCATTTCTTCATGTTTGTCCATTTTATTGGCATATAGTTGTCTGTAGTAGTCTCTTATAATCCTTTGTATTTCTGCAGTGTCCGTTGTGATTTCTCCTTTTTCATTTCTAATTTTATTGATTTGCATCCTCTCCCTTTTTTCTTGATGAGTCTGGCTAAGGGCTAATCAATTTTGTTTATCTTCTCAAAGAACCAGCTTTTAGTTTTATTGATCTTTGCTATTGTTTTCTTCATTTCTGTTTCATTTATTTGTGCTCTGATCTTTATAATTTCTTTCCTTCTAGTGACTTTGGATTTTCTTTGTTCTTCTTTGTTTTCTTTGTTTTTTTTCCCTAGTTGTTTCAAGTGTAGGGTTAGATTGTTTGTTTGAGATTTTTTTGTTTCTTGAGGTGAGATTGAATTGCTGTAAAATTCCCTGTTAGAACAGCTTTCGCTGCAGCCCATAGGTTTTGGGTCATTGTGTTTTCATTGTCATTTGTTTCTATGTATTTTTAAATTTCTTATTTGATTTCTTCAGTGATCCCTTGGTTATTTAGTAGCACACTGTTTAGCCTCCATGTATTTGTGTTTTTTATAGTTTTTTTCCTGTAATTGATTTCCAGTCTCATAGCATTGTGGTGAGAAAAGATGTTTGATATGACTTCAATTTTCTTAAATTTACTGAGGCTTGATTTGTGACCCAAGATGTGATCTATCCTGGAGAATGTTCCGTGTGCACTTGAGAAGAAAGTGCATTCTGCCACTTTGGGGTGGAATGTTCTATAAATATCAATTAAATCTATCTGGTCTATTGTGTCATTTAAAGCTTGTGTTTCCTTATTTATTTTCATTTTGGATGATCTGCCCACTAGTGTAAGGAGGGTATTAAAATCCCCTACTATTATTGTGTTACTGTCGATTTGTCCTTTCATTGTTGTTAGCATGTGCCTTATGTATTGAGGTGCTCCTATGTTGGGTGCATAAACATTTATAATTGTTATACCTTCTTCTTGGATTGATCCTTTGATCATTATGTAGTGTCCCTCCTTATCTCTTGCAACAGTCTTTATTTTAAAGTCTATTTTATCTGATATGAGTATTGCTTCTCCAGCTTTCTTTTGATTTCCAGTTGCATGGAATATCTTTTTCCATCCCTTCACTTTCAGTCTGTATGTGTCCCTGGGTCTGAAGTGGGTCTCTTGTAGACAGCATATATGTGGTTCTTGTTTTTGTATCCATTCAGCCAGTCTTTGTCATTTGGTTGAGGCATTTAATCCTTTTACATTCAAGGTTATTATTGATATGTGTGTTCCTATTACCATTTTCTTAATTGTTTTGGGTTTGTTTTTGTGGGTCTTTTTCTTCTCTTGTGTTTCCCGCCTAGAGAAGTTTCTTTAGCATTTATTGTTGAGCTGGTTTGGTGGTGTTGAATAATCTTAGCTTTTGCTTGTCTGTAAAGTTTTGATTTCTCTGTCATATCTGAATGAGATCCTTGCTGGGTAATCTTGGTGTAGGTTTTTATCTTTCATCACTTTAAGTACATCCTGCCACTCCCTTCTGACCTGAAGATTTTCTGCTGAAAAATCAGCTGATAACCTTATGGAGATTCCTATGTATGTTATTTTTTGTTTTTCCCTTGCTGCTTTTAATATTTTTTCTTTGAATTTAATTTTTGTTAGTTTGATTAATATGTGTCTTGGTGTGTTTTTCCTAGGGTTTATCCTCTATGGGACTCTGTCCTTCCTGGACTTGGGTGACTATTTCCTTTCCCATGTTAGGGAAATTTTCAGTTATAATCTCTTCAAATATTTTCTCAGACCCTTTCTTTTGCTCTTCTTCTTCTGGGACCCCTATAATTCAAATGTTGTTGCATTTCATTTTGTCCCAGAGGTCTCTGAGATTGTCTTCAATCCTTTTCGTTCTTTTTTCTTTTTTCTGCTCCTCAGCAGTTATTCCCATCATTTTGTCTTCCAGCTCACTTATTCGTTCTTCTGCCTCAGTTATTCTGTTATTGATTCCTTCTAATGTATTTTTCATTTCAGTTATTGTGTTGTTCATCTCTGTTTGTTTGTTCTTTAGTTCTTCTAGATCTTTGTTAAACGTCTTTGTGTATTCTCCATCTATACCTCTATTCTATTTCCGAGATTCTGAATCATCTTTACTATAATTACTCTGAATTCTTTTTCAGGTAGATTGCCTATTTTCTCTTATTTCTTTGGTCTTGTAGATTTTTTCCTGGCTCCTTCATCTGTGACATTTTTTTTTTTTTTGCTGTCTCTTTTTTTTATTTTTTTTATGAGTGAGATTGTGTTCCTGTCTTACTGGTTGTTTGGCTTGAGGCTTCCAACACTGGCTGTTGTGTAGAGCTTGGTCTTGGTGTTGAGATGAGGACCTCCATGAGACCCCACTCCGATGAATATTCCCTGGGGTCTGAGGTTCTCTGTTAGTCCAGTAGTTCGGATTCAGAGCTCCCAGCACAGGAGCTTCAGCCTGACCCCAGGCTCATGAATCAAGATCCCACAACCTGTGTGGGGTGGAAAAAAAAAAAAAAAGAACAATAACGAAGTAAAAAATAAAATTATACTAGGAAACTAACAGATATATTAGAAAGAATTTAAAATTAAAAATGAATCAACAACTGGAAGGTATAACAGTACCACAATAGTAAAAAAGAGGAGGAGGGAAAAGACAAAAAAAAAAGGGGGGGGGACGATCTTGGCTGTGGAAGGCAGGGCCTAAGCAAGGGTGAGCTTTGGGTGGTGGGTGGGGCTTATGCTTAGGACCCACAGGGCTGGAAAAGGCTCTGGAGGCTGTGGGGGGGTGAGGCTTAGGCTCAAGGAACAGACAGCGCCCAGGTATGCCCCCAACCCTGGACTCAGAGAGCAGGGGACTTCACCTGGGAGCCCAGCAAGCTCCCTAGGCCTGAGTGGGCCGGGAAAATGCCCCCAGCTCCTCTCCTGCTCCTCCCAGAAGGCCCCTCCCACCTGCCTCCTCTGATCTCCCCAGACTCCCTCCTATGCCCCCAAGGACCCACACGGCCTGGAGGGGGCTTTGGGGGTGTGGTACCAGCCTGGGAGCTCATCAGGCTTCCCGGGTCTGAGTGCACAGGGCAATCACCCTCTGCCCTCTCCCGCTCCTGCTGGAGAGCCCCTCCTGCCTGCCTCTCCTGATCTCTCCAGCGTCAGGGTCACTGATCCTGTCTGGCCTCCACTTCTCCTCCCTCAGTCCCTCGATGTCCTACCAGTTCACTTGGGCATCCCTCCTGTCTCCTTGGGCATCAGGGTCCTCCACCAGTGGCCAGCAGGTGCCCTTGTTGTGGGGAGAAGCTAACTCAGCGTCTTCCCACACCACCATCTTGACTCTGCCCTGGTCATCTATTTTAAATATAGCAGTGTGTCCATGTCAATCCCAAACTCCCAGTCTATCCCTTCCCCAACCCTTCCCCCGTGGTAACCAGAAGTTCATTCTTTAAGTCTGTAAGTCTGTTTCTGTCCTGTAAATAAGTTCATTTGTATCAATTGTTTTTAGATTCTGCATATAAACGATATTATATGATATTTGTCTTTCTCTGTCTGACTTACTTCACTTGGTATGATAATCTCCAAGTCCATCCATGTTGCTGCAAATGGCATTATGTCATTCTTTTTAATGGCTGAGTAATATTCCATTGTATATATGTACCACATCTTCTTTATTCATTCATCAGTCGATGGGCATTTAGGTTACTTCCACGTCTTGGCTATTGTAAACAGTGCTGCAATGAACATTGGGGTGCATGTGTCCTTTTGAACCATGTGTTTCTCTGGATATCTGCCCAGGAGTGGAATTGCTGGATCATATGGTAGCTCTATTTTTAGTTTCTTAAGGAACCTCCATACTGTTCTCCATAATGGCTGTACCAATTTACATTCCCACCAACAGTTTAGGAGGGTTCACTTTTCTCCACACCCTCTCCAGCATTTATTGTTTGTAGATTTTTTGATGATGGCCATTCTGACCGGTGTGAGGTCATACCTCATTGCAGGTGTTTTTTGTTTTTTTTTTTTGACCACACAATGCAGAACATGGGATCTTAGCTCCCCAACCAGGGATCAAACCCACACATCCTGCAGTGAAAGCTCAGAGTCTTAGCCACTGGACCACCAGGAAAGCCCCTCATTGTAGTTTTGATTTGCATTTCTCTCATAATTATCAATGTTGAGCATCTTTTCATGTGTCTCTTGGCCATCTATGCCTTCTTTGGAGAAATGTCTGTTTAGGTCTTCTGCCCATTTTTTGGTTGGGTTGTTTGTTTTTTGGATATTGAGCTACATGAGCTATTTATAAATTTTGGATACTAATCCCTTGTCAGTCACATCATTTGCAAATATTTTCTCCCATTCTGTGGGTTGTCTTTTCGTTTTGTTTGTGGTTTCATTTGCTGCGCAAAAGCTTTTGAGTTTACTTAGATCCCATTTGTTTATTTTTGTTTTTATTTCCATTACTCTGAGAAATGGATCAAAAAAGATATTGCTGCAATTTATATCAAAGAGTGTTCTGCCTATATTTTCCTCTAAGAGTTGCATATTATCCAGTCTTACATCTAGGTCTTTAATCCATTTTGAGTTTATTTTTTTGTAAGGTGTTAAAGAATGTTCTAGTTTCATTTTTTTACATGTAGCTGTCCAGTTTTCCCAGCACCATTTATTGAAAAGACTGTCTTCTCTCCATTGTATAGTCTTACCTCCTTTGTCATAGATTAATCAATCATAGGTGCATGAGTTTATTCTGGGTTTTCTGTCCTGTTCCATTGACCTTTATTTCTGTTTTTATGCCAGTACCATACTGTTTTGATGACTGAAGCTTTGCAATATAATGGGAGGTCTTGATATGTGGAGTAGGCATGTCCAGATGGTGCAGGGCTCCTGGCAGGATAAGACATCTCAGTCCAGTGGCAAAATCAGCAAAGTGTTAAGCAATTCAAAGGACAACACCTGGGACCAGTATTCATAGGCTTATTTCAGGGAGGTGTCTTAAAAGTGTCTTAATTTGCAGAGAGAAGACCAATGATAATCATGGTTTGGGAGTCACAGATTATAGAATACAAATATCTTTTTCCTGTTCTCACAGCTAGTGGTCATTTCCTCTACCCTGTTTTTGAGTGGTCATAAACTTAAGACCATTCGTTAGTCATGGACCAAATGGCTAGAGCAAGGCAGGACTCAGAGAAAGCATCAAATCATTGTATAGTTTGTGAGTAGGGGTTCTGGTTTCCTGTGACTGCGATTTTAGTTTTTTTTCTCCCAGTTTCCCACTACTTCAGATTGTCGACATGATAAGAGAAATTAGAGGAGCTGCTCAAGGGTGGAGTGATAGACAACGACCAGGAGAGGGCATGCACTCCCCAGGAATGC
>NW_006799735.1:204252-214648 GCF_000442215.2 Lipotes vexillifer
CTAAAGAAACAGACATTCAGATATTTCATAAAACAGTGATCTCAGGAGGCCAGAAAATTTAGGGATGCTTGGGATATGTGTGTGTGTGCGCATGTGTGTGTGTGTGTGTGTGTGCGTGCGTGCGTGTGTGTGTATTTCTTCTGGGAGTATATTTTTTGAAATGTATCTCATGATGGCTGTCATTTACTTTTTTTTAATTGATACTATACGTATACATTTTATTATGAAATACAGATAATAAAGAGATAACTTTATACTAAAAAGAACTTAATTCTATTCTTATAAGCTTCTATTAATAATACCAATATATATCCTAGACTTCCAGGATTTGTGTAAATGTAATATACCTACAAAGGCATTACTGCTTAAAACTAAACCCCCAAGGGATTTCTTCAAAAGTACACTGACAGGGCTTCCCTGGTGGCGCAGTGGTTGGGAGTCCGCCTGCCGATGCAGGGGACACGGGTTCATGCCCCGGTCGGAAGATCCCACATGCCGCGGAGAAGCTGGGCCTGTGAGCCGTGGCCGCTGGGCCTGCGTGTCCGGAGCCTATGCTCCGCGACGGGAGAGGCCACAGCAGTGAGAGGCCTGCGTACCGCAAAAAAAAAAAAAAAAAAGTACACTGACAAGAATGTAACCTATGCCCATCTGTGAATTACACCAGTATTCCTAAATATGTTACCCAAAAAACAGTTCAGGGAAGTTCCAAAAATTGAATCTCCAGCTCAGATCTCTCTTCTTCCAGCACTGATCCACACCTTGAAGATACACTTTCCCATGAGTCTTGATCGCCTCTGATGGGCTGTACAGTAACTAGGGCTTTGGTTTAATGGCCAATCCCCCACTTCCACCTTGAGAGCCAACATCCTTCCTAGGAAGTGGCCACCTGTTTGTGCTTGCTTACATGAAGGTATTACATCTCCCCTCATCTCTTCCAACCCCCAGCCCAATGCTCCTGATCAGGACTTGGCTTTCTGATAGAAGATTGAAGCTGACAACGATAGAGAGCAGATGCTGGGCAAAACTGTCAGGTTCCTCTCCCTGGTTCTCCAAGCACACCTTATTTTCTACATCACTGCCTATGAAATAGGCACCTGTTTAAAATTCTTATTGGTTGATATTGAAACATCCCCTCTCAAAAGCATGACAGTGCCACACAAAGACCTGTATGTGAATGTTCATGGCAGCATTATTCATAAAAGCCCCAAACTGGAAGCAATCCAAATATCCATCAACTTGGTGAACATATTTTTTTAATTGGGGTATACATGCATGGTAGCATACTACTCGGTAATAAAAAGAAAAAACTACTGAGACATGCTTCAAGATGAATCACCCTCAAAGCAACATGCTAAGTGAAAGATGTCAGATACAAAGGACTACATATTTTATGATTCCATTTATTTGAAATGTCCAGACAAAGAAAGCGTATAGACAGAAAGCAGATCAGTGGTTGCCCAGGGCTAGGGGTAGGAGTGAGGATTGACTGTAAAGAGGTACAAGGGAACTTTCTACAGTGATGGAAATGTTCTAAAAGTAGATTGTAGTGATGGTTACACAGCTCTATAAATTTACTAGAATCGTCAATTGTGTAATTACAGTAGGTAAATTTTATGTTATATAAATTATACCTCAATAAAGCTGCTAAAAAAATTAAAAAGATGACAGTGATCTCTCTAGATTCTCTATGGAATAGGTTCTCTTCCCCCAAAACAGAGTTCACAGCATAATCCCCAGGTCACCTGAAGGCCTGAAGATTAAGGGAATATAGGAATGTCTAGTGGGTGGGAACCTGGGTGTGATTGTGTGCTCACCAAGGAATCGTTAGCAACATCTGACAAGTCCTTGGGCATAGCAAGTATAAATCTCAGTCCACAAATTCTTGTGTTCAAGAATTATCACATCCCTTTTCTGCATAACCTGAATCGATTCCTATTTTCAACCTTCATCCACCTGGCTGATAAAGCAATCATTGTCATTGTTTATTGAAATTCCCACTTCTTGTTCACACCCTTTAGTTAGGCCATGGAGCCAAAACATTGATGGTTGAGGTGTCATCTTGTCCTTGGTCATCAGTTTGCATACTACTAGGGCCCTAACTTCATGACCCCTTCAAACCAACATTCCTCTGCTGTTTCAGCTCAGCCCTCAGGCACAA
Organism: Lipotes vexillifer; assembly: GCF_000442215.2. Classification (NCBI taxonomy): domain Eukaryota; kingdom Metazoa; phylum Chordata; class Mammalia; order Artiodactyla; family Lipotidae; genus Lipotes; species Lipotes vexillifer. The sequence goes on from NW_006799735.1 coordinate 206,411, forward strand.
GAATCCTTGCTGAGATGGCCTGCGGCCCTGTCTAGGCTACAGGTTGCAAGTCATTGGCATGGAGGCTACATCTGGCCGGCAGATGTGCTTTGTTTGGCCTACTCTATGTTTTAAAAACATTTTAGCCAACTTTTAAAGGTCAGGGGAGTTCACTATAAAAAAAAAAAAGCACAATTTCTGGCTTCTCTGGAAAATCAGGAAAACTAGCAATTATGGACCACCTCACCACGTGGCAACAATCACAGGCGCTGAGAAGGGGCTGCCCATCCAATGTTTGACACAGACCCATCCAACCTCAATTATCTCCCCAACACTGAGGTGGGGTGCCAGTTGACGTTTTTATAATATTCACAAGATTTTTTTTGTTTTGTACACCAGGCCCTTTTGCAACCATTTGTCTGTCCTGCCTTTGCCATAGCAGGTGTTTGAGATCCCCGCTGTGACTGCACCATGCAGCCACCCTCTTACTGCTTCCCCAGTAGACTGGACATACACTCTTCTGCTTCCCTCTCCCCTGCTGACAGTAATCTCTTGCTAGTCTGTGAAAGAACTTTCTCTCTCCATTTGTTTTAAAAGCTGTTTTCCTTTGACTAGCCTATTCATTTTTAGCTCTGGGGATTAGCCTTTTAAAAACCAAAACTAGGAAATGCATTTTTTGGGGGGCAACATGAGCTTTTGTCCTTCTATAGACCTCTCTTAAGATTAGGGGAGCAGAATCCAATATTTCTGCCTAAAAGAAGGGAGAAGAGAAAATATTACAGAACAAGGGAGCATAGGTTAATATCTCAAAATATTAGCCCATAGGAGTAACTTTGTTTTCAGGTATCTAATTAAAACACATACTAGTTGAGTCAAACCACTCATCAGTTATTACAAACATATTCCATCTTTTACTTGAAGTCAAAATATAATCTGTTCAGTGAGTTATTATTCCCTTTGCTTGTAATATTGCTGGGCTGTTAATACTAGAGGAGCGTGTAACTATGCAGTTAAATGCCAAGGCCCCCCTTGAATGGAAAGGATGCTTCAACTCAGACCTGGGTCAGGAGCTAGCTCCCCTAAACACATAACCTAAGTCACTGGGTACCCTTTCCTGTCTCTGGTGTGTGTGCTGGAGAGCAAACCCAGCAGGCAGAACAGAACTCTGAGGAGGTCAGGAAGCCAGGCAGGGAAGGGCCATGCCTCAGTGAATGCTCAAGTCAAACAGAACTGTAAGAAGCCAACGAAAGAAACTCCATTCCTGGGATTAACAATAAAAAAGCAGACGGCCTGTAGGCATTTATCCAAGCACACTGGAGGGGAGCAGAGGACTCCTCTGCAGGCTGTACTTGGAATGAACTTTGAGCATTTACAGATGGGAAGGCTGAGGGCTCTGTGTAAACAGTTATAAAGGCGCAGAAACAAAGAAGCTGCAACCCAGTACAGAATGTCATCAAGCCACACAAAAGGAATCCACTGGCCCAAGAGAGTGCAAAACAAGGATTCCAGGCAGAGTGGATACAATCACTTAGCCACTGACTAGGCTTATTACCAGATCTCAGGGGGACAGGCCCTGGAAGTTATTGTTTAAAGCTCATTAAATGATGCTAATAGTTCTTTTTCTTTCTTTATAGTTGATTTACAATGTTATATAAATTTCAGATGTACAACACAGTGATTCACAATTTTTAAAGATTATACTCCATTTATAGTTATTATAAAATATTGGCTATATTCCCTGTGCTGTACAACATATCGTTTTAGCTTATTTATTTTATATATAGTAGTTTGTGCCTCTTAATCCCCTACCCCTATCTTGCTAAGAGCAATGATATTGAGAGGCAGTGTAAATTAATCACTCAACCAATCAGTAGAAATAGCAGCATGCCCATTGCAATACCAAGACACTTTTTCCCTTTAGGTACTGAAGCTGATTTGGAGGGAAGTGGCCAGCTATAAATCTCCTGTCGTTTATTACAAAAGTTGGGTTGGAGGTTGGGAGGCACAGCTAAATGGAAGACCTATTCTTTCTACCCCTGAAGAGATGCCTCACTGCCCAAGGGGGAATATGTGTTCTTTCCAGCTCAGATATTAACTGGGAAGGCAGCCAATGACCAAGGACATAAAGAGATGATTGGATGGGATATAATTCCTACATAGTGTGTTAACTTTCCTTTACGTGTGTTTAGAAACCTTTGTTTTATTGGACAACTTAATCCCTGCTGGAGCACATAAATCTCTGTAGACGGCGGAGGCCTATAGGTATGTATGTCCCAGAGACTCTATTAACATCCAGAAAAGCAGACTCTCCAGCAAGTGACGCCATATCTGTCCCCTTTGGACCCACCCTCACGATTGGTCCCTGGACAGAGAAACCTCACATGAGGCTGCCCATCCCTCTCTGTGCCCACCTGCTAAGTCACTTGCCAGGGCCAACTGAGCCTCAGGAGCAGCCCTGACTGAGCCCTTGTCCATCCTGGTCCACATTTTGGGCTTTCTATTTTTTTCCTTGTTGTCTCCCTTCTATTTTTCCCACTTCTACCTTTGTTCCATAAACTATCTGGGCTGGAATAAACTGTGCCCTTGCCTTTGTATGGGATGAAACCAGTTTGTGGCCAAGTACTGGCTCTGGCAATTAGAATGGGACAAATCTAGACCATCTCATCCCCTATCCTTATGCCACCTTGCCCTCCCCTGTCTCACTCGTCCTCCGGTTCAAGTGCTCCCAGCACCAGCTCCTGGCATATGAACAGCATCTGGACATATGGTCAGTATCATGGTTTGTGGTGAAGGAATCACTGAGAGGCCAGGAGGCCAGTAAGGGAAAACAGAAAGCTTAGAAGAAGGTCAGCATGCAAACTTGACCCCTTAGGTGCATGGCAAGATTCCCAGTAACTAATGACTAGAAATTGGATGAAGAAATCATTGGAAAAGATAGTCAAAACATAGCTCAGACAGAAGCATCATTTGGCTAGCCAGAGCCACATTAATAACAGTTGGAAATTATTAGAATAATTTGATCAATGACTTTTGCTGCCACTTATACCATTTGTTATATAGTTTTTAAATATATATAATTTAGACATGTGCTGTCCAATATGGCAACCAGTAGCCCAATGTGGCTATTTAAATTTAAGGTAATTAAAATTAACTAAAATTAAAAATTCAATTCCTCAGTTGCACTAGTCACATTTCAAATGCTTGATAGCCACATATGGCTGGTGGCTACCATGTTGAACAGCACAGGTATAGAATATTTCTAGCATCTCAAAAAATTCACTGCATTTTCATATATCAGGTTACCTCTCCCTCCATATCAAGTAAGCAAGTATATTGTATATTGCTTGTAGCTCTGGTCACTGTGAAATTTACCTTCACTGTGGAGGTAGCTGACACGGCAGTCTGGGCCACCTACTTATGCAATCTACTCGTAACTTCTGTTCCTCTTTTGCAAATATTAATGTACTATTTCCACCTTACAATAGATCGATGATACTCTTATGCACCTTATGACTCTGCAGGTTGATAATATTCAATTTAGGGTAAGCAACTCAAGTTTCATAGTCACTTTTACCTCCATGATTAAGAGTCTTAATGCCTATTGATGTCCATTAGTTTCCGAGGACCTGTTATTTTAAGCAGAGATGAACTCTAGATTCTGGGAGGTCTGTCTACACTGCCATTTGCCTATTGGAGCTTGCCAGAGGTTCCCCATATCTACTGTCTATACCTCTAGCACCATCAGATCTGCAGGATGACATGGCCAAGTGGCAGAGAAGATTGCACAACAGCCTGAATCTGCTGCCATCACCTCCAATCTGAGCTCTAATCAAAATTGTAAACTTTTCCCCTAATCTGATAAACTGATTGGAGGTGGTACTCCCAAGCATGGAATAAGTTCCCTCAAAAAAACAGTGGGAGAGTGGTGGAGGAGGTATGGATTGGGAGCTTGGGGTTAGCAGATGCAAACTATTATACATGGAATGGATAAACAACAGAGTCCTACTGTATAGCACAGGAAACTATATTCAATATCCTGTAATAAACCATAATGGAAAAAATATGAAAAAGAATATATATATGTAAAACCGAATCACTTTGCTGTACAGCAGAAATTAACAGAACATTGTATATCAACTATACTTTAATAAAATAAATTATTTAAAAACAAAAACAAAAAAATAGACCCAACCAAGCACTATTTCTCTTTCTTAATGGGGGTCCAAGATGCAAAAATGCATTCTTTACATTAGAGAAGAATTTCCTGGAATGTCCCAGATCAGTGGTTCACCACAAAACTTTAAAATGTTCCAGGACCTCTGGTATATAAGTATGTGACTAGAATATCTAGGGTAAATGCTGCTTCCTGCTTACCAAGTCTATTTAGCATAATGGTATCAAAATAGTGGACCGATATAATATTTTAAGGTAAGTCAAGACAACCAAGTTTCCTCCCAACTAAATTATGACATAGAGGAGAGTTAGCATGAAAACACTGAAGCAAAACAATGAAGGTATCCTGCCCTGCTGTGTGAAGTGATCTCTCTTGCATGCTTCCCTATTCAAGGGATGAAGAAGCATGCATTGCCCAAGAGCAACCAGAGAAGATGTTGATCTGCTCCAGCAAAGATACCACATCTGGCAAAGCTGCTGCAATTGGGCCACCATCTGATTAAATTTGTCCATTCCAAAAAAAAAAATTTGTCCATTCCTCCCATAACAGTCTTTTTTCTAATAAACCAGGAGACTAATGTGAGGGTTCTATCAGCAGCTAAGTATTTATCCCAATTATACATTTCAGAACGGGGAAATAACCACAAGTTGAGTCCACAGATCGATTGAACCTCCAGTGAAATGGACTTGAGCCCACTCTCCATTTACTACCAGCCATCTGTAAGTCCTCATCCTGACCAGAGGACCATGATGACAATGACAGCCCATATCTAACATCCTTGAAACACATAGCTATTCTTCTTTCTGGAGTGTACTATTACCCTGCAAAAACCAAGGGAACAGCACAAACTATTATAAGTAAGGCAAGTACCCTGTGGTACATAAGCTGAACCTGTATATTTTAGTAATTTGTTTCAAAGTTCTCTATATTCTGGGTTTTTTAAAATCTATCTCTCTGCAAATAACACAATGTCTTAACTAACATAGCTTTATTAAAATTTTAATATCTGTTAGAGCAGTTTTCTTCTTTGGAAATGTCTTGAGTCTTCTCGACCTTTTGCTCTTTCATTTAAGTTTCAAAATCAGCTTTTAAGTTCCATGAAAAACTCTGTTGTGATTTGAAATGGATTTGACTTCAAGAGAGCCATCATTTATGTAGGGGATAGCAGTGTAAGATTATTTGTAGCTACGGAATAGAGATTTCATGGGAGTGAGCGTGAATAAAAATTAAAGGGATTATCTGAGAATGTTTTCTGACAACTGGTATTTGTCCCAACAATGTTTTTACTGTTTCATAATAAATTTTAAACTCTTGTATATGCAGATTTTTTTTTTTTTTTTTGCGGTATGCAGGCCTCTCACTGTTGTGGCCTCTCCCGTTGCGGAGCACAGGTTCCGGACGCGCAGGCTCAGCGGCCATGGCTCACGGGCCTAGCCGCTCCGCGGCATGTGGGATCTTCCCGGACCGGGGCACAAACCCGTGTCCTCTGCATCGGCAGGTGGACTCTCAACCACTGCACCACCAGGGAAGCCCTATGCAGATCTTTTAAGAAGTCAGGTGGTAAAGGGGAGGAATGAGAAGAGAATATAGCTTGGAAATAAAGCTTTAAGTTTGAAGGAACATATTTTTGTTTTCTTTGCTATTGAGCTAGCAAAATTTGAAGATATTTACAGATAAAAGTAAAGAAGCCAGCGGAAATATGGAGAGTAAAGATCGAAGAGAAAAGATGATTGAGGAAGCAACAGTTCAGCAAATATAGAGCAGAATTCTGTGTGTGTGTGTGCGTGCGCACACATGCATGCACACAGAATTTCAAGAGTTCACAATATTAAAGAGGAAACTTTTTCCCAAATCATCACCTCCAAACAGTCTCATTATGTGTAATTATTCTAATAGAATGGAGGGAAATCATTAGATCTGAGAGACTGAGGAACTGTAGGAACAAAGAATTATTGTAGGAAACATGACCCATTTTCAGAGTTTTTCTTAAAAAGGAAATGAAATATGACTTGACAATTAGTAAATTTGACTGTAGAGAGCATCTCAAGTTAATATTCCCAGCCAGTTTTATGACTTTTTATGTAATTCCATAAGAGCTACTTAAATTTCTCTGTATGCTATAATTTTACCCATCTTACTTAGGAGGAAAATTTCTCTATTTCATAATTCAAGGGGAACATTTTTTATAAATTAGAGATTGGGTTTCTTTTTAGGAAAAAATATTAAGAACTGAACAAAAAGTATTATAATAATAAATCACTTTCCCTTCAAATGCACACATCTTTTTTTGAAATTTAATAATATAATAATGAAAGCAAGTTTAAAATCAAATTATGTCATGGACATTCAACAAGCAAAAATATACTAAAAATTGAATGGTGATTTTAGTTTTCTTGCCAGAAGAATATTCTGTTTCACAAGCATAGTCTTAGGAAGTTTGTGATCTACACTCAGTTGTTTTAAAGTTACTGCTCATGATTTAATCTAATTTTAATTTGCTATATCTGAGAAAGTGTGTGTATGATTCCATGGCTTATAAAATTATTTTAATAATTAAAGTAAAAATGATTAAAGTGCAAATAGAAGAGGTTGTGATTTCTCTTACATTACTAAAAAAATTGCCAGTGAAAGTGGTATGAGTATTAGTAATTTTATTAGTGTTACACATGACTACAGGGATAGCAATCCTTAATGCTATATCTCTTCAATCATCTTTGTCTTTAAATGGCCACATGCGGTTCTTGCTTTTGTTCTATTTTGTGTTTTGAGGGTGTTTTACTCTCCCACTTACCCCCCCCCCATACACACACACCTTAATAATTTTGTGGCTTTTGGAATAATTTATAAATAAGTTATAAATAACTTTTAATTAAAACAAAACTAGTTCCTTCACTGTATCCCAGATAGATAAAATCATTTTTCTTTAAGCAATTAGTGCTCAAAATTATGGTTCCAGAAGTATATGACAATGACGACTTGATGGAGTAACAAACTGTAACACATACAGCAACTGGCTCACTCAGTGAGACTTAATTCAGTGGTTGACTAAATCTCACAAATGTGTGAAAATGTGTGCTGATTCCTAGATTTTATTTTTTAATGTGTAAATGGGGAGTTTGAAATGCAGTTATTTGCCGTAATAAGTCTGAGGTCTTTCAGTGACAAAGTTCCAGAGCTGAAATTAGTGTCACCAACTTTTAACTCAGCCTATTACATTCTAATGAACTGGTTGCATTTGTCTGGATTTAAATGGAATCATACATAGGACTTCCAGAATGGTGGTGTAAGGACCCTCTTCCCCACAGAACAACCACAAATGATTAAAACTATATAAAAAAACAATGACTTAAAGTCTCTGGAAATTGTCCTAAGGAAATAGAGAAAATGGTAAAATTTTAATTCAAGAAAACTCACTCAATCTTTTTAAGAACAGTAGAGTCTGTGGTAATCGAGCCATAAACCTCTTCCTCCCACCCCCTCAGCTCAGCATCATGGAAACTACCCGTGGTGGGTGTATTCAAGAACACAGATCTCCCTCTCCATCTTGCTCTCAGGCTATAGCTATGAAATCTTCCCAGGAGGAACATCCTCCAGCAATACTCATCCCCCCAGCTCCTTGTTCCAGAAACTCTATTCTAGGAAAGGGCAGTTAAGAGATCTGGGACTCCCTTCTTCCACCCAGAAGGGATGAAGAGTAGAAACACTACAGTAGGCCCCAGTCACTCTTGCCCCAGCTTGCTCATAGAGTGGAGGTTTCTAGCTGGGGCAGTCAAGATGAGAAAACCAGAGACTATCAACCTCACCCAGCATTTCATTTGGATGACAGTGTTATCCCCATCTCCAATCCCCTAAAGTGGCACAGAGGTTTTACACAAGGGTAGTGAGACAGGCCATAAGAACAAATAGCTCCATAGCTCTGTAAATACAATATCCAGGGGCCCAAATTTAATTGAATCAAACTGTGGAGAAATTTATGCCCCAGGGCATTGTTGAAAACAATAGAGCCATCAGCTGGCAATTAGTGAAGGTAACAGAGGGGCATTATCAACAGAGGCAAAAAACTTAACAGAGAGAGCAGGGAAAGA
>NW_006799735.1:214806-218715 GCF_000442215.2 Lipotes vexillifer
GGGAAAGAGATAAAGAAAGCCCTGATGAAACCACTGCCATCCTGAGTGACTGTGTGTCTACCCAAGGCTGAACCCTATGAAGAACCACATCAGAGGATATACACTGCGGGATATAGATTTCTTTAAAATTGTCTATTTCAACACAAATGATGAGATATGTAAAGAAACAGGAAAGTATGACCTATATACAGAACAAAAAAAATACAGGCGAAAATGCTGCCTTTGAGAGGGCTCAATGATCAAACTTTGCAGACAAAACTTCAAAGACCTATTATAAAATATTCAAAGAACTGAAAGAAACCATGCATAAAGAAGTAAAGGCAGATATAATGGCAATGTCTCATCAAATAGAGAATGTCAAAAAAAAGAGATACATACTGTGCAAGAGAACTGAATAGAAATTCTGGAGATGAAAAGTAAAAAAACTCAAACAAAAAATTCACTAGAGAGACTCAACAGTAGATTTAAGCTGACCAAAGGGAAAGTCAATGAACTTGAAGATGATTGATATAGATTATGTAATCTGAATAAACAGAGAAAAAAACGGATGAAAAAATGAGCAGAGTCTCAGAGAACACAACATACCTAAACTTATGGAATGCAGTTGAAGCAGTGCTTAGAGAGAAATTTATAGCACAAAATACTTTAAAAGAATAAATATCTTAAATTAATAATCTGACTTTTCACCTTATGACACTCGAAAAACATGAGCGCACCAGACCTAAAGCTAACAGAAGAGAGAGAATAGTAAAAATTAGAATGGAGATTAAAGAAATAGGAGATAGAAAAACAACAGAGAAAATCAACTGAACAAAAAGTTGTAATGACCACAAAATTGACAAATCTTTAGGTAGATTAACTGGGAAAAAAGAGAAAAGACTCGAATGAAGGAGGGAACATCACTACTGACCTTATGGAAATGAAAAGGATTTTAAAGGAATAATATTAGCAATTGTATATAAGCACATTAGATAATTTAGATTAAATTAACAAACTCCTAGAAAGAAAGAAACAGCCAAAACTGACAAAAGAAGAAATAGATATGAATAGATCTATAGTAAGTAAAAAGAATAAATTAGTTAATTTAAACCTTCCCACAAAGAAGAGTCCAGTGCCAGATGGATTTACTGATACATTCTACAAAATGTTTAAATAAAAATAAACACTCATTCTTCATACTCTTTCAAAAAATAGAAGATAATAATTCTTGACTCATTTTATGAAGCCAGTATTACCATTATGTCAAAATGAGACAAAGGCATGACAAAAAAGCAGAGACCAATATCTATTATGAATATAAATACAAAGATCTTCAACAAGATATAGCAAACTGACATGGCAGTAATATATAAAAGGGATTATACACCATAACCAAGTGGAATTTATTTCAGGAATGCAAAGTTGGTTTAACATCCAAAAATTATTTATAGTAATACACTATATCAATAAATTGAAGGATAAAAAGTATATGATTATTTCAGACACAGAAAAAGCATCTTCATGTTAAAAACTTAATAAAATAGGAATAAAAAGAAATTCCTCAACCTGAAAGGTAACTTCTATTAAGAAAAACCCCACAGCTAGCATTATACTTAATGGTGAAAGACCAAATGCTTTTCCCCTAAGATCAGAAATGAGATGAGGATGTCTACTCTCACCTCATCTATTCAACATTATACTGGAGGTTCTAGCTAGGACATTTAGGCAAGAAAAATAAATAAGGCATTCACACTGGAAAGAAAGGATCAAAACTATTTCTATTTTCAAATGACATTATCTTGTATAGAAATATATTAAAGCTAAAATCCACTAAAAACTATTAGAATATTAGTATTAGTGAATTAGTTACTATATTATATAATCACTATCAGATCAGATCAGAAGATCAACATACAAAAATCAATTGCATTTCTGTGTACTAAAACTGAACATTTCAAAAATAAAATTAATAAAAGAATTCAATTTCCACTAGAATCAAAAACAATAGAATACTTAGGTGTAAATTGAACAAAACACATAATACTTTACACTGAAAACTACAAAAATTGATGCAAAGAATTAGAGGATCTAAATAAATGAAAAGCTATGTCACGTTTATAGATTTAGGAGACTTAATGTTGTTAAAATGGTAATATTTCCCAAATTAATAGACAGATCCAACACAATTCCTATCAAAATCCCTGTATTCTGTTTTTGCGGAAATTGATAAACTCATCCTAAAATTCATATTGAAATCCAAGAGACCCACAATAGCCAAAACATTCCTAAAGAAAAGAACAAAGATGCAGCACTCAGACTTCCCAATTTCGAAGCTTAGTTCACTAATCAAGATAGTGTGCTCTTGATGTGAGGATAGACAGAGAGATCAAGGGAATAGGACTGAGAGTCCAAAAAATAGACCCTCACATTTATGATCAATTGATTTTTGACAAGGGTACCAAGACGATTTAATGGAGAAAGAATAGTCTTTTTCACGTATGATGTTGAGACACTGGGTATCCACATGCAGAATTAAGCGGTACCCTTTCCTTATACCACACACGAAAAATTATTCCCAGAAGATAGACATCACTGTCAGAGCTAAAACTGTAAAACTTATAGAAGACAACACAAGAGGAAACTTCATGACCTGACTAGGCAAAACCCTCTTAGATATGCCACCCAAACCATAAGCAACAAAAGGAAAAATAAGTTTCATGTCATCAAATTTAAAATATTTGTTTCAGATGACAGCATCAAGAAAGTGAAAAGACGACACAAAATAGAAGAATACAAATTATATGCCAATAAAAGAGCTTAAAAAATAAGGAAAAAGAGAAACATGATCTAGGTGCTATGGAACATTTTGCATGGGATCTCAGATCCTTCTTTTGTGTCAAGATATAGTCCTACTTTCCCCACATATTCCCTCTTTTACTTCACCTCTCTTCATGTGTAGAGTAGGAGAGAAATAATGAAACAGAAAAAATCAAGAGCAGTTGCTTTTCTAGTAAACTTTGGGAATATTTGTTTAGATCTTGTGAAAAATTAGAAGATCACTAACTCAGAATTCTACTAAGCTTGAAAGGAAAGTCTAAGTATGTAGCCTACTTACCATACACATCAACTTTACCTACATGATTACTCTGTAATGATTCTATAAGATTAACAGAAAATATATGTAAAAATATACATATTAAAATATATCAGATTTTAAAAATCAATAATCCCACCTATTAGTTCCTCAAAGAATAAGTGCAGCGTATTTCTTAGAGCAGCACTAGATAGATTGTAGGTAATTAAGTTATACCTTGAAAAATATTGCCTCCAGATGGTAAATTAACTCAGTTTTTCTAATTAATATTTTAATAAATTACTCACCTTGGAGTTCTAAGAGTATAGGCTTTAAGCAGATTTCAAACTTAAACTATCCCTTAAATTCTTTTACCAGGATTACTAATATTTCCTAAAGAACTATTTATTTTCTAACTTGTTCATTTTCATTACTTAATATGCTGCTGGGAATACTTTGTCTTGGGCCATGTCTAGACATCCAGATGGTTTTGATAAATTCACTTGAAAAAGAGGCTGAGTTCAGTGAAATGGCTAATCATTTTTTTTAAACTGAGCATGTTTTCTTCTAAAGAATGCCACAAAATCATCTTGACTGAATTATTCACCTTTCAACTGATTATTCTGGCCGCAGGTCAATCAGAAACATCATGTTCTATGATGCAAACTTAATATTTAGCACAGAGATACTTAACAGAGACATGATTCTTTAGTGGGAGCAGGGAGGGTACAGGGTGGTGGAAAGGAGCCTTGCTTTTAATGACCAGCCAGTTAAATACTGCCAAATAAATACATCCATCATTTTCACAAGCAAAATCATATCCAAAATCTAAGCAGAATTTTATTTCTAAGGGAAAG
>NW_006799735.1:218741-220520 GCF_000442215.2 Lipotes vexillifer
GGGAAAGAGATGTTGTTGAGGAAGCCAACTAAGAATCACTCTTTGAACTATTATACACTGACTATCTTTAAATCAGGCCCAATAATAGACATGTTCATCAAATGTGCAGCTTTCTCAGGTGGCAGAATGTAATGTTTTATTTGCTGCAGCCAAAAGAAAAAGGCTAGAACATGACAAGACTCACTGCACACCTCTTGGCAGATACACAAATGATTATCTCTTGTTTACTCTGTCAGACATATCCTGGATTCTAAATGGAGGAAGGATGTGCATTATTCACTCATTATGATTCTAGAGCCCAAGATCATGATTGTTCCTTCATTCATTTATTCAACAAATGTGAGAATAAATATTTGTTATGTATCTACCATGTGGCAGCTCTAAAAGAGGTGAACAATATATAGAAGGCTTATATAATTCTCAGAGTGATTCTATGACATAGAAGCCGACGGCCAATTAAATTATGTAATTTATCTAAAGCCGCACACTCTCCCAAGTGGAAGATCCAGGATGGAACAGTTCCCTCAGACCATAAGAACGTTTGTTTTTTACTTTGCTGGTTTATTTCTTTAAAGATATTCCTTTAATTTTAACTACAACGTATTTTATATATTTTAAAAAGAATAAAAATAGCTCAGCATTCAACAACCAGATTTAAGGGAACTTAACACTTCACAGCATTTGCTTCAGGTCTTAAAAAAAAAAAAAAAGAAAAGGAATTAAGTATTACAGATCCAGCTATAACACTAACTCCATCCTTTCCCCTTCCTGATTTCCTAGAGTATCCACTGCGCTGAAGACGCTTTACGTCATTCCCATGCATGTTATGTTAGCCAGTGCCTATGTATTTCTACATAGTTATGTTGTTTTATGTGTTTAAGTTTACATAAATGGTATCACTTTATGAATCTGAAACTTTTTTCATTTTATATGATATCTATCAGATGTCCATTTTGATATATGAATATATGATTATTTCTTTCTTTAACCAATAAATTATATTAACATGCATTTTTAAATGTCCAAGTACCTATGTTTTTGCTAATGATTTCTAATTTTATTATTTACGTCTGTTGAGAGTTTCTTTGTGGCCAAAGCACGTTCATTTTTAAAGAGATTTCTTGTACTTGAAAATAACATGAAACTGTCTAATTGTTTTATACACATTCCATGTATGGCTATTATGTCAAGCTTATAAATTGCTTTGTTTAAATACTCCATATTGACACTAATTTTTGTTTGCTCAAGCAACTAATGTTTTAAAATATTAAGTAGAATTACAAATCTTTCTCTGTGATTGCATATCTATAAATTTCTATTTATAATTTTTACTTCATATATATTAGTATGTGTTTTACCAAAATCATATCTTCCTTTTATCATGTAATGCCCTCTTCTCCATAATAATGTATTTAACTTAAAATCTATTTTGTTTGATAATCATCCTTCTGAACATCGTTATAGTATGTCTCTTATAAACAAGGTATAGCTGATTTTGTAGTTTAAACAAATTGAGAATTTTTCTCTTTTACCTTGTGTGTGTGTATTGATTGTAGTTTCTGATGGTAGATATATTACTATCATATTATTGTGTACTGTTAACAATGCTTTTCCTTTTCTAATTATTTTTTCCTCGATTCTATTAGATTGATGTGTCCTTAGTTCTATTTTTAAAGTTTTTAAAAATATGCATATTTGACAAGCTCTAAATTAAATCAACAATTCTACACAGCTACTGACTAACAATGAGTACTTTTTTTTTTTTTTTTTTTTTTTTTT
>NW_006799735.1:220546-222526 GCF_000442215.2 Lipotes vexillifer
TTTTTTGTGGTACACGGGCCTCTCACTGTTGTGGCCTCTCCCCTTGCGGAGCACAGGCTCTGGACGCGCAGGCTCAGCCGCCATGGCTCACGGGCCCAGCCGCTCCGCCGCATGTGGGATTTTCCTGGACCGGGGCACGAACCCGCGTCCCCTGCATCGGCAGGTGGACTCTCAACCACTGCGCCACCAGGAAAGCCCACAATGAGTACTTTTAATTGCTTTACATCAGTTGCTCAGAAAAAAAAAATGTAGTTTCTCCAGTTACTAATACATAGAAAAAAGCAACTGCCATATGATATGGTAAACTTTAAAATCAAAAACATCCCTGTAAATATCTCTGAGTTGTTACTTGATTATCCTTGTGTGAAGTTAATGTGGCATGTGTGTTAATGTGATTTGAACCAAGATAAATTTAGGACTCAGAGGAATAGCTCAATTGTTCTCATGATGGAATTTTTGCTAAATTCGAAGATGTTCAAGTTTCACATTGTAAAAACTTTAAAATAATACTTAGAAAGTTGACAAACAGCATTGGAAAGTTTGAGTTTTATTAATAAAAACAGAAATAAGACACACTCCTCAATAAAAGAAAGCCAAGTTTTATTTTTTCAGAAATAATTTTCTGCTATTTTCATACTAATACATAGACGAATGTGTGATTAGGGTTCCTAACTTTTATTCTATTGAGCAACGTTTCACAGCAGTTAGAAACAAAGGAATCTCACTTTAACATCTATCTATTGTATCTATCATCTATCTATCGATCTACCTTCCTATCTATCTATCATCTATTTGTATATGGCAGAAGACTACGTAGAGGAAAAATAGAGAAGTGATTTTAAAATTTAAAAATATAAAAAATAATTTAAAATTCTAATAAAAATATTAGAATCTGTGTGAAAAGGCTAAAACAATGTTAAGAGGAAAATTTATCGTTTTAAATAATATAATACATATCAGGAAAAAATGAGATTAATTTAGTTACAACTTCAATATTATTAAAATTGTTCCCGAGCACAGAAAAGAAATGAAAACTTCTAGATTCTTTAGTAAAAGCCATCGGAACATTTATTTCACCCCACCCCCCAAATAGTACTAAAAATGGGAAAGTACAGACCAATCTCAAATATTAAATATATATAATATTTATATTATATTAGCCTTATTATACCATTGGGAACACAAATGATGGGGAGGGGAAAAATGTTGAAACCACACTGGCTCTTAATTTCCTCTATCTGGAAGGTTACATATCACTTTTTACAGTTCCTTCGTTAAAGAACTGCTCACAAGAACACACCCCAGCTGAAGAAGCAAGTGGGAAATGAACAGAAAAATGGGTATTTGATGAACATTAATGATATCTCCTACAGATATATTCTTGGTTTAAAACATAAAACAATAAATTGGAATGCCTTTCCAGCTTGCTGTATATCAGGTATATAATCCTCAGAAGTCAGTGTTGACTTATGTGAGGTAAATGGCAATGTCTTCCTCTCAGGAGCATACTTCTGAGCATTTAAACATACTTAAGTTTCTACCGTTAAAAAAATTAAAATCTCTCTTTCCAACCCCATAATTCTCCAGTTATTGTTCCACCTAAGCCAGTGGCACATAATTAGCTAAGACTAATTATAGCAACATGTAGTCTAATTATAGACTAACTCATAGCAACTAATGGGGAGCCTTGGCTATTATGTGAGTTGTCAGTTGTGCATGATTTAAATAAATATCTTATACCCACTTGATAAATAAATAAACCAAGGCTTATAAGATTAATTGATAAACCAGTTAGGGTTATAGAACCAAAACATGGAGGTCTTTTGACTCTAAATCCTAGTCTTTTACCATCAACATAGTATAGTAGGTAAATGATCTCTCTATGCTGTTAACATTGTCTTCAAAATTTCCCCCTTCACTTGGGTTCCCCTAGGAGTTCAGGGCCAGAGAGGGAGGACACTTCCTTCCCCACTTTCCCTA
>NW_006799735.1:222620-255512 GCF_000442215.2 Lipotes vexillifer
TAGCTTTCTTCTGACTACTCATCAAAATTTTCTGTCCCAAGTTTCTCTTCCAAAGAGAACTGATGTCAGCAAGATGAAAAAAGCACAATATAGTCAGTCATCTTAAAGAGTAACTTTGGGAAAACAATGACTTGACATTCTTACACAATAGAATTTGACAATATGACTGCAATAATTTGAGAAACCTACACATTTCCACTAGGTAGGCAACTTTCTGTGCTGTCTCTTTAGAGGGCATATCTTGAATATTAATGATTATCACATCCCCATTAAATCATTATACTGACTGATTACCTAACTTTGGTATTATGGTAATTCATCCTAAATTATACAATAAACCTTAGTTTTAACTAAATACTCTAGATATATTTCCCAAGAGAAAATGAAATTCATGGAATATTTAAACACATGAACAAAAAATAATTACAAAGCCATTATCAAGTATTCAGATTGTATTTCATAGTAAACTCAAAGCGTATTTAGTAGATTTTTTCCAATGTAATTTAAAAACCTAAAGTCATAAAAAATAATTTTCTCATGTTATATTATGCTTTTGTTTTAATAGAAGTAGCACCATGAAAACGTTCATCAGAACTGTTTAATGTCAAGTATTAAAATAAGGCATAAGCCTTTTCCAAGTCCAGTAATTATATAAAAGTGCATTATTGATATTAATAGATGTTTCCATACTTATCATTACCAAATTTGTTATTTTAAAGTCATTTGCATTTTAAACTGATACCATTTTTATGTAGTCCAATGTGCTGTAAAAGTTGCAGATGCCTATTAAAGAAATAAGCACCGATTGCAGTTTGCATTGTTACCATTAGGTGGCAATAGTTGTTTCTCTGTAATTTACAAAAGAATTTAAAGTTACTTTAACATTTTTATTTCTGGGGTGCACCAGTTCACTTCAAAAGTCCTTCTGCTTTAATGGCAACCTATGAAAAGAAAAGTGTTAAACAGTTGATCCAAAATAAGACCGACTGTGTTAGGGTTTTTAGAAACCCCAAATCAATGAAAACATTATGGTATGCTTCATTTTCTCCATATATATAAAATAAAAACAGTTAAATAAAATGTACATGTATATAGATAGTAAAACTTTTATTCTAGATTTTTTGTTTTCAACATTCTGGATAAATCCTTTGAAGCTAAATCAACCTCAGTCTCAATCTCTCTCTCTCCAAATCTCTCTTGCTCTCACTCTCCCCTATTTATTTATCTACTTATTGGTTTGTGTGTTTAGTGCCCCTCTTTGTGCATGCCCAGAGCACATGCTCAGTCTGGCAACTGGGTAACACTGCTCAACTCAAAGATACTATGTAAGAACAATCCAAATTTATAATTTAAACGTTACCACAGTTTTAAATTTTCTGATTGTTAATTTTTCACTAATAGGTTATTTTTCTCAAAGCAAAGTTCATGTGTACACACACACACAGAGAATTTCTTACTCCTTTTTAAACAGCAACTGCAATAAAAATTTTATAGTTTTCTATTATAGTTAGAAAGATTTATTTAGATTCACTGTGACTATATCAGAAACTCAAGCACACTTATTATATTCAATATAGAATAGAATTACGAACATTACTAATTAGTATTGTTAATACTAATAACATAGATAAGCTCCTTGTCTGCTGTAAGGAAAACTTATGATCTCAGACTCTAGTGGAAACTTGAGCTCTTATTCTGGCGGACAGAGACCACGTCAATCTTGTTCACCATTGTGTCTCCTGTGGTTAGCATGGTGTCTGGCACAGACAGAGCAGCCCTTCAGTAAATGTTTGTGGACAATCTAAGTGGGAATTTCTCAGGCTCTTAGTTTTGATGACAGTGTAGAATTTAGAGAATATAGTCTTTGAACTCGAATGGGGCTAGATTTGAAACCTTAGCCCTGAGACCTACTAGCTGTGGGTACTGAAAAATAAATTGACATTGATTCATTTTTAACATTTATTTATTAATTGAGATTCAGTTTCTTCATAGGGAAGATTGGAGGAAATAATGTGTGTAGAGCCCCTGAGATAAGGGGTATTCAACTGGTGACTGTTATTATTTCTCACTCACAATTACCATAATTTGTTAATCTGAATCCTGATAAAAAGAATTTTTATATATAACTAGCTACTTTTTTACCATGAAAAGTAGCCTACTAGGACCCTTCAGCATTATTTTATCCCCCATGTAAATTCATAGCATCTCTTGCTTTCTGATTCTGCAAATCCAAGTTTGAAGACATGTTTTACCACCACGGGAAAATCAAATTGCAGTAGGAAAAACTTGGGGGCAAAAACATGGACACACCAGAATTTACATTGAGATTATGCTTCAGCGCATCTACAACACAAAACAAATACAACCCTCTTCACCTCTTACCCTCATGATAAGCATTAAATAGTGTGGCAGGTAGAATTCTAAGATGGTTTCCAAGACTCCCACCCCCTGGTGTACAGCCCAGTATAATCCGCACCCTTTAAGTGTGAGCAGGACCTGTGAATATGAAGGGTAGCTAATCCATTGTTTAGATTAAGTTATATAAGACTCTATTGTGACAGCTGGGGGAGAGCTATTCCAAGCAGCAGCTGATGCTCTCCTGTTGGCCTTGAAGAAACAAACCACCATGTTGTGGGGAGAACCACATGGCAGGGAATGGTGGGCAGCCTGCAGGAACTGAGGACTTCAGTCCAACAATCATAAGGAACCGCATTCTGCCAACGACCAGTGAGCTTGGAAGAAGATCCCTCTGAGCCTCAGATGAGATGGCAGCTGTGGCAGACACTTTGATTTCAACCTAGTGAAAATCTGAGCAGAAGTCCCTGCTAACATGTACCGGAGTTTCTGTAGCACAAAAACCATGAGACAATAAATTTGTGTTGTTGTAAGCCACTTAATAAAGGGAATTTGTTATGCAGCAATAGTTAATGAATGCAGATATCTAAGAAATGCCAAGATTATTGAAAAATCTATCTAGATATTCAGAGTAATGATAGGAAATATCTGAGGATATTAGCATGCTTAACCTAGGGCACAGTAAATATCATTAACAAATAATTAACAATTGTCTAACTAAAGCCAAGAAGCAATTTTTAGCTAAAGTCTAAGGTAAAATAACAAATACCCTACAATTAAATCTGATCCATTGGTCTCCAGCTCTGATGAATAGTTAAGGAGGGTCAGAGGATATTCTCCACCAAGGAGAGGTAGTCACCTGGTTAAAAATCACCCCACTCCCTGGGTTCAGAAGATGTATTTTGCAAGCTGCACATTCTCTTAGGATTTGGCTTCAAATGTAAATCAGTCTTCCAGGAAGAAATTCTGGTGATCAGTGAAGTCTAGTATTTTGGTATATTTGGTAATTTGTCGTATTTCTCATTGTAAATGACTAAATGAGAATTCTTGGAAGCCAAATCTTTGCTCTCTCGTCTGGTATTACTGAAAGATTTCATTCACTAGTAACTTCAAATGAAGTAACAATATGATTTCATAAACAAAGTGCATGTTTTATTTTCTTGTCCAGAGGACACACTTCCCAATACTCATAAAAATATTTGGCAAACTGCAAAATGAAATTTTTCTATGCAGGTGTTTATCAGATGGTAAGTAGGCAGAGGGCAAGTATTTCCATAAGAGAACAATATAGATCTTCTGATATTTCAGCATGGTTTTGGCATTACCTTCAAAATATGCCTGACAAACAAATGTTCTGAAAGCAAATGCATAATATTTATCAAATAATAGTGTCTTAGTATTAAAACTTTCTGTCCTCTTTAATTAGTGTTTAGTTTTTAGGCTTCAAGTGCATAAAGGTGTTTGAAATGTAGGAACTGAAAAATAATCAGCAAGGTTGAAATCTCAATATAATCTAACACTTCCTAAGTCTTTTCCATGTGTCAGGTACTGTGCAAATAATTATATATGGATTATTTTATTTAATCCTGGAAGATCAACCTGGAAGAACTGGACAAATTTAGAAAAGCACAACATTCTGAGACTGAACCAAGAAGAAATAGAAAATATAAACAGACCAGTCACAAGCACTGAAATTGAAATTGTGATTAAAAATCTTCCAAGAATGAAAGCCCAGGACCAGACGGCTTCACGGGTGAATTCTATCAAATATTTAGAGAAGAGCTAACACCTATCCTTCTGAAACCTTTCCAAAATATCGCAGAGGGAGGAACACTCCCAAACTCATTCTACAAGGCCACCATCACCCTGATATCAAAATCGGACAAAGATGTCACAAAAAAGGAAAACTACAGGCCAATATCATTGATGAACACAGATGCAAAAATCCTTAACAAAATACCAGTAAACAGAATCCAACTGCACATGAAAAGGATCAGACACCATGATCAAGAGGGGTTTATCTCAGGAATGCAAGGATTCTTCAATATAAGCAAATCAATCAATGTGATACACTGTATTAACAAATTGAAGGAGAAAAACCATATGATCATCTCAACAGATGCAGAAAAAGCTTTTGACAAAATTCAACACCATTTATGATAAAAACCCTCCAGAAAGTAGGCATAGAGGAAACTTTCCTCAACATAATAAAGAACATGTATGACAAACGCACAGCAAACATCATTCTCAATGGTTAAAATTGAAGGCATTTCCACTAAGATTAAGAACAAGACAAGGTTGCCCACTCTAACCATTATTATTCAACATAGTTTTGGAAGTTTTAGCCACAGCAATCAGAGACGAAAAAGAAATAAAAGGAATCCAATTTGGAAAAGAAGAAGTAAAACTGTCACTGTTTGCAGATGACATGATGCATAGGTTCTCTATGACATATACATAGAGAACCCTAAAGATGCCACCAGAAAACTCCTAGAGCTAATCAATAAATTTGGTAAAGTAGCAGGATACAAAATTAATGCACAAAAATCTCTGGCATTCCTATAGACTAATGATGAAAAATCTGAAAGAGAAATTAAGGAAACACTCCCATTTACCACTGCAACAAAAAGAATAAAATACCTAGGAGTAAGCCTACCTAAGGAGACAAAAAACCTGTATGCAGAAAACTATAAGACACTGAAGAAAAAATTAAAGATGATAGAAACAGATGGAGAGATATACCATGTTCTTGGATTGGAAGAATCAACATTGTGAAAATGACTATACTACCCAAAGCAATCTACAGATTCAATGCAATTCCTATCAAATTACCAATGGCATTTTTCACAGAACTAGAACAAAACATTTCACAATTTGTATGGAAACACAAAAGACCCCGAATAGCCAAAGCAATCTTGTGAAAGAAGAATGGAGCTGGAGTAATTAGGCTCCCAGACTTCAGGCTATACTACCAAGCTACAGTAATCAAGACAGTATGGTACTGGCACAAAAACAGAAATATAGATCAATGGAACAGGATAGAAATCCAAGAGATAAACCCACACATGTAGGGTCACCTTATTTTTGATAAAGGAGTAAAGAATATACAATGGAGAAAAGACAGCCTCTTCAATAAGTGGTGCTGGGAAAACTGGATTGCTACTGGTAAAAGAATGAAATTAGAACACTCCCTAACACCATACATAAAAATAAACTCAAAATGGATTAAAGGTCTAAATGTAAGGCCAGACACTTTAAATCTCTTAGAGGAAAACATAGACAGAACTCTCTATGACAGCAAGATCCTTTTTGACCCACCTCATGGAGAAATGACAATTACAACAAAAATAAACAAAGGGGACCTAGTGAAGCTTAAAAGCATTTGCACAGCAAAGGAAACCATAAACAAGACCAAAAGACCCTCAGAATGGGAGAAAATATTTGCAAACAAAGCAACTGACAAAGGATTAGTCTCCAAAATATACAAGCACCTCATGCAGCTCAATATCACAAAAACAAACAACCCAGTCCAAAAATGGGCAGAAGACCTAAATAGACATTTCTCCAAAGAAGACATACAGATCGCCAACAAACACATGAAAGGATGCTCAGCACCACTAATCATGAGAGAAATGCAAATCAAAACTACAATGAGGTATCACCTCACACCAGTCAGAATGGCCATCATCAAAAAATCTACAAACAAAAAATGCTGGAGAGGGTGTGGAGAATAGGGAACACTCTTGGACTGTTGGTGGGAATATAAATTGATACAGCCACTATGGATAACAGTACGGAGGTCCTTACATAACTAAAAATAGAACTACCATACGACACAGCAATTCCACTACTGGGCATATACCCTGAGAAAACCATAATTCAAAAAGTGTCATGTACCACAATGTTCATTGCAGCTCTATTTACAATAGCCAGGACATGGAAGCAACCGAAGTGTCCACTGATAGATGAATGGATAAAGAAGATGTGGCAATATATACAGTGGAATATTACTCAGCCATAAAAAGAAGTGAAATTGAATTATTTGTAGTGAGGTGGATGGACCTAGAGTCTGCATACAGAGTGAAGTAAGTCAGAAAGAGAAAAACAAATACCATATGCTAACACATATATATGGAATCTAAAAAAAAAAAAAAAAGGTTCTGTAGAACCTAGGGGCAGGACGGAAATAAAGACGCAGATGTAGAGAATGTACTTGAGGACATGGGGAGGGGAAAGGGTAAGCTGGGATGAAGTGAGCGAGTGGCATGGACATATATACACTACCAAGTGTAAAATAGATAGCTAGTGGCAAGCAGCGGCATGGCACAGGGAGATCAGCTCGGTGCTTTGTGACCTCCTGGAAGGGTGGGGTAGGGAGGGTAGGGAGGGTAGGAAGGAAACGCAAGAGGAAGGAGATATAGGGATATATGTATATGTATAGCTGATTCACTTTGTTATAAAGCAGAAACTAACACACCATTTTAAAGCAATTATACTCCAATAAAGATGTTTAAAAAAAAAAAAAGGTAACCAACAAGGACCCACTGTATAGCACAGGGGACTCTACTCAATACTCTATAATGACCTATATGGGAAAAGAATCTAAGAAAGAGTGGATATATTTGTATGTATAACTGATTCACTTTGCTGTACAGCAAAAACTAACACAACATTGTAAACCAACTATATTCCAATAAAAATTAATTTTTAAAAATAAATAAATAAAAGTAGACTTTTGACTTAAAAAAAAAAGAAGGGAAGAGGGCAAGGGAGCCCCTGGGGAAAAGGGAATCAGAGAGAGGCTTACATGTGTCCGTGATGTCACTCAGCCTCAAACTGGGTAGCCTCTGGGTCACAGACTTCTAAGGGGCAACAAGATTTTCGTTCTTCTATAGCCCCAGGGGTTTGTCTTATCTATAACTGGCAGATAAATCAGTGCAGTCCCACAGGGTTTAGAAGGCAACCAGTCTCTAAATGGCTATAAATATCCTTACTTGGGCTATGTTTAAAGCAATTGGATGTGTAAAAACTTGAGTCTGGCGCTGGCAAAATTTGAGCTAATGACCCTAGCCTGCTGGGAAGAAGTAACCCCATAGGAGCCGATATCAGGGGCCATCTTAACTCATTTATAGAACACACATGGATGGATTTACACACACATCCAAGATGCAAATTGTCCTCCTAATATCCTGTTCTGGTTAGTTTTCATTTGTTGCCTGGATTTATTCTCCACACTTTTCGGCCATCCTTTGTCCCGAGGAAGATGACCACTATAGAGAGTGTGCCCCAGGCTTCCTCGTTCTCTGGTTTATGTTTGGCACTAGCAGAAGATTAAGGGTGGGAGGAAAGAAAGATTGGGATATAGCTTCTTTTTGCTCCTTATTGCCGCACTGTTTCTGGCATGGGCTGCTTTCTACAGTTAGAGCTGTTGTCCTTGCCTTGCCTCCATGATAGCTCCACCCCCTTTACCCTTCCAATGGGACCCAGCAGCAGGGGTGCTAGTCCCTCAGTGCCTCACTATCCTCTGTCCAGTCCCTTAAACCAACGGTCCCCAACCTTTTTGGCACCAGGGACCAATTTCGTGGAAGACCATTTGTCCACGGATTGAGAGGGGGGATGGTTCAGGCGGTAATGTGAGCCATGGGGAGCGGCAGATGAAGCTTCGCTCGCTGGCCGGTCGCTCACCTTCTGCTGGGTGGCCAGTTCCTAACAGGCCACAGACCGGTATCGGTCCATAGCCTGGGGGTTGGGGACCCCTGCCTTAAATCGGCACATCTCTACTCGTGGTCCTTTCATCTCACAGCTCGAGCTCCAGTTATCAAATCAGACCAAATAATATCTCTGTTATTGGTGGGCAAATATTTTTCTACTTAACATTGCAAGCCATATATATGGGCTTAAGATTTTACAAAAATGTTTAAATGGTTATGTTCATATGGCTCAAAAAAAAAATAAAAAAACTATAAAAGATAACAAGCAAAAAAAAAAAAAAAAGTTTCTTTCTTTCCAACCCAGTCCTTTATCTAGCCAGAACCTCCTTGCCTTCCACATAGAAATCTCTACTCTTAGATTCTATAGATCTTTCCAGAGTTATGCATATTCAATAAGGTAGAAGTATAGATTTTTATTTTTTCTTATTTTATACAAAATGTATATTATACCTACTCTTCTGACATATTTTCCCAACTATATAATTCCTAGGATTTGTTTTTAACAGGTACATAGTTCTCCACCATAAAAGTAAGCCATAATTTATTTAGTCATTCCCTATGGATGGATTTTTTTAGTTGATTCTAACCATTTGCTATTATGCAAAAATGTTACTATGAATACATCTGAACCTATAGCATTGAGCATATATATACAAGTAAATCTATAGACTATATCACAAAAGTCAAATTGCTGGGTCAAAAGCTATATGCATTTGCAATTTCGATAAATGCTGTCAAATTGTCTAAAGGTCACTCTAATTCACACTCATTTCAGCAATGAAGAGTGATTGCTTCCCTAGGGATTGCCAAAGGAGAATGTTGTCAAACTCCCTTCTCCTATGGATCTCTCCAGCATCATCTCAAACTCCAGACGGTGGGGCAAGAGGTTTACACACAATCGTAGGTAGCAAGCAAAAAAGCAGTCAAGGTAAAAAATATATAATTAGCTTTCATTTAATAAGCTCACTTAAATATTTGATACAGAAAAGGAGTTATAAATCACCCTTTTAATTGATTCCCACTACGTTGTCTTAATATTCTGCTTAATATTACATCCTTAGTCCCCCCCAAATATTTCATTTTCTTACCGTCCAAAGAGTGACAGCCAGTGAGGCAAAAATTTTTTTAAGTACCTTTTCCTTTTTTGATGAGTAAGACAAGCTCAAAGGGACATAACAAACTTATGAGTCCTTGGAGAAAACATGTAGCAGTCTCTTTCCTTGCCTATCTCTCAAAGAGATTAGTCACAAAAAAAATTTATTTCTCTAGCTCACAGCTGAAATATCTGGCTAGTGTTACTGGTGGTCCCATGAGAGTTGTTACAAAACATGAACAGAGGAAGAACAATTCCTTCCCTCTTCTAATGTGTTCACTGATTAACTTCCTGGTTGTGATTATAATGTTAGTGAAACATACTGAATTTGTCCCTACCATGATCTCTAGACTGGCCAGCATTAATATAGCAAACTATTAAAAAGATTGTGTTAATATGAGGCAGAAGTGCACTGGTAAATGTTTACAACATACTCGCCAGGGCCCACATTTTAGTATATGTCAACTTCCAACGTTTATATACTTCTTCCATGACGAGTTTTAAGCTACCAATGAAACATCACACAATACAGAACTGGGAAGAGAGGCACAGTAGCTCACCATTATATAGGCGCCCATTATATATTATTTCTACCTGTGATATTGTGATTTATAATAAAAAATACACATTTGGTCTTCTTCAGTTTCTGCCACAAAGCTCCTAAAACCCTTGGAATTTCATAATGGCTGAGAACCATAAAGGTGACTCTTGTAATGTTAATGAACTGACTTTTGGACCTCCAGTAAGGATGAGGGCTGGTTGCCAGAAGAACCAACCCTGTTATTAGAGGGTTGAAACTTTCAGATCCAACCCCTCACTTCTTACCTCGCCCTCACCACCTCTGGGGGAGAGAGGACCTAGAGGTTGAATAAATCACAAATGGCCAATGACGTAATCAGTTAGGACGATATAATGAAGCTTCCACAAAACCCCAAAAGGACTGGGTTCAGAGAGTTTCTGGCTTAGTGAATATGTGGCGATTCAAGGAGGGTGGTGCCCTAGGAGAGGGCATAGAAGTTCCAAGTCTTATCCCCATCCCTTGCCATATGCATCTCTTCCATCTTGGCTGCTCTAAATGAGATTCTGTTGTAATAACCTGGTAATCTAGTAAGTAAAATGTTTATTTGAGTTTTGTGAGCATCTCTAGCAAATTAATCAAACCCAAGGAGGGGGTTGTGGGAACCTCTGATTTATAAACAGTTAGTCAGAATCACAGGTAGTAACCTGGGTTGTGGCTGGCATCTGGAATAGGGGGCTGGAAAGGGGCTGTCTTGTAGGATTGAGCCTTAACTTGTGTAATCTGATGCCATCTCAAGGTAGATAGCGTCAGAATTGTGTTGAATTGTAGGACACCATACTAGTGTCGTAGAATTGGTGGTGGTGTGGGAAACCACACGCCCCTACGTTAGAAAATGGGTCTCAGAACAACAGTTATCACCATAGATACCATGGATGTACATAACCTCAAGGGCATGGGTGATAGTCAATTACAGTAAAATAATTAGAAATTTATCTGTTTTAAGTATTTATTAGCCTTGTTTCTAAGATAATTAATTTAATTCTGTTTATATTATTTAATTTTCAATAATGGCTCTTTAATTACCAGCTTGCAAAATTCTTGAAAATTTATCAGTTGGCCCTTGCAAGCTGACTCTAATGCATTACTAAGAGGGAAATATTATAGTCACACAGAGAAGCAAACCACTGAAAAAGGACACATTTATTCTTGGACCCCCCAATAGTTATAGTCATAATAATAACAGTGAGAAAGACTGCTGGTTGTCTATCCAAATCCAATATTCCTCTTTTTTCTTAAGAACAGAATTTTAATTTTGTTAGGTTTGGTAATGCCTCCAGTTAAAGTATACTTCCCATCTCTCCTTAAAGAAAAGGGAAAGCGTGTGACTGCATTTAGGCCAGTGATGTTTGAGCAACAGTTATTGATTGGGACTCTGAAAGAAATGGCATGGATTCAGCTGGCCTTCACCATTTTGCACAATCAGCTTTTTTCCTTCTTCTCCCTGTATGTGGTAGGTAGGATCATGGCAGTCATATTGTGAGCATGAGGTAGTTCTGAGGATGTGAGCTTCTGCTAAGAATAGCAAAGCAGAAAACAGAAGTATTCTAAGATATTGATAATATGAAGGAGTCAATATGCCAGCCTTGAACAGCCCACCTCTCGACTCCATTGTACATGAGAGAAAATTTAATGTATTTTTAAGCCACTTATTTTTAGGTCTTTGTAATGCACAGTCAAATACTGCTTCTAAATGATGATTATAGTTAAGATTTATTGAGTGTCTGCCATGTGCCAGAACACCATGTTAAGTAATTTATAAGCGTTACTCCTAGAAAGATAACACCTTTCTGTGCTTAATCATGCTAGTTTATGATATTTAGAATTATTTGTCCTACGAAGGATTGATTAACTTTAGATTTATAAATGTTCACACTTTCCCTTCAGCAGAATATACGTGTTCTGAGTCAAATTTATCCTTTCATGCTACGAGGGGTATTTACTCAATTTCTGCTCAAAGAAGTATTAACAATATAAATAATTGTATTACATTTGAATTGCACATGCTAGTCTAATACTCAGTTCATTGTTTGCAATAGTAAATGTCTATTCAGAATCACAAGAAGTTAAGTAAGACTGAATATAGAAAGCACTGTTCTAATGTTCAAGCTCTCTTATAAAGATTTGAGGTAACTCTACTCCATTTCTCCATACAGTTCCAAAAATTTCTAAAAATCATATTATTAAGTTAGACATAATATTCAGATATAGAATCCTTGCTGGAATTGCAGACAGAAGGAGCTAACATTTCTAGTTCCTTCCAATGAGACTATGACAGCACCTCAAAATATAACAACTCATTGAAATCAGCTCCCGGAAGGAACAGTTGATAATCAGCTAGAAGAATGAAGCCTTGGCATGCTTGTCAATCATATCTATTGTTGCATCCTATGAAGGAAGGTAATCAATTCTGAGTGGCATCTCTTAAGGAGGAAACCTGCTTTTATTACAATAAGGCTTTTCCTGAAATTTAACTTTTGAAAAACATCTCTATCCTTCTTTTCTGAAATACTAAGAGGACCATTTGAGGATTATTGTACTTTATTTTACAGTTCAGATTATAGTCTTTTTTTTTTTAATTCTGAAATTAAAATTGAGGGGGGTTTGTTTTGGTTTTGTTTGTTTAAGTCCTCAGAATGGAGCCGTTAATAGTTATTGGCGCCAAACAACTTTCACCAAATCTTTCTTGATGTCCTCGCCTTCACCCAGTCCCATCTCTCTTTTATAGCAACAACAGTGCATCCTCAACAAAGTCAGAATTCCTGGGGAAGATGTGGAGACTTATTCCAAGATTTATACTCCTTTTTTGAACCACCGTGAAATGTTTTTTAAAGGTAATCTTTCCTAAAATACCTCCATTTATTTCTTCAGTGTGTTATAATTAAAGGGAAAAAAACCTCCATGACTGACTTACACATTTTCTCCTTTGTATTTCTCCTTCACTGAATTATCTGTGAGAATTCTAAGGAAATAAGTAAATACCATGTATACACAAGGATTTAGGTAATGGGTTTTACTCCTCTTGTGTGCCAAAAATTTGTCTGGAAATTCCAGACATGTACGAGTTAACTACTTTTTAAAAAAATTATTGAAGTATAATTAATTTACAATGTTGTGTTATTTTCAAGTGTACAGCAAAGTGATTCACATATATATATAACTGAATATATATAAAGAATATGTATATACCCTTTTCAGATTATTTTGCATTATAGGTTATTACAAGATATTGAGCATAGTTCCCTGTGCTATACAGTAGGTCCTTGTTGTTTACCTATTTTATATATAGTAGTGTGTATATGTAATTTAGGAATTTACTTTTTAAAGTGACCTGTTGCTTTTCTGGTGTCTGTTCATAGATAAGGAAAGTTTGGAAGTTGGGGGCAGAGCTCCATGGGGTCTAGGGCTGTATGGACCTTTTTTGTTTTCCTGTGTCTTCACAAAATGCTTTATCCAGAGCCTGCCCTAGATAATAAGTGACAGATAAGGCATACTCGGTCCTTAACTCCACACTAGGTACCACACTGAGCAGTTGACATGTGTGATTTCCCTTAGACCTCACAGTCAACCTAAGAGTTAGTCAATGTTGTTATCTTTATTTCACAGATGACGACATAGAAGCTCAGTCACAGCTACCAAATGGCACAGCCTGAACTCAATCAGCTTTGTCTGATTGACAGCTTTGAACTTAAATTCTGGTGCCATATTGAGAACCTTAGCAGATATTCACTGCATGTTTGAAGATCACATAGGGGAACTAAAGGCCTGCAATAAACACATCCCTTTCAAAGTACTCTGCCACGAAAATATCTCCCCACTTAGTCCATTGATTAGTTGTACTTAGTTCATCAAACCTTACACTGCACAGGTTAAGACTTTTACCCTCAGAGTGACTTACTTTAATCCCATGGTCTCCTACCTGCTAAAGATAAGCACTTTTTGGTAATAACCATTTTGATCTTAGGGAAAGTAGGTGAAGAATGGAATAATTTTAGAGTGATGTTGACTTTATGCAATGGAAGACCCTGTGTTGAGCTGTGAGGTCGCTCAGAGGCAAAGAAGGATACAGAAGAGAGAGTGAGAAGGCAACAGAAGTATATTTATTTTAGTTTGTAACTGCACCTAAGGCCCTTTTGGCTGAAACAGATTCGCATGCCACTGACTGTCACATCTGGTTTCTCAGCAACAGATTACTAATATTTGTTCTGGGCCTTGATGGATTGAAAGCTTTAAAATAATTGAAATGTAATAACAATACTATATATACTAAACCAAAACAGTGCTGAAGGTCATATTTTTAAGTCCATGATTCAAAACACACTGTATCTCAGATCGGATCTTACTGGATCTCAGAATAAATATTCCAAAATCTATTACAAATATTCTCGTTATATATGACTTTTGGCTGTTTTCAGATACTCAGATCTACACAACAGAAGGACAGTGAAGGGATCTTACTGCACGTTTTCCGCAAGAGAGGCTACTCTAGAGCCTGAAGTTTGTGCACACCGGCAGCCTTTCTAGCAGCCTCTTGGCAGATGTAGAGTCACATGGCTTCATGGATGCTGTATTAGTTTCCTACTGCCTCCATAGCAAACTGCCACAAATGTAGTGGTTTGAAACCACAAAATTATATATCATACAGTTCTAGAAATCAGAAATCTGACACAGGTCTCACTGAGCTAAAATAAAGATGATGCTCGGGCTGCTTTCTTTGCTTTCTCTAGAGGAGAACTCATTTCCACATCTTTTCCAGCTTCTAGAGGTGCCCGCATTCTTTGGCTCAAGACCCCCTTCCACCATCTTCAAAGATTATAATATTGCACCTCTCCAACTTTTCTTTTGACCTCTCATCTCTGACAGCAGTTGAGAAGTGTTCTCAGCTCTTAGGGCACATGTGATTAGATCGGGTCCACCCGGATAATCTCCCTACCTCAGGGCTGTTAACATCACATCGGCAAAAGTCTCTTTTTGCCATGTAAGGTAACATATCCATAGGTTTCACAGATTAGAGCCTGGAGATCTTTGGGATCCCTTATTCTGCCTACCACAGATGGCCTAACTGAAATATTTTGACTAGGAATGCAGTGGTCACCCTCCATGGGGCAACAAAGAAGGTCACTGTGCAGAGAGCCTGGCAGAGCCTCATCCTCAGAGTGACTCAAAGGTTAATCCTCTCATGGCAACCTCAGTGATAGCAAGTTCAAAAACAATTAAAACCTGCCAGTAGACTCCAGCTGTGAGCAAATTTTGCAGTACTGGGAGGAATAAAATTGGACAAATTAGCTTGGGTGATTTAACTTGAAAAATTTTTAATACACATTTAGAATATTCCTGATTTGGAGGTGAGGATATATTCAAATAAGTCATCAATTTAAATCAGAGAATCCCAGATTGGAATGAGATATCACCTTTTACTGTCCCGTGGTATAGTCCCCTCTACCAGGTTTCTGACCTGTGAATGATATCTAAGCATAGAAAGGGCTGGTAACTCACTGCTCATTTGAATTTTGCACAGCTGTAATTGTTTAAAAGTTCTTCCCACCACTATGCTGAAATAAGCCCATCTGTCATGTTCACATATGGCTCTCTGTTCTCTCTTTTGGAACCACACAGCAAAAATCTAATTCAGCTCCTACTTGATAACTGGTTTCTAAGAGGGCATATAGAGCCATTGTAGGCCACTGTATAGATTAAAGAAACTGATAGTGACTTCCCTGGTGGTGCAGTGGTTGAGACTCTGAGCTCCCAATGCAGGGGGCCTGGGTTCGATCCCTGGTCACAGAACTAGATCCCACATGCATGCCACAACTAAGAGTTTGCATGCCACAACTAAGGATCCGGTGAGCTGCAACTAAGACCCAGCACAACCAAATAAAGAAAGAAAGAAAAATAAATATTTTTTAAAAAGAAAAGAAACTGATAAAGGTTTCCTAGTTTACAATTTGAGTCAAGAAAACAAACAAAAAAATCTAGCGTGTGCCATAAGTAATCACTTGTAAAAACAGTTAAAAGATGTATTATAGATCCATTAAACTGTTTTTAATCCATATTATAATCTCCTTGTTCAAATTTGTTACAAGGGGAAAAAAATTCTACAATGGACTTTTGGCCAGACAGTTCCGACTTGACATTTATCTCCAAAATACTAAAAATCACTTCAGTCACTAAGACTAGGAAAACAATCTTTCATTTTCTTTATGAAACATATGAAATTTCTATTTCACTTTAAAATCATCTAAATAACATTGCCCGTGCTCTCTTTTAAGACAATTTTACTTTACCAACAAAAAGAGAGAATTTGAAGATTGAAAATTTCAAGGAACGGAATAGATAAGGGTCACCGATTTCCAGGCAGCTGTTAAATAGATGTTTCTGTATTCAGAGGAACTGTTCATGAAAAGCAATTAAGTACTGCGCCTTTTAGTGTATCTCTTATTTTTTTTGGTCATGCTTTTCTTGGTGTATTTCAAAAAAATTTTAAATCAATATTAGTAAATATATAATAAAAATTAAGGAAATTCACTCAAGTTTAAATAAACTGGCTTTGTTGCTTAAAATTTTTTAAAAAGAAATAATTCTGTCTAGTTCTTAAAGCTTATTGGTTTTTATAAGCAGTCAAGTAAACAAAATGAATCCAACAAAAGACCATTTATTAGTGTTTTTTAAAAAATAATAGTGAAAAACACAGGAAGTTAGGGGGGAGAGATTTTTAAATGGGGGGATAATCTTAATCATAGGAATGTCAACTTTTTGAAGTGACAAAAAGCAACATGTTCAGAAACGGAACATTTGATTGACAGACGAGAATCTGCACAAAAGCTTTGAGAGTTTGATCCTGGTGTCTTTTGTGGAGTATTTGAATTATAAAAATAATGAACATACCATGTTGTTCTGAGGTAGTTTTTTAACTGAAGTGTTATTTGGTTCAAAATTTCTTTCTGTGTTTGTTAAATATAATTGGTGTTAAAATATCCTTTATTGTATTGATCTATAGCTTAAAACTGAACTTCAAAATGACACTGCAAATGAAATTCAAATTTGCCATTAGAGCTCTGATTCTGCCTGGATGAATCTATATTCATTGAAATATTTCTAAATAAGATATAGTTTAGTTGAGTGCTCTTTTTTCACCAGTAATTTTGGATAGTTTTAATAAATAATGTAAATAATATCAAATTCAATTGTATCATCGTAGTTCTATTACCTTTTTTAACTTAAAACACTTTATTTATGAATATTCACTTTTGTGAGACATTTGTGGCTTAAGTTGTGCTCCCTGAAAAATAGATTCTGAGATAGAGATTTGGGTGTCAGAGGTTCAGGACTGCTTCTGGGAATATTTCTGAAGAGTAAGGGAAGAGAATTGAGCAAAAGGAGAGGTTGAACTGTGATACATTTGTGCAAGCGTGTTCTCAAATTGAGGCCAAGGTTCTAGGCCTTATTATCTTTCCTACACTGACATGTCATTGGATGTAACACACATAGGGGAAGGGATGTGCAAGGGATGTCCTTCAAAGGAAGGGCAATTCCCCAAGTATAATGCAACTATGAACTCTAATCACCCAACACTCTCAGCAGCAGTGGAAATGAGTGCCCCTTCCTCCTAAAGACAATGGGTACATTACACTATTTTTTCAAACTAAAAAAACATTCTTCCAGTATACCATTGGCATCATGACTATGATATCATTAGTATTAAAATTTAGACCTTAATAGAACATTTGTCATGGTCAACCCCAACCCTCTCAAAGCACTAAGGAAGAAACAATGTAGATGATACCCTACACATCAAACCACTTCTAAGACTTTAGGCTAATGCATTCAGCTGAATTCCAACTCATATATCCACCTGCCTACTCAATATTCTCCTTTGAATGCCTAAATTGCACATTAAAATAAAAATCCAGCATTTGATTTTCCCCTGCATAAGTGTGCTCCTCCCCCAAGATTCCTCCCTTGAGTAAGTGGCATAGTCATTCTTCCAAGTGTTCAAGATAAAATAATCTAATTCATTATATTTTGCTCCTTTTGGCACATGGAATCCATTAGGACACCATGTAGGCTCTTTCAACAAAACATAACTAGAGGGACTTCCCTGGTGGTCCAGTGGTTAAGACTCTGCAGGTCCACTGCAGGGGGCATGGGCTCGATCCCCGGTTGGGGAACTAAGATCCCGCACATCACGCGGTGCGGCTGAAAAAAAAAAAAAAAAAACTTATATGCTATTATTATCTTAGCATAATCCAATATCTCCACTTGGCTATGGAAGCAGCCTCCTGTGTGGTCTCTGCTTCCCCCTTACCTGACAGTATGTTCTCCACACATCAGGCAGTGATGCTTTTAAAACTAAGATCATGTCACTCCTTTGCTTAAAACCTTTCAAAGACTCCATATCACCCTCGCAGTCCCACACACTATCCATCTTAACCACCCACCATTTTCCCTCCCTCACTCTGTTCTGGCTACACTAGTCTTGTTAGTCCCTGAACACAGCCACCAAACACATACCCTCCCCCAATGGCCCTTTCCCTTCCTGTTTTTTCTGCCTTGGATTCTGAGCAGAGAGTTAGATATCTGCACGGTCTCCTCATTTCCCTCAGATCTCTGCTCAAATTTTGCCCATCAGAATTTTCTTCCTGCCCCTCCCTGATGCATCATCCTTTATCCGTTTCCCTGACTTAGGTAGTTCTTTAGTGAGCTTTTCATCACTTTTGCCATACTGTTCTGAAATTAAACTTGTTCTAATATGGCTGTCGATACTGATGGCAGCTTATTTTGTCTAAGGTAAATACCTATCACACAAACATGGCAGATGGAGAGAACAAAAAGATGATGACGGGGAAGGTAAATGTTGTGGCTTTGCTCACTAGAAGAGTGTTCTTAAGGACAGCTGGAGGGAACTGACACAAGAGGTGATTAGTTTCCAGTTTCTGGAGGGTGTCCTCAAGATGCTAGAGAACCACATCCTGGTGGTTATATTCACAGAATTGGACTCTAAGTTGGTCAAATGAATCTCAATATCTCTTACATATCTGAGTTCATATGATTTTATTAGAATTTTAAAGACCGACCATTGTGTTTTACTGTTTTATGGACCCTTGAGATATTTTTATTCATGTTCAGATTTGACTAGGCGATCCATCTCAACGTGCTCATGGTTTGCCATAAAGATGACTCTTCTTGTAAACAAGGCAAAAAACAAATTTCTCTTGAAGGGTTCATTATGCATATGAGCACTTGATTAGAAATTTGGCAGCGAGAAATAAATAATCTCTTGAAAGTTCACTACTAAATGATGCTATCATATTCTAAATAAGCACAATGTGAATTTCAAACTGGTTCATTAATCATTAGAAGATAACTCTAATCAGTGGAGTGTTTAGTGTAAAGTCTAACTTTATGGCAATTGTACTTGATTGAAAATAGCTGCCAATTAAGGAAAAAAATGCAAATGATTGGCAAGAAGGAAAAAGAGGACCTTAAAATCTTAGACATAATGACTCCACTGATTGCTAAAAAGCATAATCCAATATCTCCACTTGGCTATGGAAGCAGCCTCCTGTGTGGTCTCTGCTTCCCCCTTACCTGACAGTATGTTCTCCACACATCAGGCAGTGATGCTTTTAAAACTAAGATCATGTCACTCCTTTGCTTAAAACCTTTCAAAGACTCCATATCACCCTCGCAGTCCCACACACTATCCATCTTAACCACCCACCATTTTCCCTCCCTCACTCTGTTCTGGCTACACTAGTCTTGTTAGTCCCTGAACACAGCCACCAAACACATACCCTCCCCCAATGGCCCTTTCCCTTCCTGTTTTTTCTGCCTTGGATTCTGAGCAGAGAGTTAGATATCTGCACGGTCTCCTCATTTCCCTCAGATCTCTGCTCAAATTTTGCCCATCAGAATTTTCTTCCTGCCCCTCCCTGATGCATCATCCTTTATCCGTTTCCCTGACTTAGGTAGTTCTTTAGTGAGCTTTTCATCACTTTTGCCATACTGTTCTGAAATTAAACTTGTTCTAATATGGCTGTCGATACTGATGGCAGCTTATTTTGTCTAAGGTAAATACCTATCACACAAACATGGCAGATGGAGAGAACAAAAAGATGATGACGGGGAAGGTAAATGTTGTGGCTTTGCTCACTAGAAGAGTGTTCTTAAGGACAGCTGGAGGGAACTGACACAAGAGGTGATTAGTTTCCAGTTTCTGGAGGGTGTCCTCAAGATGCTAGAGAACCACATCCTGGTGGTTATATTCACAGAATTGGACTCTAAGTTGGTCAAATGAATCTCAATATCTCTTACATATCTGAGTTCATATGATTTTATTAGAATTTTAAAGACCGACCATTGTGTTTTACTGTTTTATGGACCCTTGAGATATTTTTATTCATGTTCAGATTTGACTAGGCGATCCATCTCAACGTGCTCATGGTTTGCCATAAAGATGACTCTTCTTGTAAACAAGGCAAAAAACAAATTTCTCTTGAAGGGTTCATTATGCATATGAGCACTTGATTAGAAATTTGGCAGCGAGAAATAAATAATCTCTTGAAAGTTCACTACTAAATGATGCTATCATATTCTAAATAAGCACAATGTGAATTTCAAACTGGTTCATTAATCATTAGAAGATAACTCTAATCAGTGGAGTGTTTAGTGTAAAGTCTAACTTTATGGCAATTGTACTTGATTGAAAATAGCTGCCAATTAAGGAAAAAAATGCAAATGATTGGCAAGAAGGAAAAAGAGGACCTTAAAATCTTAGACATAATGACTCCACTGATTGCTAAAAATTGAATTGTTTAAAACCCTCAGATTGTTATAGCTGCCCTGAATTAATCCTGCACTATGCAGATTAGAGAAGTAATTTCTAGGTAGAGTAGAGACAGTTTTCATTCTCTCCTTCCTTAGTTTCGAACCCCAGTTATATCTACAATGCATTCATGTAATGGACTACATTTCCAGCCAACCACCTTTATGGTTAGCTGACAAAATTCTGGATAATGGGATGTAATTTAAAGTGTCTGGGGAAAATTCTGGAGAGACTATATTATTGGCAGCTGACTCAGCTGGGAATTATGTTTTTCTGCCTTCTCCCTTCCCCTTTCCTACTGCTTGAAAAATCAGATTTGAAGGATGAACTTCCAGAAGCCATCTCAAAGGTGATTTTGAAGAGGGAGGCCACCTAACTGCAAAACAGCCCTGGACATCTATCTCTTTTATGCGAGAAGGACATAAACTTCGATCTTCCTTAAGCCACTGTTTTGCGTTTTCAGATACACGTAGCCAAATTGAATGTGATAATACATTGCTGTATGATGTTATATTAGGTTCAGTGGACGTGCTCTCTGGAGCACAACAAAGTAGCAAATGCACTGAGTATGGTAGTTATCTGTCATAATTTCCTGCCCAGCATCTATTCCTTTTCTGTAATGTGATCTCAGCTTTTGTGAAGCCATCTTTCCATTACTGAAGGTTCTTTCGGTGAGAGTATAAAACAAGATGCCCTCTTCCCTGAGCAAGAGGTACCCATTATCCAACCATGAATGATGGGATTCCATGTGCCCTAATCTTGAAGCTTGAGTGACAAAAAGGTGAAATCTCTGGAGCTGATTCTTCTACCATCATCCTGAAGAGACTGCCCTTTGTTTCTAGCCAAATAGATACTGAGAACCTCTAGTAACTGTCCTTTCTTAGCCCTAGTTATTTATCTTTTTCTTCAACGCTATATTTCCTTTCTATATATATTTCATCTTTGCTTTCCTTTTGAGGGGTGTTGAGGCGGGGGTGGGGGGAGAGTGCTGTATTTTCTTTTGTTTTTGATTCAGTAAACAGAAGTGGTTTTTTGTATTCCAAGTTGTACTTAACACATGACCAAAATTGGTCTCATGATGGGTCAGTCAAACCCAACATAATTGATATTGATTAAACCTGTCCACTGCAGTTGTCTCATAGACTTAGACTGTCCTGATGCCAGCTGACCACTAGGACTTCTGAGAGTCTAGCATTTGTCCCTGGTCTGCATGGGATCTTAGGTCACTATTACTTAAAGCAATTGGTTACTGTATAGTTTCTTTTTTTTTTTTTCCTGGATGAAAACTTTATTACTTTATTTTTATACCTTATTATTAAAATGAAGATGACTATACTCATATACCTATTTCTTTGGCATTTGAAGTTACATCATTGTAGACACAGTTAAAATTTATAATGCAAGATTAAACAGGACAAGGACAAAAAATGAAACCAGTAAAATAGGAAATGATGATATTTTTACAGCAATTTTTCAAAAGGCTCAAGGATTAAAGAAAGGATTTCACTTCATTCTTAAGCATCTTTTGGGATTAGCCGAAAACTTTTTTCCTTGGATATCTGGCAATAGACCTGGAAGAAATGACAGGCCTTCATAGTACCTGAACTCTGAGTGTGTATAACACCAATACACCAGCAAGGTAATGGAAAAATAGATCATATTACTATAGGAAAACCTTTCCGTTACCAAGTAAGATAAAATAATAATAATAATTTAGATTTGTATGCTAGTTTTCAAGTTTCAAATATTTTCCAAAGTATCTCCAGAAACCTAAACTTCTAGAGAATAAACAATCTTCTCAAGCATAAAGGAGAAAATTTTAAATGACTATATTTTATGACTCTGGAATGTACCCTTAGTCACAGCGAACCGTGTCATAGATGATGTCAGTGACTAACAGCATTATTTGGAGTGGATAAATTCATTCCCACTCCTATAACAGCAAATCAAAAATCACATAACGTAGATGTTAACTTAGTAGACTTTTGAACACATTTAGTACAACTCCAACTTAGTGCCATAGAGCTTGATTGCTGTGGCTAAAACTTCCAAAACTATGTTGAGTAAGAGTGGTGACAGTGGGCAACCTTGTTTTGTTCCTGATCTTAGTGGAAATGCTTTCAGTTTTTCACCATTGAGGACAATGTTGGCTGTGGGTTTGTCATATATAGCCTTTATTATGTTGAGGAAAGTTCCCTCTATGTCTACTTTCTGCAGGGCTTTTATCATAAATGGGTGTTGAATTTTGTCGAAAGCTTTCTCTGCATCTATTGAGATGATCATATGGTTTTTCTACTTCAATTTGTTGATATGGTGTATCACATTGATTGATTTGCGTATATCGAAGAATCCTTGCATTCCTGGAATAAACCCTACTTGATCATTGGTGTATGATCCGTTTAGTGTGCTGCTGGATTCTGTTTGCTAGTATTTTGTTGGGGATTTTTGCATCTATGTTCATCAGTGATATTGGCCTGTAGTTTTCTTTCTTTGTGACATCCTTGTCTGGTTTTGGTATCCAGTAAACAGAAGTGGTTTTTTGTATTCCAAGTTGTACTTAACACATGACCAAAATTGGTCTCATGATGGGTCAGTCAAACCCAACATAATTGATATTGATTAAACCTGTCCACTGCAGTTGTCTCATAGACTTAGACTGTCCTGATGCCAGCTGACCACTAGGACTTCTGAGAGTCTAGCATTTGTCCCTGGTCTGCATGGGATCTTAGGTCACTATTACTTAAAGCAATTGGTTACTGTATAGTTTCTTTTTTTTTTTTTCCTGGATGAAAACTTTATTACTTTATTTTTATACCTTATTATTAAAATGAAGATGACTATACTCATATACCTATTTCTTTGGCATTTGAAGTTACATCATTGTAGACACAGTTAAAATTTATAATGCAAGATTAAACAGGACAAGGACAAAAAATGAAACCAGTAAAATAGGAAATGATGATATTTTTACAGCAATTTTTCAAAAGGCTCAAGGATTAAAGAAAGGATTTCACTTCATTCTTAAGCATCTTTTGGGATTAGCCGAAAACTTTTTTCCTTGGATATCTGGCAATAGACCTGGAAGAAATGACAGGCCTTCATAGTACCTGAACTCTGAGTGTGTATAACACCAATACACCAGCAAGGTAATGGAAAAATAGATCATATTACTATAGGAAAACCTTTCCGTTACCAAGTAAGATAAAATAATAATAATAATTTAGATTTGTATGCTAGTTTTCAAGTTTCAAATATTTTCCAAAGTATCTCCAGAAACCTAAACTTCTAGAGAATAAACAATCTTCTCAAGCATAAAGGAGAAAATTTTAAATGACTATATTTTATGACTCTGGAATGTACCCTTAGTCACAGCGAACCGTGTCATAGATGATGTCAGTGACTAACAGCATTATTTGGAGTGGATAAATTCATTCCCACTCCTATAACAGCAAATCAAAAATCACATAACGTAGATGTTAACTTAGTAGACTTTTGAACACATTTAGTACAACTCCAACTTAGTGCCATAGAGCTTGATTGCTGTGGCTAAAACTTCCAAAACTATGTTGAGTAAGAGTGGTGACAGTGGGCAACCTTGTTTTGTTCCTGATCTTAGTGGAAATGCTTTCAGTTTTTCACCATTGAGGACAATGTTGGCTGTGGGTTTGTCATATATAGCCTTTATTATGTTGAGGAAAGTTCCCTCTATGTCTACTTTCTGCAGGGCTTTTATCATAAATGGGTGTTGAATTTTGTCGAAAGCTTTCTCTGCATCTATTGAGATGATCATATGGTTTTTCTACTTCAATTTGTTGATATGGTGTATCACATTGATTGATTTGCGTATATCGAAGAATCCTTGCATTCCTGGAATAAACCCTACTTGATCATTGGTGTATGATCCGTTTAGTGTGCTGCTGGATTCTGTTTGCTAGTATTTTGTTGGGGATTTTTGCATCTATGTTCATCAGTGATATTGGCCTGTAGTTTTCTTTCTTTGTGACATCCTTGTCTGGTTTTGGTATCAGGGTGATGGTGGCCTCGTAGAATGAGTTTGGGAGTGTTCCTCCCTCTGCTATATTTTGGAAGAGTTTGAGAAGGATAGGTGTTAGCTCTTCTCTAAATGTTTGATAGAATTCGCCTGTGAAGCCATCTGGTCCTGGGCTTTTGTTTGTTGGAAGATTTTTAATCACAGTTTCAATTTCAGTGTTTGTGATTGGTCTGTTCATATTTTCTATTTCTTCCTGATTCAGTCTTGGCAGGTTGTGCATTTCTAAGAATTTGTCCATTTCTTCCAGGTTGTCCATTTTATTGGCATAGAGTTGCTTGTAGTAATCCCTCATGATCTTTTGTATTTCTGCAGTGTCAGTTGTTACTTCTCCTTTTTCATTTCTAATTCTATTGATTTGAGTCTTCTCCCTTTTTTTCTTGATGAGTCTGGCTAATGGTTTATCAATTTTGTTTATTTTCTCAAAGAACCAGCTTTTAGTTTTATTGATCTTTGCTATTGTTTCCTTCATTTCTTTTTCATTTATTTCTGATCTGATTTTTATGATTTCTTTCCTGCTGCTAACTTTGGGGTGTTTTTGTTCTTCTTTCTCTAATTGCTTTAGGTGCAAGGTTAGGTTGTTTATTCGAGATGTTTCCTGTTTCTTGAGGTAGGATTGTATTGCTATAAACTTCCCTCTTAGAACTGCTTTTGCTGCATCCCACAGATTTTGGGTCACCGTGTCTCCATTGTCCTTTGTTTCTAGATATTTTATTTTCCTCTTTGATTTCTTCAGTGATCACTTCGTTATTAAGTAGTGTATTGTTTAGCCCCTCCATGTGTTTGTATTTTTTACAGCTCTTTTCCTATAATTGATATCTAGTCTCATGGCGTTGTGGTCGGAAAAGATACTTGATACAATTTCAATTTTCTTAAATTTACCAAGGCTTGATTTGTGACCCAAGATATGATCTATCCTGGAGAATGTTCCATGAGCACTTGAGAAAAATGTGTATTCTGTTGTTTTTGGATGGAGTGTCCTATAAATATCAATTAAGTCCATCCTGTTTAATGTATCATTTAAAGCTTGTGTTTCCTTATTTATTTTCATTTTGGATGATCTGTCCATTGGTGAAAGTGGGGTGTTGAAGTCCCCTACTATGAATGTGTTACTGTCGATTTCCCCTTTTATGGCTGCTAGTTTTTGCCTTATGTATTGAGGTGCTCCTATGTTGGGTGCATAAATATTTACAATTGTTATATCTTCTTCTTGGATCGATCCCTTAATCATTATGTAGTGTCCTTCTTTGTCTCTTCTGATAGTCCTTATTTTAAAGTCTATTTTGTCTGATATGAGAATTGCTACTCCAGCTTTCTTTTGGTTTCCATTTGCATGGAATATCTTTTTCCATCCCCTTACTTTCAGTCTGTATGTGTCTCTAGGTCTGAAGTGGGTCTCTTGTAGACAGCATATATATGGGTCTTGTTTTTGTATCCATTCAGCCAATCTGTGTCTTTTGGTGGGAGCATTTAGTCCATTTACATTTAAGGTAATTATCGATATGTATGTTCCTATTCCCATTTTCTAAATTGTTTTGGGTTCGTTATTATAGGACTTTTCCTTCTCTTGTGTTTTTGTCTAGAGAAGTTCCTTTAGCATTTGTTGTAAAGCTGGTTTGGTGGTGCTGAACTCTCTCAGCTTTTGCTTGTCTGTAAAGGTTTTAATTTCTCCATCAAATCTGAATGAGATCCTTGCTGGGTAGAGTAATCTTGGTTGCAGGTTTTTCTCCTTCATCACTTTCAGTATGTCCTGCCACTCCCTTCTGGCTTGTAGAGTTTCTGCTGAGAGATCAGCTGTTAACCTTATGGGGATTCCCTTGTGTGTTATTTGTTGTTTTTCCCTTGCTGCTTTTAATATGCTTTCTTTGTATTTAGTTTTTGACAGTTTGATTAATATGTGTCTTGGCGTATTTCTCCTTGAATTTATCCTGTATGGGACTCTCTGTGCTTCCTGGACTTGATTAACTATTTCCTTTCCCATATTAGGGAAGTTTTCAACTATAATCTCTTCAAATATTTTCTCAGTCCCTTTCTTTTTCTCTTCTTCTTCTGGAACCCCTATAATTCGAATGTTGGTGCGTTTAATGTTGTCCCAGAGGTCTCTGAGACTGTCCTCAGTTCTTTTCATTCTTTTTTCTTTATTCTGCTCTGCAGTAGTTATTTCCACTATTTTATCTTCCAGGTCACTTATCCGTTCTTCTGCCTCAGTTATTCTGCTATTGATCCCATCTAGAGTATTTTTAATTTCATTTATTGTGTTGTTCATCATTGTTTGTTTCATCTTTAGTTCTTCTAGGTCCTTGTTAAATGTTTCTTGCATTTTGTCCATTCTATTTCCAAGATTTTGGATCATCTTTACTATCATTATTCTGAATTCTTTTTCAGGTAGACTGCCTATTTCCTCTTCATTTGTTAGGTCTGGTGGGTTTTTATCTTGCTCCTTCATCTGCTGTGTGTTTTTCTGTCTTCTCATTTTGCTTATCTTACTGTGTTTGGGGTCTCCTTTTTGCAGGCTGCAGGTTCGTAGTTCCCATTGTTTTTGGTGTCTGTCCCCAGTGGCTAAGGTTGGTTCAGTGGGTTGTGTAGGCTTCCTGGTGGAGGGGACTAGTGCCTGTGTTCTGGTGGATGAGGCTGGATC
The DNA here is from genome assembly GCF_000442215.2 of Lipotes vexillifer. NCBI lineage: Eukaryota > Metazoa > Chordata > Mammalia > Artiodactyla > Lipotidae > Lipotes > Lipotes vexillifer. The sequence continues at coordinate 249,868 of NW_006799735.1, forward strand.
TTGTCTTTCTGGTGGGCAGGTCCACGTCTGGTGGTGTGTTTTGGGGTGTCTGTGGACTTATTATGATTTTAGGCAGCCTCTCTGCTAATGGGTGGGGTTGTGTTCCTGTCTTGCTAGTTGTTTGGCATAGGATGTCCAGCACTGTAGCTTGCTGGTCGTTGAGTGAAGCTGGGTGCTGGTGTTGAGATGGAGATCTCTGGGAGATTTTCGCCATTTGATATTATGTGGAGCTGGGAGGTCTCTTGTGGACCAGTGTCCTGAAGTTGGTTCTCCCTCCTCAGAGGCACAGCACTGACTCCTGGCTGCTGCACCAAGAGCCTTTCATCCACACGCCTCAGAATAAAAGGGAGAAAAAGTAGAAAGTAAGAATTAGTAGAAGTAGAAAGAGGGAAAGAAACAAAGAAACAAAGAAGGGAGGGAGGAAGGAGGAAGGAAGAAAAAAAGAAAGGAGAAGGGAGGGAGGGAGGGAGGAAGGAAGGAGGAAGGAAGGAAAAAAAGAAAGGAGATAAAGTAAAATAAAATAAAGTAAGATAAAATATAATAAAGTTATTAAAATAAAAAGATAATTATTAAGAGAAAAAAAAAAGAAAGAAAACTAAAGAAAAAAACAAAAAACCGACAGATAGAACCCTAGGACAAATGGTGGAAGCAAAGCTATACAGACAAAATCTCACACAGAAGCATACACATACACACTCACAGAAAGAGGGAAAGGGGAAAAAATCATAAATCTTGCTCTCAAGTCCACCTCCTTAATTTGGGATGATTCGTGTTCTATTCATGTATTCCAGAGATGCAGGGTACATCAAGTTGATGGTGGAGCTTTAATCCGCTGCTTCTGAGGCTGCTGGGAGAGATTTCCCTTTCTAATTTTTTTTTTTTTTTTAGCAGTACGCGGGCCTCTCACCGCTGCGGGCTCTCCCATTGCGGAGCACAGGCTCCGGACGCGCAGGCCCAGCGGCCATGGCTCACGGGCTCAGCCGCTCCGCGGCACGCGGGATCCTCCCAGACCGGGGCACGAACCCACGCGCCCTGCATCGGCAGGCGGACTCCCAACCACTGCGCCACCGGGGAAGCCCCTCCTTTTCTCTTTTTTGTTCTCACAGCTCCCAGGGGCTCAGCTTTGGATTTGGCCCCGCTTCTGCATTTAGGTCGCCGGAGGGCGGCTGTTCTTCGCTCAGACAGGACGGGGTTAAAGGAGCCGCTGATTCGGGGGCTGTGGCTCACTCAGGCCGTGGGGAAGGGAAGGGCACGTAGTGCGGGGCGGGGCTGCGGCTGCAGAGGCCTGCGTGACGTTGCACCAGCCTGAGGCGTGCCGTGCGTTCTTCCGGAGGAGTTGACCCTGGATCCCGGGACCCTGGCAGTGGCGGGCTGCACAGGCTCCCCAGAGCGGGTATGGATAGTGACCTGTGCACGCACACAGGCCCCTTGGTGGCGGCAGCAGCAGCCTTAGCGTCTCATGCCCGTCTCCGGGGTCCCCGCTTTTAGCCGCGGCTCACGCCCGTCTCTGGAGCTCCTTTAAGCAGCGCTCTTAATCCCCTCTCCTCGCGCACCAGGAAACAAAGAGGGAAGAAAAAGTCTCTTGCGTCTTCGGCAGGTGCAGACTTTTCCCGGACTCCCTCCCGGCCGGCTGTGGTGCACTAACCCCCTTCAGGCTGTGTTCCCGCCGCCAACCCCAGCCCTCTCCCGGCGCTCCGACCGAAGCCTGAGCCTCAGCTCCCTTCCCCGCCCGCCCCCGCAAGTGAGCAGACAAGCCCCTCGGGCTGGTGAGTGCCGGTCGGCACCGATCCTCTGTGCGGGAATCTCTCCGCTCTGCCCCCCGCACCCCCGTTGCTGCGCTCTCCTCCGGCTCCAAAGCTCCCCCTCCGCCCCCCGCAGTCTCCGCCCGCGAAGGGGCTTCCTAGTGTGTGGGAACTTTTCCTCCTTCACAGCTCCCTTCCTAGTGTGTGGAGACCTTTCCTCCTTCACGGCTCCCTCCCACTGGTGCAGGTACCGTCCTATTCTTTTTTCCTTTTTTTTTTCTTTTTTCTTTTGCCCTACCCAGGTACGTGGGGAATTTCTTGCCTTTTGGGAGGTCTGAGGTCTTCTGCCAGCGTTCAGTAGGTGTTCTGTAGGAGTTGTTCCACGTGTAGATGTATTTCTGGTGTATCTGTGGGGAGGAAGGTGATCTCCGCGTCTTACTCTTCCGCCATCTTCCCCGAAGCCTCACTAATTAGGTTTAAATGTTTTTCATTCTTTTTTTATATTGTCTTTTGAAAATTGTCTTTTTATATTCTTTGTCCTTAGGAATGAGCTCTTTATAGGTTTCTCTAGTACTCAAGCAACGAAGAAATACTTGTAATCATTTTTGAATAATCAAGTGATCAACTTTTTAAAGCCCTTGTAATCTTCTGTTCAGCAGTCCTACTTTTTTGCTCATAGAAAGTAGCTTTTTACTTCTAGTTGCTGAACATAAGTTGAGCACATAGTAGAGATGTCAGTTTACACTCACTACCTCATTTGATTTTGTCAGTCCTGTGAAGTAGGAGCCATTACTATTACCAGGTTAGAGGTGATTGGAGAGAATGGTAAATTGCAAAGGTCAGACAGCTTGTTAGTGCTGTAGCCCAAACTAGAGCCCGCACCCCACACGCTTTAACCACTGCAAGCCACCAAACATAGGAAGTGTTTATAAAAACAACTTGTCACATGGGAGCTGTCAGAGAATGACCTGATTCATACTGTCATATTTCTGACTTTTAGCTTTAGTCTTGTGACCACCCCCCAAATGGTATAAAGTTTAGCTTTCAACATGAAGAGCGGGAATTATAGAGCTATTTTCATCTTCATCCATGTGAAATGACAAAAGGCAGAGTGATGGTGTGAGAGCTGGGTCTTCCATTAATCCTCAGTCTCCCACTAACCCCCTGAGTGACCGTAGGAAGTTATTTAAGCTCCCAGAGTCACGATATCCTCATCTCTAGAAATTATCTTCATACAGCTTTCCTTGGATTCAGTGGGACTGTATATGTAATGGACCAGACAGAGTGCTTGGTACATAATAGATGCTCAATAGATGTTATTTTTGTGTTTGGTTTCCAAGGTTTGATTTGGATGTGTAGGGTGTCAAATGCCGGCAAATGATTTGCTCCAGGCTCTGTCACTCCTGAGAGTTGCTAAACTATTTAATTCTTGCCAAGACTTTAATTGGAAGAAAATAATCCATTTTAGAACTTCTAACAAGTACTTACACATTGGAAACTTTCCAGTGTAGACTCAATTACCCTTAGCACATCTCTGGACAATTCCATGTCCTCCAAAATCTCTGTACCTTGACTATATTCGTAGTGTAAATTCCTGAAACAGGCTTAAATAACTGGTTGAGGAAAAGAAGAAAGAACGTCATACCGTTACCAAGATTGGATTCAGACTCCCACAAGCCTAATTACCTCCTTGAAAAGTACTCTTCTGTACTTTTTGGCTCCAGCCTCTTAACACAATTAGCTACAGCCTTGATTTTTGTTTCTGCTCATTACCTGTGTGTTCTCTCTTCAAAGGAGGTACGCATGGTGGATTATTACTTTTTCATCCAACACTGATACAGGCACAATCATATGATATTAACTCTTCCTCTCCAGAAGAAGTTTGTTTTGTAGAGGCCTTGATAATCAGTTGTTCCTGATTTCATGATTTAGTTTAAGGACATGCCCAATGAAACACATTTCTATTCTCTTGTTTTTTCATAGTCTGTTGATTGCTGCAGGTGCATTGTAAGCCATTAGGTCCTTCTCACATAATCACAATCTTTCTCTTGGTATAACTGAAGTTACTGCATTTGTTACCTTCAAGAACAGTATAATTTTCAAAATGCACCACACTCAGTAGCTAGAATGATTTTAATTTCCTTTATTCACTAAGAGATGGCAGAAAGAATGTTTAGGGTATGTAGAGACTAAGTGGGTTAACTAGATATAATTAAGGCTGAGATTTTTTAATGATACAATGATTTTATTATTTTAAAATGCTTTGCAGTGCCTCCTCTATTGTAGTTATTGTCTGTTTGGGCTTTTAAAAAATCTAATGCTCACCTGATTAAATTGGCAGTGCTAATTCTTATTCAGGCTGTTTGGTATTTCTGTTTCTACTGTGATGGATAAATCATTTAGAGGACATAACCCTTAATAACCTTTTTCTTTGTTTGTTTGCGGTACGAGGGCCTCTTACTGTTGTGGCCTCTCCCGTTGCGGAGCACAGGCTCCGGACGCGCAGGCTCAGCGGCCATGGCTCACGGGCCCAGCTGCTCCGCGGCATGTGGGATCCTCCCGGACCGGGGCACGAACCCGTGTCCCCTGCATAGGCAGGCGGACTCTCAACCGCTGCTCCACCAGGGAAGCACCCTTAATAACCTTTAACAAGACCTCAGACTGTAATCTGTCAGAATTATTCCCTGAATACAGTTCTTCCTTCTGCTTCTGCTGAACATTTATACAGCAAAGAAATGTTAATAACTCCTAAGAGAGCTGGTAGGATTTTATTATATTTTAGAAGGAACAATTATTTCTCTGAGAGCCCAAATTGGGTTGTCTATCCAAGGATCTCAACCTCAGAGACTTCTCAAGAAGTAGAATGATCCAGAAAAGCCACTTTGGATAGGCTTTCAAATTTTCGTCTTTTCTAGAGAAACTACATTGATACTGATGACATAAAAATGATGGGAAGTGTACCTTTCTTGACTGTCATGTATAAAACAGGTGACTTCCCTGCATTTCCTCACTTATCACCCCACAAAACCCACATGTCTTTTTTCTTGGCCATCGTGTGATTATATGTCATAGTGCATCTGATCATAATACTTTGCCCATAAAATCTAGCTACCTTGCACTAGAGTTAACAGAGGGAACCCTTAGGATTTCCATCTATAATAGTGCCAAGCTCAGTTTTTGTGTATAGATTTCATCAACATTAGATTTTATCTCATCTGTCTATTTCTGTTCTCAATTCAATGCTGACTAGAGACCCACAAGTGCAAGAACTTATGTTAGTCCTGCCTCAGTCCTCTAAGACTCCACTTTGTTAGCAATGGGTAGGGCTTTAAAATCCCACCGAAACTTAAAAGAAAGGGAAAAACTCATGTGCTAAGTGCTATTTTAAAAGTAATTATCTCTTTTCTCAGAAGCTCCTTAATTTCCAAAATGATGTTTAGTTGCTTGGCTATTTACTATTTACTCAATGTGTGTCTTTTTCTTTAAATTTTTATTGGCGTATAGTTGCTTTACAATGTTGTGTTAGTTTCTACTGTACAGCATCAATGTGTGTCTTAAACATGGACATGGGACAGTTATTTTGATTATTCATATCTCTTCTTTCCTTTCACATGAGTTTTGAGATCTCTTTCTGATAGTAGAATTACAAGAAAATGTCCTCCATATAAATTCAATCCAAATCTAAAATCTAAATATATCTATACACTCAAATGTATATTCATATGTGTTTTGGTCATTTAATAGAGGGAGAGGGACCTACACCCGGTATTTGGTTTGAATGTTGAGACTGATGATGCCACACAAGCACCAAGAGAATCGAAAAAACTTGTTAAATAATGAGGCTTTGGGGAGAGAGCAGGGTGCCTCCCAAGCAGTTCCAAAAGTCACTTGGGAGTGTAGGGA
>NW_006799735.1:255522-276828 GCF_000442215.2 Lipotes vexillifer
GGAGACTAGCTTGGGAGTTTTATGGTGGTTAGGAGGTGGGGCTGCTGTGGGAATTCCTGTGTGTGGCTTGAACTTCCCGCAGGAGCCACAAGAGGGAGCACCAGTCTTGCTTGCCGGCTTGCCCAGCTGCGGGGCAAAAGGGGGAAAAAGAGGGTAGAGCCTTAGAAGCTGAAAGCAGGCAACCTCAAAAAATAGGGTCAGGGCTTCCCTGGTGGCGCCGTGGTTGAGAGTCCGCCTGCCGATGCTGGGGACGCGGGTTCCTGCCCTGGTCCGGGAAGATCTCACATGCCGCGGAGCGGCTGGGCGCGTGAGCCATGGCCGCTGAGCCTGCGCGTCCGGAGCCTGTGCTACGCAACGGGAGAGGCCACAACTGTGAGAGGCCAGCGTACCGCAAAAAAAAAAAAAAAAAATAGGGTCAGTCTCTTACTACAGTATTACACGTGCATAAACACATAGCACAGACTTGAGTACACCTACCTACCCCTGCAGTCTCCTTTACCTTATCTTCCCGTAAGATTTCTGTGCATTGCAAGCACTTAGGTTCCTGTGATCACACTTAGCTCGTAATTCCTGCTCCCTTGCGATTCTGACTTGCATCTCATCTCCCAAGGCTATTGGTGTCTTTCCACTTGGGTTGATCAAGATGCAGAATTCAGACCTTCTACGTGACTGAAACAACAGCTAAAAGAAAAATGTCCCACTTCCACAAGACATCTGCCTTTGTGTCATACTATTGTAAAAGTTTGATATTTCAAAAGTTTTCTCTCAAGAAAAGAGAGTAATTGGTAGATTACTATCCCCCCATTGGTGGGAATTCGCCACACCTCTAAGAAGGCAGAAGTGCCTGTGTGAATATTTTCTCTGTGACATAAAAAAAAGCTGTCCCCCTTTGATTATATGAGATTATAAATCTAAGTAATCTAGTAAGCACACACACACACACACACGCACACACACCCCAACACACGCAGACAAATGCTGACACATAGTCTGCTGATCTTGTTTGTTTCCTTGATGCTAAATGAGGAAACTTCACACAAAGTTGTCTTAGACTCAGGAGACTCAGAAATTCTGATAGTCTCCTCTAGAAAATGAAGCTGAAAATCACAAAAGATCTCTCTAAATTAAATGTTATCATTTGTATAAAATTCATAAAGTGGAGTTCTAACAGAAGGTACCCAGGTTCTCTTTTCCTCTAAACTTCTTTTCTCAGGGAAAAAAAAAAAAAACAGAACCATTTCTGTTTATTCCTACAACATATATTCACATCTCACTTTCCCTAATGAAATGTGTAACTGAGAGGTAAATGACTTTAAGTACATGTCAACTTAGCATTATGAGTTGAATTAATTTGTAAACATTAAGCTTCTGCTCCTCACTTGTAAGGGTGTCATTGCTGAGCATTTACCATGAGTGACAGGTCTGGAAGTTTCAGACGGCTGCTTCCTCCCCTAATCTAACTCCCGACAAGATTCCTACTGAAGAGGACAGGCTGATAAATGTACTGGCTTGAGCTTTGTCTTAGTTAGAATGTAAATAATTTGGATGATTCAAATATAAATTTCAAGGTTTATTTTTCCCCAATTTTAGGACATATGGTTTTAGAAACAGCTTATCCATCTTTTATGGAAGCAAATAAGTATTTTGCATGATGAAGAAGCTTCATAGTTCCTTCTAGAAAATATTCAAGGTTAAAATGAGCCTGCCGCACCCAAATTTGCCAAAATATTAGGAAAGGATTTTATAGGAAAAAAGTTATAAACATCAGTTTCACATGTTAAATATAAAAAACAAAAATGTTACCTTGAGCTTAAAATAGTATTGTCAGTGATTAATGATGGATCTGTTTTCTCTTTTATTGCTTATTCTTTGTAAGTAATTTTTTCAGTTGATAACAATTAAATGACTAGAAGTCGTTTATTGCAAAATGTTCTCAAGGATCCAAATGAATCAATGAATCTTTATAATTAAGCATTTTACTTGCTCTCTCCCTGAAAAAGAAAAAAATGATATTAAAACAGATTTTACATCCTGATATGTCCTTTAACCCAAACTAATGCTGACTGGATAAACCAGCTGCATAATTTCTATAAGAGTTTTTGTGGATTTAAATAATTGTGAACAAATTTATATTTAAAAAATAATAAAGAGTTGTAAAACTGGCTAACCAGAATTTGAAATTGACTAAGACCAGTGGTATTTGTCTTGAGCATCCCAAGGTTTTCTCAAGGTCACCAGTCAGAAAGACCTCTTTTGAATTCTTGGTTAATTATTAAAGCTCTATTTGGCAATGTATTGTCCTCTCTGTGCCTCAGTTTCCTCGCCTCCCAAATGCACATAAAAATACCTACTTCAATAGTTTAGTTGTGAGAATTAACTATAATAAAATGATTTTAAGAAAAAAACAGAGCACAGTGCCTAGTTCACTGTGGCACTTAGTACATAGTACCTATTATCATTATGGTACAATTGCATTTTCCGGCTGATACTAAAACTACAGGATATTTTTTCTTCACTTCTAAAAATACACATTTTCTGAACTAATTATCAACTTGATAGCAACACAACTTTTAAGACTCTTTGGTTTGTACATGTCTCAAATATATCCTTTATACTTTATATGTACAGTATTCTCTCTTTCTCTCCTTTTAACGCTCAAATGCACATAATACAAAGAAGCTCTCACACACACAGAAAGAAAAGAATATCTCTTCTATTCTGAGAATTTTTCATTGCAGGTAATAAAATATTTTACAGAGAATTTATGTTATATATAAGATACAAAACTTTTATCCCAAAAGATAAGCCAAATATAATTGAATTTGAGAAAGTTCCCCTCTTACGAAAGCTCCTGCAAATGTGAGTAAGATTATCCTTACAACTTCACCAGTTTCTAGGCCAATTTTAACAAACTAATACGGTGGAATAATAATTTGAGATGTTCTTTTGGTCTAAGAGATATGATGAAGGGACGTCTGAAATTGAGGAGAGATCAAGAGGGAAACTCCTTAGCTTTTTGATACAACTTACCATCAAAGTTTGACAGGCTAATTTAGGAAGTGACCAGTTATCAGCCAGAGCTAGTTTTTCCTACTTCCATCCTGTTCCGGACCAGATAAAGCTTGTATAAAGTGAGGACGGAAATTGAGAGTATTTTGACTTTGGTGGTTCTCTATGCCTTTCTTCCCATCTTCACCCCAGGATGTGTCTGTGTGGACTTTGGATTAGCAGTAGAACATCTCAGAACCACTTGAGGATGATCCAAGAGCTGAGGAGGACTGTGAATCATCAGTCCCTTATGGACTCTGGCGATTGCCAGCCTTGCTGATGTCCTCCCACCCAATGGTGTGAAAGCTAGAACCCAGAAGTCGGCGAGGAGTGTTGGAAACAATTTGTAGCTTCAGAGCACCACAGAGGGGTGCGCGAGAGTAGCGAAGACTTCTCTGTGTTCAAGAGAAAGTGTCCGTACCTGAAACTAACACAACATTGTCAATCAACTATATTTCAATAAAAATTAAAAAAAAAAAAAAAAGAGAAAGCGTACACAGGTGAATGAGAGAGAGCATAATTAATGTAAGCATGGAGTTGGTTCCTTCAGCCAAGATGAGAGGCTCTGTAGCAGGAAATGTGTGCAAAGCTGTCCTTGCCAGGCACTGGTTGGGAATGCAGTCATCACAAAAGGATGCCAGTGTGGACTGGGCAGTGAAAGCTCAACCACTAAATTGACCATGTTTTTTGGGAGTGACTAGACTCAGGTAGGTTTTATGTTTTTTACATCAAGCAGAATGAGTGCTTTTTTTCCCTTTCTTTCTTTCCTTTCTTTCTTTCTTCCCTTCTTTCTTTCTTTCTTTTTTGAGGGCTTTGAATAAAGAAAGTTAATTTGTAGGAAAAATAAAAGTATATTTTTGCACATATGCTATTTGAAGAAGGTTAGTGGTACCTGGGCAAAAGAAACCAGGATCCTTAGCCAGGTCTCTGATCCCAGAGCCAAGGGTAGGAAAGGCAAGGTAAATCCCATATTTTCCATCCCCAAATTATACCAATTTTCAGAACTGAGGCTCCCAATAATTTAACTTCTGTTATTATTTTTCTGTATTCTCCAAGTTGAATGATTTCACCTACCAAACAAGTTACATATGTCAAGTAATCATTAATTCATATTTCACATTTTTAACCAAAAGGTATATAGCTAATTTTCAGTGCTTCTCAACAGTGTGAGTTGATTGAATTCTTCCAGGGCCAATGAAACTTATTTGTGTTCACATCTTTCACCTTATCATGGCAAAGGAAAGGATTTTCTCTCGGAATTACTAGACTCCTAAAATTCCAACCACATTCTCATTTTGGATGTGAAGGAATGGTGAAAGGTGAATGGTGAAAGGCTCATATAGTGGATAGATGGTACATAGCCAAAAGAAGGAGACGTAAATAGGATAGATTACTCTCATTGTTAATAATTAGAATTTGAACGTAAGAAAAGAATTCAAAGGTGTATTTGAAACGTTGCAGAACCATCTTACTTATCCAAATACACATAAAGTAAGCTAACAGGTAGGAAAACTGTGAAAAGATTGTTGGGAATTTTTTTTTTTTTAAGATTTAATTTTATTTATTTTTGGCCGCATTGGGTCCTCGCTGCTGACGGAGGGCTTTCTCTAGTTGAGGCAAGTGGGGGTTACTCTTAGTTGCAGTGCACGGGCTTCTCCTTGTGGTGGATTCTCTTGTTGCAGAGCACAGGTTCTAGGCATGCGGGCTTCAGTAGTGGTGGCGCACGGGCTCCGTAGTTGTGGCACACGGGCTTAGTTGCTCTGTGGCATGTGGGGTCTTCATGAAGCAGGGATCGAACCCATGTCCCCTGCATTGACAGGCGAATTCTTATCCACTGTGCCACCAGGGAAGTCCCTGGGAATATTTTTAACTACATAACTCATTGTTCCCTATACAATATCTTATTTGACAAAATTTCTCTTTTGCAAAACCTTGGCTTTCTTTAGGTCACTGCTTTGTTTCTCTCTCTTTTTTTAAAGAGCAATTTTAGATTCACAGAAAAATTGAGAGGAGTATACAGAGGTTCCCATATACCCTCTGTCACCACACATACACAGCTTCCTCCATTTTCAGTATTATTCACCAAAGTGGTACATTTGTTACCAAAGATGAACCTACATTGATACATCATAATCACCCAAAAGTCCATAGTTTACTTGAGTTTCACTCTTAGAGTTGTATATTCTTTTGGTTCGGACAAATGTATAATGACATATCCATCATTATGCTATCATACAGAGTATTTTCACTGCTTTAAAAATTCCTCTGTGCTCTGCCTATTCATCCTTTCCCACCCTCTACCCTGACAACCACTAATCTTTTTATTGTCTCCAGGTGTGTCATATGGTAAGAGAATGACATTATGGAAAAGGCAAAAGTATAGTAAGACTATGTTTAATTTTGTAAGAAACCACCAAACTGTCTTCCAAAGTGACTGTGCCATTTTGCATTCCCACCAGCAATGGATGAGAGTTCCCATTGCTCCGCACACTCACCAGCATTTGTTGTTGTCATTATTCTGGATTTTGGACATTCTAATAGGTGTGTAGTGTATCTCACTGTTGCCTTAATTTGCATTTCCCTGATGACATATAATGTGGAACACGTTTTTCGTATATTTATTTGCTATCTATATATCTTCTTCAGTGAAGCATTTGTTAAGGTCTTTAGCCCATGTTTTAATTGGGTTGTTTGTCTTGTCATTGTTGAGTTTTAAGCATTCTTTGTATAGTTTGAATAGCAGTCCTTTATCAGATGTGTCTTTTGCAAATATTTTCTTCCAGTCTGTGGCCTGTCTTTTCTATTTCTTGGCATTGCCTTTCATTAAGCAGATTTTTTTAATTTTAGAGAAGTCCAGCTTATCAATTATTTCTTTCATGTATTGTGTCTTTGATGTTATATCTAAAAAGGCATCACCATACCCTGGGTCATCTAGGTTTTCTTCTATGTTGTCTTCTAGGAGGTTTATAGTTTTGCATTTTATAGTTAAGTCTATGATTCATTTTAAGTTAATTTTTGTGAAAGTTGTGAGGACTGTGACTAGATTCTTTTTTTCTTTCTTTTTCTTCTTGCATATTGATGTCCAGTTGTTACAGCAGCACTTGTTGAAGAGGCTATCTTTGCTCCATTGTATTGCCTTTGCTTCTTTGTCAAAGATCAGGTGACTGTATTTATGTGGGTCTGTTTCTGGGTTCTATTCTGTTCCACTGGTCTATTCTTTTACTGTAGCTTTATAGTAAGTCTTGAAGTCGAGTAGTATTAGTCCTTCCATTGTGTTCTTTAATATTGTGTTGGCTATTCTCGGTCTTTTGCCTCTCCAAATAAACTTTAGAATCAGGTTGTCTATACGTGTTTCTCTTTTCATGTGAGTAATTCAACTCGGTCAACCTTTTCACCTTGGTTGCCTGGAAAAAAATCAATGTAAGGTATATTTGCTTATTCACTGGAATTCTGTTCATCCTTATGGTTGGAATTTGATTTTCTTCTCTAAGTCTTGTTTTTCTCCTTTCACTTACTTTTATTTTCTGAGTCATAATGAAATAAATATAAACATGAATCACAGAGTCAACCCAACTTTAATAAGCCCATCATTTACCTTTCTCACAGTGAGGAAGGCCCCTGAGTCAGTCAACTTGGGAGCTAAGGGTCTGATTCCTATTCTCTCCTTCAACCACACTTCATTCTTAGTTGTTCTGACTTAGGAAAGGAGTCGGTCTTCTTCACAAAATAAGAGGGAAAACAGACTGCTGGGTGATCAGCCTTTTCAAGTGGGATGTTGCCTTACAGGCTCATATTGACAAAATCCTCAATAACCCTGATTTTCCCTGCATGAGCACTATTGTTGCATTGGAGAGATTCCTCACATTCTGCTCTTTGTCTCCCTTTCTCTTGGTTTGCTCTTGAACCTGAGTTGGTCCTTCATTGATAACATGTAAATATGATCCAAAACCACACAGTAAGACGTGCAGAACAGACAACTGCTTGAAATGCCTGTTTTGATATGGTCTCTGTACTAAAGGACAAAGTTAATCTGCACAAATATCGAACACTGGTAACCTATTCGTAAACAAACAAACAAAAACAGATTGGTTCACTTATTTTCCCAGTGAAAGTCTGAGTGCCTCTACTCAGTGTCAGCTTTCTTGTATATTCAAATTCCTAATGAGATAAAAGAGCTACTAATCATAGCTAACATTTTGAGCACTTACTATGTGCCACATACTGTACTATGTACTTTATATTTATTTCACTAAATATTCTTAACAATTCAGTAAAGTGTCGGTATCATTAACTCATTTTCAGATGGCAAAACTGATTCAAAAGAATATTAACATTTTTCCCTAAATTATAATGTAATAATTGAAAAGCAAGGATTTGAATCTAGGTAGACTCTAAACTCTTAAGTTTGTGTTCTTCTTTGTTTTTTGTTTTTTTTTTCTTTGTGGTACGCGGGCCTCTCACTGTTGTGGCCTCTCCCTTTGCAGAGCACAGGCTCCGGACGCCCAGGCTCAGTGGCCATGGCTCACGGGCCCAGCTGCTCCGCGGCATGTGGGATCTTCCCGGACCGGGGCACGAACCCGTGTCCCCTGCATCGGCAGGCGGACTCTCAACCACTGTGCCACCAGGGAAGCCCTAAGTTTGTGTTCTTAATCACTTATTAAAATGGCCTCTAGCCCCAAACTATTCTTAACTACTTGAATATACTTCACATAGTCCTCAAAGAATCAAGACTGTGCTCTAAAATCACTAGTATTGAAATCATATGCATGACCAACATTCATTAACATTTTGCATGTTATTTATTCTCCAAAAACCTCTCCCTTGAAGGCTCATGTTCATCCTTCAAGGCTCCAAATTCCTTCCTCAATGAAGCCTCCCTGACTTCCTCCAGATAGTATCTGTTGCCCTGTCTTCTGTGCTTAGTAGCTTGTTCAAAGCTTGTGATAGAACTTAACCCCATAATTACAAGACTTTCTTTAAGGCAGCTAGGCTGTTCTGTTTCTTTGGTACCTGGTAAGTGCTAGATAGATTTTTCTAATATAAACACATTGAAATTCTTCAAGCCAAATAAAAAAAATCCTCCTTCTGGGAAGGAATTCAGAGAGAAGAATACATAGTGAATATACTTTTTGGAGCAAGAAAAAGAATAAATACATATAATTTATGTATAACTAAAACAGGTTAAATCTCCAAGAGATGGAAGAATACTGTTGAATTCAATATCTATTTCCTAACCTACAGCAACATACTTCCCACAAAATATCCCACAAAAGAGCAGAATTCTCCAGAATACCTTTCGGCTCTTCACAAGAACTGAGGAGCTGCACAGTACTCTCTTCATCTTCAAGGTCAGGCCCCAGGTTTGGAGGACTTCCTAGATCACATCAAACACCAACACTGACATCTGCTGGAAATGCACTCTGCCCATATTTCCTGCAGTTGGTTAAAAAGAAAAAAAAAAAGTGCACAGAAACAAACTTATAAGAAACTACCTAAAACAATACCCCTGAACCTAAACAAAAAAACTAATTTATCAAGAAAATGTGAGCTTGAACAACCTGGGGTATTTCTTTTACTGAGACTGTACTCTTGACAGAAAATTTTTGGAGTAACATGGCCATATATTTATGACTCTGGATTACTAATTCTTATATACACATCCTTTAGCTTGGCCTCCAAAATGTATTTAATATTTTTTTAAAAAAGAAAAATAAGATGCATATCTCTGCAATTAATTTCTACCTCACTTTTCATAAATAGCATGGTTCATGCTCTCTGGATCATAGAAAATACTATATCATTTCGAGGCCTCAGTTTTCATGGATATGGAGAACATAGTTTTGGCGAGTAGTTTGTTGCTATGGTTTATATCCTTCTACCTGTTCTCCTAAGTTTTCTTTCTGCTGTGTCTCACTTGTGATACTAATTAGGTATTTGGGAAATAGTCAAACTGAAGAAGAATATACTTTCCTCCATTTATTTATTTATAAATTTAAAGTTAATAAGATGTGAAGCATTTCTTTCTATGCTTATTTTTCCTATTTATTAAAACGTTTTGGTAAGAGAAAAAATTCTGCAACTCAAAAAAATTATTTTGTTTTATTTTTCAGGAAAAAAAATCCAAAAACCTGTATGTTTAAAATTGGTTACCTATAAAAATTAAATCCTAGCTTCCTAGCATGAATCTTCCATGGTAAAAGATGTTCATGTTTTCTTCTAAATTTACCTCATAAGTTCCTTTCTGGGGAAGTGAGGTACTTATTTTGTCCCTTTTTTGCTTTTCAGCTTTTTATCTCTATTGTGAAATACGACGAATATACAGAAAAAGCGTATAAAACACAAGGGTACAGCTTAATGCCTTATAATAAAATGAGCACTCATGTAACTATCACTCAGCTCAGGAAATAAAACGTGACCAACACGTTTACACAAACCCTAGCTGCCCCTTCTCAGCTACAATCCACATCCTTGCTTTTCTTTACATTTTAACTCCTAAATATACATCTCTAAACACTACAGTGTTGCTGGGATTTTAATTTTGTGTAAATGGGATCAGAGTGCACGTTGGCTTTTATGTTGGCTTCATTCAGTCAACATTCTGTGAGTTTTATCCATGTTGTTGCATGTAGCTGTGATTTGTTTATCTTTACTGCTCAATGTTACTCCATTTTACTAATATATCACCAATTGCTCATCCAATCTATTGTTGGTAGATATTTGGGTCGTTTCTGATTTGAGGCTGTTTCTGATTCTAATGCTTCTAAAAGCATTCCTATGTCTTGTGATGCATTTACAGGCATTTCTATTAGATATAAACCTAAGAGTGGATTTGCTGGGTCATAGGGTATATGGGTCTTCAACTTCCATACATAACCAAATCTTTTATAAGTGGTTGTACTGATTTGTATTCTACCCAGCAGTATATGAGTGTTTCATTTACTTCACGTCCTTGCCAACACCTGTGATATGGTCAGACTTTCTCATTTTAGCCGTTGGGGATGGTTTGTAGTAGTATCTCATTTTGTTTTTAACTTGCATTCAGTATCCTTTTTTTATAAATTACCTACATAAGTCCATTGCTCATTTTCCTAATGGAAATTTCTTTTTTTCTTACAAATTTCTAGAAGTGTCTGAACAACCTGGCAGCCTTGCAGCCGAAGTTGGACCACTGTGCAGTCTTGTGCACCTGCAGGTTCCTGCTCCAGCACCTGCCAGGCGACATCAAGGCACTCTTCTGCAAGCCCAGCAAGGTGAGTACAGCGAGGCCGTCCTCTTCCTGAGGGCAGCCCTGAAGCTGGAATCTTCCAACAAGACCATCCACACCAAGCTCTCAAAGCTAGTGAGGAAGCACGTCAACCAGCAGAGCACAGAGACCACCCTATACTCAGAAATGCTGGGCAACCCCACACAGCTGACTACCAAGCATCCTGCCAAGGGGGCCTGGTCCATCCCATGGAAGAGGCTTTTTGGGGAGAATGCTGTTGCCCTTGGGAGCATGGCTCTCTCTGTGGTCATCGTTGCCAGGAACTGACTGCCCAGGTGGCTGCCACCTGCCACCGCCTCCTTGCACTGTGGACCCCACCCCATGCTCCCTAACTCTCCCAGGCTCCCTATCCACTGCTCTCTCTGACGTGGCTCCCTCCTCCGGTTTGGAGGCAGTAAAGTTCAGGGAGCCCCTGGTCCAGAGCGCAGAAGGGACTGAGACCCTATAGGAGGAAAGTGAGGCAGAGCAGAACCTCATGTCCAGCTTGGAGGGAAGGGACCCTCAATCCTCCAGACACAATTCCCACCCCGACCCCATCCACCTGGGCATCTGTTTTCTAGAAGGCCCTAAGAATTCATTATCTTAATTCTAACCATCATGATGTCTCATCACCAACAGCTGGTTTTCCTGTTGCTAGTTTTGCCTTCCCAAATCTTCTGCCAGTGGCAACCAGAATGCTTCATCTGTCCATAACTGCACTCTGAAAGTAGAAACACTTTACTGAGGTTTGTGTGACCCCATTCCGGCCTATCTCTCCAGCTTTCCCATTGTCTCTGCTCACATTTCATGTGATAATGACTTCAGGTTTGTTGAAGCCTTTCGACTCATGCCTTGTCTCATCTCCTCTGTGCCTTAGCTAAGGTGGCCTTTTCTGTCTGGGATGTTCTTCCAGCCTCTTTGCCTAGATGCAATGGCTTATCTCTTGCCACCTCCCCAAGAGAACTTCCCAGAACACCCCAAGCTAGATTTTGTGCCTGATGCCACCAATCGCCCTATGCCTTAAATGTTCCTAGGTCTTATGTTACTGCCTTTGTACCTTTCTCCCCACCTGAACGGTTCTCCATCAGGGCGGGAATAGTGCCTCACTCGTTTGTCTCCATGTGCTCAGTGCTAGCACATGCTTAGCCTAGAGGAATCATCAGGTAAATATTTGGTTTTTTAATTGAAAATGTTAAACCTTTGTATTTCGTTACTTTACCATCTTGAGAAACTCTTAAAGTACGAAATAATTGATTCGTTTGTGCAAGTGTTTTGCAATTATTAGAGGACACGTTATTTGTAATTCGGGGATTGACACAGGTAAAGCTGTGGCTGCCCAGCGTTTTCATCATTTTAGGATTATGGGAACCTCCAACAGAGGGTGAGCCAGAGAAGGAAAATAAGATTAAATCAAAACCAATCCATTTTCTAAGATAAGAACATTAGAGAAATAAAGAAGAATAAATAAATTGTTGAGACTAATGACTGAATTGACGTTTGAATTTTGTGGAGAGCTAGTTTACTCTTTCACCCACTCATATTTGAAATAAGACATAATCAAGCCTCCCTTTCAGAGTTTTGGAAAAATGCAAAGAGTTAAGCATTTAAATAATTTCTCTTACATGTATTTTAAAATATTATAACGTTTACCCACGCATGTGGTAGGTATGCTCTTGATATTGGCAAATCAGAGAATTAAAGAGGTATCCATCCACATTTATGCCAACACATCAATCAGTTCAAGTTAAAGGAACAGTATCATTTGCTGGGGCCAAAACGTAGGGGATCACATTTTGGACTCAACAAACTGAAGGTTTGGGTATTGTGCAATTACAGAAGGCAAATAGTAGTATTCTTCTGTATCTCACGAGCATGATAGAACTTGCAGAGAGGGGCACTTTTTAGAAAGTGGGAAAACTGGAAAATTGGGGAAGTTAGTATTCCATAGACTCATCTTCTGGGCTCCTTCTCTACCATTGCTCCCTAGAGATCAGTGACCTTGCCCTCTCCTTTCCCATAGCAGTCTGCATAGTCCTCTAGTGTATCAATTATCAGTTTGATCTGCAGCGTTTTGTTGGCACAAATATCCTGCCAACTCTTCTTTGGGGTCTTTGAGCATGGAGACTGATTCAGATTAATTGTATTGTCCTCAGTGACTATTACAGAACATGACACAGATTAGCATTCTCTAAATTCTTACAAAAGAACAGGGGAAAAAAAGATGAAGAAAGGACATGAGAGAGAGAGGAAAGAAAGAAAGAAACATGAATTTAAGTCATTTTTGCCACAAAGTCTCTTAAAGTATTTAAATCATCATTAACTATGGAATGAAAATTTTTATCTCTTAGTCAGGGGTTGGTAATTAAAAGTGAAAAGGTGGGAATGAAGTGGCTTCCCAGACCCTTTTAAGTCACATCAGATGAAATAATTGTTCACTACACCTTTTCATAAGGAGGGTTCTGCTGGGAGCTGAGAGCAACAAAAATAGTGATCAGAGTTCAGTGCCTTGTGAAATAACGTAGAGGGAAGAGGGAGGAAGAAAAAGAGCCAACTAATTAAAACAAGATGAATATATTAAAGAGTATTCAGGCTGTAGGTGTATATTCTGTACAAATCAATTTCCACTGCAATTCTTATAACTTGTTCATAAGCAAATGGCTTTTGTTCCTCCTATGTGCCCCTGTTGTTGCTAATTAACACAGGCTTGAGATGCCCGGGAAAAGAAACAAATACATAAATAAAAACCGTTCTGGGGCTTCCCTGGTGGCACAGTGGTTGAGAGTCCACCTGCCGATGCAAGGGACACAGGTTTGTGTCCCGGTCCGGGAGGATCCCACATGCCGCGGAGCGGCTGGGCCCGTGAGCCATGGCCGCTGAGCCTGCGCGTCCGGAGCCTGTGCTCCGCAACGGGAGAGGCCACAACAGTGAGAGGCCCGCGTACCGCAAAAACAAAACAAAACAAAAAACAAAAAAAAAATCGTTCTGCAGATGATAGGGAAAGGCATCTGCATGCCAGGCAACAGACTGTCAGTTAGAAATATTTTAAAGGATGTACAAAGACTATAAATGTATGTTCTCTCTTTCACCAAGATCCCTCATCAGAATATGCTCATAAGCTATCCCACCCTACCAGAATATTACTTCCTACAGTCTCCTCTCCATAGGTAATGAGTTAGGTAATCACATTTTTGTATTCAAGGAGGGAGGAAAGCTTTAATTAAACACATTCTAAATTACTCTCTGTAGTGGAACAGTTCAAGGAGTTTAGAGTGGGCCGTGGGCTAGGAAATACCAGCTCATTTCTCCAGACAGTTTTTCAAACAATGGAAGACATTGAAATGCCATCAATCTTTCTAGATACTCAGTGGTTGCATTGCTTTCATGGCCTGAAAAGCAGAGTTAGGTAGAATGTTCCTGATCTGCATTTTCAGCGAGGATAGGAGATACATTTAATTAAAATTCAAGTAAACAAACCTTCAACCAGCACTTCCTAAATACAAAACTAGTGCTAGGCACTGAGTGCCACACAGAGATGAGTAAGACTGGCTAATCCTGGTGAGAAAATGTCTTTCTCTGGGCAGATTCCAAGTTGTGATAGTCTTCCTGTAATATCAGGAAGAGTAAGTACTGAAGTGGAGGTAAAAGCAATCAGCCCTGAGAAAGTAAAGCAAGAAATAATTAATGTGTCTTTCATGTTGTCAGAAAGGAAGAGAAGAATGCTTCTAAAGGAAGTGGCATTTAATTAAGCGGAAAGGATGAGTCAGCATTCAATAGGAGAGATGGCTGGAAAGGATATGCCTCCAAGGTAAGAGGATGCTGCCTTACTCTATTCAGGTCTCTGCTCCAATGTCACCTCCTTCGAGAGTACCTTGCCCTCATCTCCCAGCTTGATATACTTACCTTGCTAGCAAATCTTCCTAAGATATGTTCCACACACTTAGTTGTCTTTTCCACTAAATTATAATAAATATATATGAAACAATTTTGATGATTTAGAGTATTCTGAGGGCAGGGAAGGTGAGGAAAACACCTAAATAAATTGATTGATTGGTTTAAAATAGAAATTTGTGCCATAAATAAAATGTAAATAGCGAATGATATAATCACCCAGAAACTAGTTATAATCTTGGAGAATTAAGACCAAAGATTATACAAGATTATACTAAGAGTCTTCCCTAAAATAACATACATATTTCACTGATTCAGCAAGATATTTTATACAATTTCCAACTAACAGTGATAAGTGCATGTTTTAGATAACACATTTTAATATTCTGAATTTGGCAAACCAACTCAAATGGGTGCCTGCTCTAAGAAACAATTTAAATGAATTTATCGTAAACAGTAAAGGAAAAAATATGAAGCAATTTAAATGAAAAGCAATAAATGTTTACTAAAATGCTTAGAAAATTTGAAAACCCAGAAAATTTAAAAATAATAATCCTATAATCCTACCACTACAGTTACTTTCCTATGTGACCAAGTCATTTTTGAAAAAATCCTTTTTAAATACATAACACTCCCTAATACTTTACTTAGTCATTTCCTAAGTACTGAAACAAAGATTGATCTTGGTTTTTAGTATTATAAAAAAATGCTACAGTGAACATATTTACTCATAAATATTTTTTCAATACTCAGATTACTTTTTTTTTTAACATCTTTATTGGGGTATGATTGCTTTAAAATGGTCTGTTAGTTTCTGCTTTATAACAAAGTGAATCAGTTATACATATACATATGTTCCCATATCTCTTCCCTCTTGCGTCTCCCTCCCTCCCACCCTCCCTGTCCCACCCCTCCAGGCAGTCACAAAGCACCGAGCTAATCTCCCTGTGCTATGCGGCTGCTTCCCACTAGCTATCTATTTTACATTTGGTAGTGTATATATGTCCATGCCACACTCTCACTTTGCCACAGCTTACCCTTCCCCCTCCCCATATCCTCAAGTCCATTCTCTAGTAGGTCTGTGTCTTTATTCCTGTCTTACCCCTAGGTTCTTCATGACATTTTTTTCCCTTAAATTCCATATGTATGGTTAGCATATGGTATTTGTCTTTCTCTTTCTGGCTTACTTCACTCTGTATGACAGACTCTAGGTATAGCCACCTCATTACAAATAGCTCAATTTCGTTTCTTTTTATGGCTGAGTAATATTCCATTGTATATATGTGCCACATCTTCTTTATCCATTCATCCGATAATGGACACTTAGGTTGCTTCCATTTCTGGACTATTGTAAATAGAGCTGCAATGAACATTTTGGTACATGACTCTTTTTGAATTATGGTTTTCTCAGGGTATATGCCCAGTAGTGGGATTGCTGGGTCATATGGTAGTTCTATTTGTAGTTTATTAAGGAAACTCCATACTGTTCTCCATAGTGGCTGTACCAGTTCACATTCCCACCAGCAATGCAGAAGTGTTCCCTTTTCTCCACACCCTCTCCAGCATTTATTGTTTCTAGATTTTTTGCTGATGGCCATTCTGACTGGTGTGAGATGATATCTCATTGTAGTTTTGATTTGCATTTCTCTAATGATTAATGATGTTGAGCATTCTTTCATGTGTTTGTTGGCAGTCTGTATATCTTCTTTGGAGAAATGTCTATTTAGGTCTTCTGCCCATTTTTGGATTGGGTTGTTTGTTTTTTTGTTATTGAGCTGCATGAGCTGCCTGTAAATTTTGGAGATTAATCCTTTGTCAGTTGCTTCATTTGCAAATATTTTCTCCCATTCTGAGGGTTGTCTTTTGGTCTTGTTTATGGTTTCCTTTGCTGTGCAAAAGCTTTGAAGTTTCATTACGTCCCATTTGTTTAGTTTTGTTTTTATCTCCATTACTCTAGGAGGTGGGTCAAAAAGGATCTTGCTGTGATTTATGCCGTAGAGTGTTCTGCCTATGTTTTCCTCTAAGAGTTTGATAGTTTCTGGCCTTACATTTAGGTCTTTAATCCATTTTGAGCTTATTTTTGTGTATGGTGTTAGGGAGTGATCTAATCTCATACTTTTACATGTACCTGTCCAGTTTTCCCAGCACCACTTATTGAAGAGGCTGTCCTTTCTCCACTGTACATTCCTGCCTCCTTTATCAAAGATAAGGTGACCATATGTGCATGGGTTTATCTCTGGGCTTTCTATCCTGTTCCATTGATCTATCTTTCTGTTTTTGTGCCAGTACCATACTGTCTTGATTACTGTAGCTTTGTAGTATAGTCTGAAGTCAGGGAGCCTGATTCCTCCAGCTCCATTTTTTGTTCTCAAGATTGCTTTGGCTATTCGGGGTCTTTTGTGTTTCCATACAAATTGTGAAATTTTTTGTTCTAGTTCTGTGAAAAATGCCAGTGGTAGTTTGATAGGGATTGCATTGAATCTATAGATTGCTTTGGGTAGTAGAGTCATTTTCACAATGTTGATTCTTCCAATCCAAGAACATGGTATATCTCTCCATCTGTTTGTATCATCTTTAATTTCTTTCATCAGTGTCTTATAATTTTCTGCATACAGGTCTTTTGTCTCCTTAGGTAGGTTTATTCCTAGATATTTTATTCTTTTTGTTGCAATGGTAAATGGGAGTGTTTTCTTGATTTCACTTTCAGATTTTTCATCATTAGTATATAGGAATGCCAGAGATTTCTGTGCATTAATTTTGTATCCTGCTACTTTACCAAATTCATTGATTAGCTCTAGTAGTTTTCTGGTAGCATCTTTAGGATTCTCTATGTATAGTATCATGTCATCTGCAAACAGTGACAGCTTTACTTCTTCTTTTCCGATTTGGATTCCTTTTATTTCCTTTTCTTCTCTGATTGCTGTGGCTAAAACTTCCAAAACTATGTTGAATAAGAGTGGTGAGAGTGGGCAACCTTGTCTTGTTCCTGACCTTAGTGGAAATGCTTTCAGTTTTTCGCCATTGAGGATGATGTTGGCTGTGGGCTTGTCATATACGGCCTTTATTATATTGAGGAAAGTTCCCTCTACACCTACTTTCTGCAGGGTTTTTATCATAAATGGGTGTTGAATTTTGTCAAAAGCTTTCTCTGCATCTATTGAGATGATCATATGGTTTTTCTCCTTCAATTTGTTAATATGGTTAATCACATTGATAGATTTGCGTATATTGAAGAATCCTTGCATTCCTGGAATAAACCCCACTTGATCATGGTGTATGATCCTTTTAATGTGCTGTTGGATTCTGTTTGCTAGTATTTTGTTGAGGATTTTTGCATCTATGTTCATCAGTGATATTGGCCTGTAGTTTTCTTTCTTTGTGACATCCTTGTCTGGTTTTGGTATCAAGGTGATGGTGGCCTCGTAGAATGAGTTTGGGAGTGTTCCTCCCTCTGCTATATTTTGGAAGAGTTTGAGAAGGATAGGTGTTAGCTCTTCTCTAAATGTTTGATAGAATTCGCCTGTGAAGCCATCTGGTCCTGGGCTTTTGTTTGTTGGAAGATTTTTAATCACAGTTTCAATTTCAGTGCTTGTGATTGGTCTGTTCATATTTTCTATTTCTTCCTGATTCAGTCTTGGCAGTTTGTGCATTTCTAAGAATTTGTCCATTTCTTCCAGATTGTCCATTTTATTGGCATAGAGTTGCTTGTAGTAATCCCTCATGATTTTTTTTATTTCTGCAGTGTCAGTTGTTACTTCTCCTTTTTCATTTCTAATTCTATTGATTTGAGTCTTCTCCCTTTTTTTCTTGATGAGTCTGGCTAATGGTTTATCAATTTTGTTTATCTTCTCAAAGAACCAGCTTTTAGTTTTATTGATCTTTGCTATTGTTTCCTTCATTTCTTTTTCATTTATTTCTGATCTGATTTTTATGATTTCTTTCCTTCTGCTAACTCTGGGGTTTTTTTGTTCTTCTTTCTCTAATTGCTTGAGGTGCAAGGTTAGGTTGTTTATTCGAGATGTTTCCTGCTTCTTAAGGTGGGCTTGTATTGCTATAAACTTCCCTCTTAGAACTGCTTTTGCTGCATCCCATAGGTTTTGGGTCGTTGTATCTCCATTGTCATTTGTTTCTAGGTATTTTTTAATTTCCTCTTTGATTTCTTCAGTGATCACTTCGTTATTAAGTAGTGTATTGTTTAGCCTCCATGTGTTTGTATTTTTTACAGATCTTTTCCTATAATTGATATCTAGTCTCATGGCGTTGTGGTCGGAAAAGATACTTGATACAATTTCAATTTTCTTAAATTTACCAAGGCTTGATTTGTGACCCAAGATATGATCTATCCTGGAGAATGTTCCATGAGCACTTGAGAAAAATGTGTATTCTGTTGTTTTTGGATGGAGTGTCCTATAAATATCAATTAAGTCCATCTTGTTTAATGTATCATTTAAAGCTTGTGTTTCCTTATTTATTTTCATTTTGGATGATCTGTCCATTGGTGAAAGTGGGGTGTTGAAGTCCCCTACTATGAATGTGTTACTGTCGATTTCCCCTTTTATGGCTGCTAGTTTTTGCCTTATGTATTGAGGTGCTCCTATGTTGGGTGCATAAATATTTACAATTGTTATATCTT
The DNA here is from genome assembly GCF_000442215.2 of Lipotes vexillifer. Taxonomy (NCBI): domain Eukaryota; kingdom Metazoa; phylum Chordata; class Mammalia; order Artiodactyla; family Lipotidae; genus Lipotes; species Lipotes vexillifer. Next base: position 274,335 of record NW_006799735.1, read on the forward strand.
CTTCTTGGATCGATCCCTTAATCATTATGTAGTGTCCTTCTTTGTCTCTTCTGATAGTCCTTATTTTAAAGTCTATTTTGTCTGATATGAGAATTGCTACTCCAGCTTTCTTTTGGTTTCCATTTGCATGGAATATCTTTTTCCATCCCCTTACTTTCAGTCTGTATGTGTCTCTAGGTCTGAAGTGGGTCTCTTGTAGACAGCATATATATGGGTCTTGTTTTTGTATCCATTCAGCCAATCTGTGTCTTTTGGTGGGAGCATTTAGTCCATTTACATTTAAGGTAATTATCGATATGTATGTTCCTATTCCCATTTTCTAAATTGTTTTGGGTTCGTTATTATAGGACTTTTCCTTCTCTTGTGTTTTTGTCTAGAGAAGTTCCTTTAGCATTTGTTGTAAAGCTGGTTTGGTGGTGCTGAACTCTCTCAGCTTTTGCTTGTCTGTAAAGGTTTTAATTTCTCCATCAAATCTGAATGAGATCCTTGCTGGGTAGAGTAATCTTGGTTGCAGGTTTTTCTCCTTCATCACTTTCAGTATGTCCTGCCACTCCCTTCTGGCTTGTAGAGTTTCTGCTGAGAGATCAGCTGTTAACCTTATGGGGATTCCCTTGTGTGTTATTTGTTGTTTTTCCCTTGCTGCTTTTAATATGCTTTCTTTGTATTTAGTTTTTGACAGTTTGATTAATATGTGTCTTGGCGTATTTCTCCTTGAATTTATCCTGTATGGGACTCTCTGTGCTTCCTGGACTTGATTAACGATTTCCTTTCCCATATTAGGGAAGTTTTCAACTATAATCTCTTCAAATATTTTCTCAGTCCCTTTCTTTTTCTCTTCTTCTTCTGGAACCCCTATAATTCGAATGTTGGTGCGTTTAATGTTGTCCCAGAGGTCTCTGAGACTGTCCTCAGTTCTTTTCATTCTTTTTTCTTTATTCTGCTCTGCAGTAGTTATTTCCACTATTTTATCTTCCAGGTCACTTATCCGTTCTTCTGCCTCATTTATTCTGCTATTGATCCCATCTAGAGTATTTTTCATTTCATTTATTGTGTTGTTCATCATTGTTTGTTTCATCTCTAGTCCTTCTAGGTCCTTGTTAAATGTTTCTTGCATTTTGTCCATTCTATTTCCAAGATTTTGGATCATCTTTACTATCATCATTCTGAATTCTTTTTCAGGTAGACTGCCTATTTCCTCTTCATTTGTTAGGTCTGGTGGGTTTTTATCTTTCTCCTTCATCTGCTGTGTGTTTTTCTGTCTTCTCATTTTGCTTATCTTACTGTGTTTGGGGTCTCCTTTTTGCAGGCTGCAGTTTCGTAGTTCCCGTTGTTTTTGATGTCTGTCCCCAGTGGCTAAGGTTGGTTCAGTGGGTTGTGTAGGCTTCCTGGTGGAGGGGACTAGTGCCTGTGTTCTGGTGGATGAGGCTGGATCTTGTCTCTCTGGTGGGCAGGTCCACGTCTGGTGGTGTGTTTTGGGGGTGTCTGTGGACTTATTATGATTTTAGGCAGCCTCTCTGCTAATGGGTGGGGTTGTGTTCCTGTTTTGCTAGTTGTTTGGCATAGGGTGTCCAGCACTGTAGCTTGCTGGTCGTTGAGTGAAGCTGGGTGCTGGCATTGAGATGGAGATCTCTAGGAGATTTTCACCATTTGCTATTATGTGGAGCTGGGAGGTATCTTGTTGACCAGTGTCCTGAAGTTGGCTCTCCCACCTCAGAGGCACAGCACTGACTCCTGGCTGCTGCACCAAGAGCCTTTCATCCACACGCCTCAGAATAAAAGGGAGAAAAAGTAGAGAGAAAGAATTAGTAGAAGTAGGAAGAGAGGAAGAAAGAGAGAAGGAAAGAAAGGAAGGAAGAAAGAAGAAAGAAAGGAGGGAAAGAAGGAAGGAAGAAAGGAAGGAAGAAAGAAAGAGAAGAAAAGGGAAGAAGGAAAGAAATAAGGAAAAAAGAAAGAAAGGGAGGGAGGGACGGTGTGAGGAAGAAAGGAAGGAAGGAAGGAGGGAAGGAAAAAGAGAAAGAAGATAAAGTAAAATAAAGTAAAATATAATAAAGTTATTAAATTAAAAAATAAATATTAAGAAAAAAAATGGACGGATGGAAACCTAGGACAAATGGTGGAAGCAAAGCTATACAGACAAAATCTCACACAAAAGCATACACATACACACTCACAAAAAGAGGAAAAGGGGAAAAAATCATAAATCTTGCTCTCAAAGTCCATCTCCTCAATTTGGGACGATTCGTTGTCTAAAGGAGGGAAGGAAGGAGAGAAAGAAAGAAGATAAAATAAAATAAAGTTTTTAAAATTAAAATTAATTATTAAGAAAAAAATTATATAAAAAAAAACAACAACAACAAAAACGGACGGATAGAACCCTAGGACAAATGGTGGAAGCAAAGCTATACAGACAAAATCTCACACAGAAGCATACACATACACACTCACAAAAAGAGGAAAAGGGGGAAAAAATCATAAATCTTGCTCTCAAAGTCCA
>NW_006799735.1:277141-296572 GCF_000442215.2 Lipotes vexillifer
CGGATGCGGGGCGAGCCTGCGGCGGCAGAGGCCGGTGTGACGTTGCACCAGCCTGAGGCGTGCCGTGCGTTCACCCGGGGAAGTTGTCACTGGATCCCAGGAACCTGGCAGTGGCGGGCTGCACGGCCTCCCTGGAAGGGGGGTGTGGATAGTGACCTGTGCTCGCACACAGGCCCCTTGGTGGCGGCAGCAGCAGCCTTAGCGTCTCATGCCCGTCTCCGGGGTCCACGCTTTTAGCCGCGGCTCACGCCCGTCTCTGGAGCTCCTTTAAGCAGCACTCTTAATCCCCTCTCCTCGCGCACCAGGAAACAAAGAGGGAAGAAAAACTGTCTTGCCTCTTCGGCAGGTGCAGACTTTTCCCGGACTCCCTCCCGGGTAGCCGTGGTGCACTAACCCCTTTAGGCTGTGTTCACGCCGCCAACCCCAATCCTCTCCCTGCGCTCCCACCGAAGCCCGAGCCTCAGCTCGCAGCCCCGCCCGCTCCGGTGGGTGAGCAGACAGGCTGGTGAGTGCCGGTCGGCACCGATCCTCCATGCGGGAATCTCTCCGCTTTGCCTCCGCGCCCCTGTTGCTGCGCTCTCCTCCGCGGCTCCGAAGCCCCCCCTCGCCACCCGCAGTCTCCGCCCGCGAAGGGGCTTCCTAGTGTGTGGAAACCTTTCCTCCTTCACGGCTCCCTCCCACTGGTGCAGGTCCCATCCCTATTGTTTTGTCTCTGTTTATTCTGTTTTCTTTTGCCCTACCCAGGTACGTGGGGAGTTTCTTGCCTTTTGGGAGGTCTGAGGTCTTCTGCCAGCGTTCAGTAGGTGTTCTGTAGGAGTTGCTCCACGTGTAGATGTATTTCTGGTGTATCTGTGGGGAGGAAGGTGATCTCCGCGTCTTACTCTTCCGCCATCATCCCCTCCGCCCCTCAGATTACTTTTTATGGATAAAATGAGTTGGATAATGAATAGAGTAGTCATAGTATTGTATTCGAGAAGAGAGGGTGGTTTTCATTTAACCTATTCCAATCTATTTTGTGGTTCAGTTAAGGGCTTGGAGCAGGAGTAGGAGGTAGGAAATACTAGATCCGTGTGTATGCAGTAGCCTATACGTCTTGTTTTAGTCATTACCCTGTGAGGTTCTTGCCTTTCAACCTTGCATCTCAAGCCCAGCATGGTGCCTGGCTAGATTCTTTTGTTTGTTTGTTTTTGAATTTTATTTAATTTATTTTTTTATACAGCAAGTTCTTATTATCCATTTTATATATATTAGTGTATATATGTCAATCCCAATCTCCCAATTCTGGCTTGATTCTTATGTGTGTTTATGGAGCTGAGTCAGTGCTAATTTAAGCATCTGGACTAAACCTATGATGCAATATGATAAATATAGTAGTGCCACTCAAATGTAATTAGAAATATTTTGATAAATATAATAAAAACACTTTAAATATATTGTTTAATGACACAGTTTTCATGATCATTAAGGCATCCATTCTATGATTTGATCTTGAGCATGATTTAAGTAAAGGGGGAATTCAAATAGTTGAGTTTAGGTACGTCTAAAGGGTCGCTTTCAAATTGACATGGTTAAGTATGGTCTGTGATCATATCATCCTGACTCATGAATTTAAAATGTTCAGTGAGTCAGAAAGCACTTGGTTCTAGTTTTGAAATGTTCACTGTATTTGCAACAATGAGCAGGACCTGTTGTGGTGGTAAATAACAGGAAGATAGAGTTTCACTTCTGAACAGGAAAGATAGAATTAGAGATGACACAAATAGAGTATGTCCATGGCTGCTTTGAAAGGGATGTGTAACCTAAGAACTAGGATGAAAATTAAAGATTACGTGGAGTCATTTGAAAAATGGATAATGATAAAAATAGCAGTCCTAGTTACCATGTATCAATTTCTTGCTGTATGCCAGGCACTGTTCTAAGCATTTTATATACATTAACCCAGTAGTTGCCTCCGTAGCCATTAAATCAGAATGTCTGGTGGAAGGGACCAAGCATCAATACTTTTTTAATGATGCCCCAGGTAATTCAGTCTGGAAACCATGCAGCAACCCTGCAAGGTAAATATTCTCGTTGCTATTTCTATCTTACGAAGGTGGAAACTTGAGTCCCAGAGAGGTGATGTAGCTCCGCCAAGGTCAAAGAACTGAAAAATTGAGACATGAGTCCAGGTGGACTGATTGCAGAGCCCTTGATCTTAACCACTTGCAGTGCCTCCCCCAGTGTCATTTCTAATGAGTAGCTTTGATTTTTATGAGTTTAAGGAAGCTTCCAATGCATGTCTTAACAATAATCATTTCAGGAAGTTATAATCTTTTCCTGTGGTTTGACCAGCATCTGTGACGCTGGTGGACGTGGGTAGTACCCACCACTAACATGCACAAGGTTGTCAAAAGTGCCCTTCTCTCTGTTTCATTCCTTAACCCTCCAGATATTACTACTTACATCTATCTTCAGAGTCCACCTAAGCCCACATCTGGGAATTGGTTGCATTTGTGAAAGGAAGAGGCAGTGCCTCCCAGTGCCAAGGCAAAGCAGGGCAAGTGCTGACGTTCTTCCTGTTACTGAAGCCCATTCACCGTGTCCAGATTTCGACTGTTAATTTGCTAGTTGTCCATTACAAATGCTTCTTTTGTTCAGCCTCTGCTGCAGGCTTCTAGTTCCTCAGATGTCTTTCTGCTTTCATCCGAAACCTAAAGTCAAGCTCCTCAGATGTCCTTCTACTTTCATCCGAAGCCTAAAGTCCTGTTATATTATGGGACTTCAGGGGTCTCTCACCATAAGACTTTAGTCAAGAGGCTTATAATACTCTCTTCTAGACTAGTGTACTGTGTGCCGTTCTAAATAGATTTTGGAGATCTGCTTGGCTAACTTTTTGGTTCTTTGGCACGGCATTTCTTTACATTTAAGTTCAAGCATGGACTTCTTCTGCAGACTGCTCACTGAGGTCCAGACCTTGAAAGGCACCACGACCACTATTTCTACACCCCTTGTGAACACGGTGTTCTCCTGTGAATGGATCCTGTCTGCATGGGTAATTTCGGTCACAGCTACCCTGGTCCAAGCAATTGCCTTTCAGCTATAGCTTGGGGGGTATATTTCATTATTTAATTCCCCTATAGCAACTGTATATCTAGTGTCAGAACAGATTTAATAAGCGAGGCACTTGGGGGTCTGAGGACTCATCCAGATGTGGAACACTTCTATGGAAGTGTTCTATGCTTTTTTATTTCCTAGATGAATTCATGACCTCAGCACACGCAGTGGTTCCAATAGTTAAAATTTCCCTCCAGTGAAATTGTGCCCTTTGCAGTGGAATCATACAAGCCCACCTGAAGCCGCAGTTGAATCCAGCCACCAGGCTCTGCTAAATTCCAAGGGCAGGGATTCAACAGCCCAGGCTCCACCAAGAGGCACCTGTGACCGACAGCAGCAGTTAGAATTCACATAACAACCCGGTGGCTCCCCACCACCATAAACGAACCTTCAGGTTTACTCTTTACCTGTTAGAAATTCTGTCTTGTCATTATGAAACCCAATCAGGGAGAAAGAAACTGATCGCACTTGCTTCAGTAAATTTTTTCTGAAAAACCTAAATAGGTCACTAATAGTAACAGATTTTTTCTGTGTTCTAATCTACCACTGCTCTTTTTTCCTAAAATGGTACACTCAAGGGCAGGATATATTTTTTCCCCCAACATTTAATTAGCAAAAGAAAAATATCACATGAATAAAGAAAAAGCTCATACAACAAAAAAGGAAGAGAACCGAGGGGGCTGCCTCCTCAGACAAAAAGGAGTAGCTCTGACCCCCTTGGTTGCCTCAGCCCCCTGGTGGAGGACAGGTAAAGGGTAGGACAGGGCAGCTGAGGATGCCAGGTGTCCGGGGCAAGTGCCAGCTCCGAGGGAGTTTGGCTACAGGGCTTGGAGGAAGGAGAGTTCTCCAGCCCCGGGCCCCAGTCGGCCCCAGCACACATCTAGATTTTGCTCTTCGGGAGTTCAGAACACACAGGGCCCTTTGAGCACCTAGAGTCCAACTCGTAAGAAGTCTGGAGTCGTAAGCTGTGGCCCGGTGTGGCCTCACACAGCTGCAGTCTGAGGGTAGCTTCGGATTTACTGCCCACCCCAAGTGCTGCATAGCTGGGACCAACCATAGCGAGGGCCGTATGCTGGAGGCTGGGCTGAGGCCAGCCATGGCACAAGGCCACTTTATAGTCACTTCAGTGAGGTTCAGTGCTTTTGAAAGGTCAAGAAAAGTCAAAACAAATCCTTTAACATTTAATTCTCCAACTTTCGCATTTTGTATCCCTTCATATTAATACACGGACTTTGAACATTAAAGTGGATATGTTCTAGGCTGTAAAAAGTTTCCAAATCTTTAACATTATAATTTTTCTCCAGAACATATAGTAGACTGTCTCAAATAGTAAAGTGACTGCCTCAGACTCATCAGTGAGTGGAGTAAAAACAAGTAGAAAGGGCTTCCCTGGTGGCGCAGTGGTTGAGTCTGCCTGCCGATGCAGGGGACGCCGGTTCGTGCCCCAGTCCGGGAGGATCCCACATGCCGCAGAGCGGCTGGGCCCGTGAGCCATGGCCGCTGAGCCTGTGCGTCCGGAGCCTGTGCGTGCTCCGCAACGGGAGAGGCCACAACAGTGGGAGGCCCGTGTACCGCAAAAAAAAAAAAAAAAAAAAAAAACAAGTAGAAAAATAGCAAAATCTCGTTGCTGACTGTCCCGCAGGTTCACTCCCATGTTGAGTGACTACTTCCTGTATGAAGGTGCGCCTCAGTCAAATTTAGATTGTCACTGATCTTCAGGGTCATTCCAAGGTGTAAACTCCGTGAATGTCAAGGGTCTGTAATGAAATAGAAACCAGACTTCTAAGACAGGGTCCCATTCTGTGAGCTGAGGACCCCTAGTGGTCCCTGCAGTAATAACTCCTGAACAATAAGCATTGTCTGGAGAATGAGTATCTCAAATGACTGCTTTTCAGATGCATGTATATGTTGCTGTGATTAACCAAAACGTTACAATTGCTATTTGTTACTGTATTTTTTCAGTTAAAAGTTACCCAAAAGTACTATCACTAATTGGAGAGGAGCCAGATGTTTTGATGTTACTCAAAAAGGCTGTGAACCCCTGCTTTAGATAATCTCCCCCAGGGCAGCTACTCTCTGGGGCGCAGCACCTTGAATAGTTGAGTCCACTGAAAGTAACAGAAGTGTTCCACAGAACTCAGCCAGTAACAGAATTGTATTAATCATAAATAATGCAGTTATTTTTATTGCAGTAAGTTTTAGAAAACAAACATTGACCTACAAAGGAGAATTTGTAGGCTCTGACCAAATGTCAAGTGCCACAGTCACACAGAGTAGCACTAAATGATCAAATGAGCAAATTTCTTCACATTGGAACTCTGGCTTTCACTGACTATCCGGAAAAACTGCAAAATGCAAAGCCATGTGGGATACCAGGCTTCACTTCAACAGAATTTTTAATTCACCATTTAAAAAACTCACACACACACACACACGCACACACACATACTCAAGAGTCATGTCATGGCTTGGTTCAGCTGTGTGTGTGCATAAACTTTTATCCCTCTGAATCAAGTGTCATCATTATTGCATTTATTGAAATATTCTCTCAGATTGCCTGATTTCCAGTGCCAGTCTCCTGGGGCAGTCAGGCAAATAAAATTTTGTTTACAGAAAGAATTGATAAGAGAATTTCCTTTTTTCCCTTAGAATTTTCCCCTCCAGCATCTAAAATATATCAAACAACACTTAACGTGTCAGAGGAAAGGAGGAGGAGATTCTTCAGAGAACACTGGGCAGTGGGTGGCAATACATCATGATTCAGATTCTCCCTCTTGGTCTGAGAGGCTAGTGGGGAAGACAGTCAATGCCTTACTTGCCATCAGTTAACACCTTATATTGAATTTCCACATCATTATGTTCGTCAAGACAGACATGCAGGGATGCTTGAAACGCACAAAAATAATTTACTCTTCAATCTCAGGTACACAAATATACTTAAGAAAGAGAAGTTTTATTAGGGCAATTTCACTTTATTTTTCCATACAGCAAAGTCAACTACTGCAGTAATAATAAAATAAGCATAAAACAAATTGCAGCCCAAGACAAAATACATAATTTTAAGCAACTACAAGCAGAAAGTAAGTCGTGATTACATAATAGTAAAACCAAGCACATCTGTCCTTTCAGCAGATGAAAGCGTAGGGTTGCTAAGTGCAACACCATAACCAGCTGGAGTGAAGGCTGGATACACTAATGCATTAAACAAGTGCCCATTATCACATTTGCTTTTTTGAGTGCTTCTGAGTTGAAAATTAAAACCATGAAATTTGAACTGTGTTTTATTTTTTTTCACCTGCTGAAAGAACAGGATCCTACAGCAATTAAAAAACAATCACATAACAACTATAGCTACTGTGTGCTGTTTGGTTTGCCTGTTTATGGTTGAAATTTTGTGAAAGTCAATACTTGTTCTGAAGATTTTTTTCTTTTTTTTTTTTTTTTGTGAACAATAAACCACTGAAATTGGCAGAAACTGATTTGAATAGTATATGTCCTTAGTATAGTTCTTTCTCTTTTTTGTTTTGTTGAAGTTTTAAACATGCAGTAGTTTTGAAAAATGTAAGGAATATTTGATCCATGATTTCACCTTAATGGTTGAAGGACCTGCTAGTTTTGGTAATGATCTTCAGGCAGATTTGGCCCAATGGAGTTTTTGTCAGTCATGAGATCTCGGAAGGATGGCATATCTTTCCAGCTGAAAAAATCCTGGCAAACTACAAGCTGTCCACAAAAAGCAAAGCAACATGTTTGAAGGGGTATGGAGTGCTAACTCTGTGCCACTTTTGCAAGCAATTTTGCTCAGTCTGTCATTGTATTAGCCTTAACAAAACTCCTTGTAATTATAGACGTTTTTATTCAAAATAAGATCTTACTATTATACAGGTTTCTCTCTTTTGACTATATACAGAAGTGCAAAAAGTCAACCTTCTCTCTAGACGTTTCAACATGCTAAATTGCAGCATAATCAACCCTCAAGAGTTTGCACACACGCTATAATTCTCATTACGTAAACTTTGAGTATTTGGATTATCAACAAAAAGTCCCTTGTTCTATTTATTGATTATGCAGCTTATTTATAACAAGGCCTGATATTCAGGGATTTCAAAAATATTAAACAATACTTTAACATTTGAAATGGATACAGTAGAAAATAAATTTTATTCTAATATCTAGGATCTAGATCTTCTTATAATAACTAATTACAAACAAAATAAATCATCAAAATATTACTCAATTGTCTGCCAGGATTGTTGCGATAGCAACAACTTAACTTCTTACTTAGCAATGATTATATATTTATAAGATATCCATATAAAAGATCTTTGTTCTTTTAATGAAAACTAGACAAGAACTAACAATGACTGACATTCTTACACTTTAATATTAAATCAGTAAAATATAAATCATTTAGTTAACAATAATACGAATATTCATATGACACTACATGTAATTCAAAACTGAGTATGTTATGAAGGAAAACTACTTTAATTTTTTTTTGTATTTTGAAAAATTCATCGGTAAAATCTAATAAAACAAGAGTCTATAAACTGAAATGGTATTCAATTGTTAATAGAAAATGAAATCTAATAAATGTAGGAAATGAAAAACTACATTTTAACAAGAAAAATAAGTAATATTCTATAATGAAACTAACTACAATAACATATGGAGTCACCATTACTCTCTTAACACGATTGAAATTACATTGGTATGGGTTCCAACCCGTAATGTAATAATCTAAGGCTTTAATAGATGTACAGTACAATCAGTAAAATCAACACATCAGTCTTATATTAGAAAGCATCTCTCTCAAGCATAAAAACTTGCAGTAAACTTGGAAGTATGGAAAGTTCTAGAACTGAACTTTCACTTCTCCCATTCCATACTAGAACTACCAGTGACCTGGCCCCTACTTCAGCAATTTTTAGAACTGCTGAACAGAGCAAAAATATCCTTTACTAGCTGCAACATCCAAACCACAAAAAAGGAATTCCTTTGGATGAATCCATTCTTAAAAACTGAATGCACATCTATTTTTTTTTAATTTTGTAAAAGGCTTTCTAAGGCTATAAGCAGTAAATCTGAACAAAACAAAACAAAACAAATCACATATAAAATTCACCCATGTACTTAACCCACCCAGTGACTAGGTTAATTAGACATTTCCCATTTTCATATTTTGGTTTATCATGCATCTGATGAGTGCTGCTTTCTTCTTTGTTTAGAGTCACTATTTTAAATGTGACTGTGATGAAGCATTTAAGCAAATGTGAAACCATTTTTGCAAAGCATTTAGAGTCTTCTGACTTTTTTGACAGAGCTATAAATAGAAGCAAAATAATTTCCTCCAACTTTTTTTTTTGTTATCGTGTCTCAGAAATGGCATATCCCTTTTGAATAACATGTTATACAGTATAGTATGCATAAATATTACACTACAATGCATTAAAATAATTTCATATATATATCTATTATATATATCTCCAGTATGTGTGAGTTTATCTGTACTGAGAGAGTTTGTATTGTGCTGTCTATTTTGTTACTGTAAAGTTAAATTGGCCATTTCTGAGACAGCTTTGGTTTCCCAAAAAAAAAGGAAAAAAAAAAAGAATGGTGCCCTTTGACTGATTAGTACTAGCAAATAAGCAACAAAATGTGGCTCCGAAAACAATAACACTGAAGAAATAATACTCTAATTTGATGTACAGTCTATGGCACTTCATGAGAATCCTTAACAACATGGTACTTAAAGCCATGATGTGCTTTAAAAGATACACAGTTGTGGTTTTGCTTGGCACATTCATCTCTGTCAGATCCCTCCCTCACCACATCTTAAAATCTACTACATTAAAAATATTACTCTTAAACAAAAATGACTGTGCATGCACGCTCTCATCTATAATGGCAATTTTAAATACAAGGTGCACCTTTGTTATTTGTAAACCTTGAAAGAAATAAACTTATTTTTAAAAAATTATATCTTGGTCTACAGACGTACCAATACATAATAGAATCATGGTTACACCATAGTCTGTCTTTTCAAGATGGCATGAATATATAGGAAACTAATTAGGTCTGCATATTTGAATGCATCACTCTGTGCTAGAAAAGAAAGACAATGTTGTTCTTTTAGACAGGAATATCACCTCAGCACAAATATCAATTAAATGTACAAAGTGTATAGGCAACAGTGTGCAGTGGATTTCCATGTTGTCTTGTCTTCTGGTTAACATGCAATATGCGGATGTCTTGTGGCTGAGGGGTTTTTGTGTGTGTTGCTTGACGGTATATACACTATGGCTAATGACCTCGTCCTTTACTCTAACCAAGCACACTGTCCTTTCCTCTTTAGCATGATCTGCAAGGGAAAAAGAGATAATCTTCGTTAAAACAGACAATATCTAACAGCAGTTTCCAATATGCATTCAACATGAAAACTGTATTTCTTGGTTTAAAGAGTGAACACATGTATATTGTATCTTCATGTAAAAACAACACTTCACAAGTACAAAGGACCTAAATTTGTTTATCATTTCTTCGAGAATAAAATGACATGCACAGCTTAATAAAACTGTAGACTCTGAACAAATATCACCCAACACCAAGCTCAAAGTATAAAATACATTTGTAGAATCAAGGGGCATAATGTAGTGGAGCTCTTTTTACCACTGTCGTCATTGTGGGGCGGAACTTACAACTCATTTTACTTCTAAAGTTTAATAGGTTTCAAGAGTAATGATTTGGCCCACGAAATTAAAATCCATGCAACAATCCTATTAAACACAATTTGCTCTCTTTGGGTGCTTGATTAGCACAGTATGCGTTTGTAAAAAAATAAAAGAACGATACTCTACATGACTGTTTTGGATAAAGTTTGGATTTTTCCCACTAAAGGCAAGAAAATAAAAATTGCTCCTTATGCTCCTGACAAATTAAGGTTGAACTGATATTACAATGCACCTGTGAACTGAGTTCCAGTTTTTACATGAAATTTGTTCCCAGAGAATCTTTACATATTAAAACATGCGTTAGCACACAACCTTGAGAATGAAAGAAATCACGATTTTGCTGCACTCAAAAACCAGTTTAAATACTGTAACTCCTCATGAAAATGAGTAATCATTTGTTAAAGAGAACATTAAAGAGCCTGAGTTTCAATACACACAAATCCACTGTTTTGCTAATTGATGAACTTACGGCCATTTGCTATCATTTTTTTAAACCTGGATTATTGCTAAGAAATAGAACATAGTTACAGATATACATATCAAACACACCCAACTGACTATAAAAGCTTGAAACAGTTTTTTTTTTTAACGTCAGAAAGAGAACTCTACTTTCAAACCTACATACTACAAAGCGATGTGCTTATTCAAAATGTGGCTATTGTTCAGAATAATAAACCTTATTATCAGAACTGCATTGAGAGAACTTATGAAACACAAAAATCAGTTTTAGTAATTTAATTCAGGATTGCAGCATGTCTCTGGTAGTACTTCTCAGATTGAGTCTATCATTTCTTTCTTAAACAGCTCTCAGATTTCATCTATACACTTCTCCTACATGGGTTCACCCTTTGACCAGCTGTTACTATGCTCAAGGGCCTCTGAACTGCCCCATCTCCTGACTCAACAACACCTCTGTCCCTTCTTCTGTAAGGCCCTGACATCTCCCTTCTCTCTGTAACAATCTTGATTGTCCAAATTCACTTAATTTCTGACTCTGTTAGGAAGAGCTGCTCCCTCATCTTTGCTCCAAGAGAAATGTGTTCACACCTTTCTTATTTTAATTGAGAGTGCTGAAAGTTACATCATTATCTCATTATCTACTCATCTTTATTTCCTCGACCTGGTAATTAACACACGGTAGCACCAAAAAATCATCTGTAAATATGTTAATGAACAGATAAATGAATGAAAGGAAGCAACAAAGAATGATCACCCATCTTATTTACCAGACTCAGTTTTAAGCATTATGGCTCTTTCTAAATATAAAAATAGATACTTAATACACTTCTCAGCATGTAGATAACTTGAACACATGCATACTGAATAAAACATATGCTCTATGGATGAAAAATGGTCATCTTTGCAAGTATCTAAGTCAATGTGTCTGAAAGTAAACCACAAGACTTTCAAATCATTTGAGAAACGACAACATCTTTAGAATTATATGATCCTCCAGGGTGACTATTCTGAAGTACCTGAAGTTTACCTGGACATAGAGGTGTGTGTGTGTGTGTGTGTGTGTGTGTGTGTGTGTGTGTGTGTGTGTGTGTGTGTGTGCACATATGTCCATGTGTGAATATATTTATTTAAATCAGACTCTTCATATTCTAATGACCCTGTGTGTGGCGAAGCACAGGGTAAGGTGGGTACATATTCTCATTTAGGATTTAGCAAAGCAATTTTTGAATAAAATAAATGCTGACCTACGCCAGGAATCAGCAAACTACTGCCTGTGAGCCAAATCTGGCCTGCTGCCTGTTTTTGTAAATAAAGTTTTATTGGGACACAGCACAACTTTATATGTTGTCTCTGGCTGCTTTTGTGCTACAGTGGCAGAGTGGAGCAGCTGTAACACAAACCCTACGGCCCACACAGCCAAAAATATTTACTATCTCATCTTTCAAGAAAAAGTTTGCCAGCCTCTGATATATGCCTTCTGTTTAGTTTTAAGTTGCCTTTTTTCTTCACTATTGTGTTTATTTCTAATATGAAATAAAAACAAAATTAATATATTCTAAGTATTACACATATTTAAGTGACATCAACATATTTATTATGAATTCACATGGTAAAATTCCTCATAACCCATCTAAGATGAAATTGTGAGCTCTATATAAATACTTTCTTTGAAATTTTATAAAATTTTCTTAAGTGCATTACACAATTGTTATCTTAAAAAAAAAAAAAAAACTACCACAGATATACACTCTATATTACACAATGAACTTACTGTGTAGTGATGAAAATTCTACATCTGGGTAACATACTTGTGGCTAGTCAGATGTTCGGCAGATATTATGGGTATCTAGCAAATAAAAAATTATTTAATGAATGATCCATGCAAGCAAGCCAACAACCAAGAGATGAAAACATTTTAATATTAAATTTTTTAAGAAAAGTGAAATTCAGCTGTGAGGTGACAGTCCTTATCTGGTCAACGTAACAGTAAGTTAATGTAAACTTAATGCCAAAGTAGCAACTCATTTTTAAAAATCTTTGTGTTAAATACTATTCTATAAATGTTATCAGTTTTTAGGAAGAGAAGTAAAACTATCAAAAATTCATGCAGAGCAGTAATTGAAAGAAGCCCTTTTTGTTGGCCTACACACACACACCTGTGGTTTCAGTTAGTCAGTAATCCAAAAAGTAAAGTAAGAAATGTCTTGCCTATTTTTGTGCAACCAGTTTCTACATTTTCATTCAACTGATGGTGTCTAACTTTTTTTTCCAAGTTAAAAGTACCAGGTGAGAATTATAAAGGAATATTTCAAAAGAACTGAATAACAGTGTTAAATCTACTTCAGAACATATTTCTGAATCCTAATTGCACATTTTATTGTATTTTAAATGGGCAAGAGAATTACAAAACTTGAGAGAAAATACAATAAGGAAATACAATAAGGAATATAGAGGTGACTTGTTCCAATCATCCCAAAAGCCAAGATCTTCCAGTTTGTAGCCTGATTCTCCTCCAACCCAGAAGTATGACTGCTATCCTGGGAGACAGATGTATGACATCTATCCTACAGATGAAGACAATCAGAGGAATGAAAGCACGGGTTCTAACACTAGTAATCCATTTCCCGGTGTGTAACCTTGAGCAAAGCACTTACTCTATGCTTAGGTTTCCTCATCTCTAAAATGGCCCTAATCCCATTTCGGCAAGGTTGATGGGAGAATAGTAAAATCACATACATGAAGGCATTTTGTTGTTGTTTCAATTTAGTTGTCCTAGACCAATGCAACATATTACAGTCCACAGTCTGGAGTGTAAATTAATGTCTCTATTTTATTTCCATTTCTCAGATGATATCTTTACATAATTTTACAGCATTGGCAAATGGCACGAAAATGTGCTCCAAGCATAATGAAGCTTCTCATACCATTTTTCCTGCTGCTGCAGGACAGGATGTTGCACCCAACAGTGTAGAATCATCAAGGATGGGGCTGTCGAAACATACCAAGGACCTTCAACACCAATCGATGCGGATGAAGGGCCAGCTATAAACTTCTGCATGCATGCAGGCTGCATTTTGTGGCATCAGCTATTTCCAGCATTGCTACTGTACTGTAGGCATATACATATGTATGTATATGTAGATATAATATATGTGTGTATATATATATCCATTCCCTTTTCTTTCTTTTGGTTGTGAAACAGTATGAAGACCCAAGATTATGCATGAAATGGTCACAGCACAATGCAAAAAGTAAAGTGTCCCCTACAACCAAGGTGGCCAGGGCATGTTGAAATTTGCTTTGCTGTACTTCTGCTTACACCAGCAATTCTATAGTCATACATGGTACACACAAGAGAGTTCAACATCATTAGTCTGCACCATAAACGGACTGCATTGAATCCATTAAGAAATTTCTACCATAGATTACTTACTAACATGCCACATATGCACAATCTAGCATTCTTGTAAATGAGTCTGATGTGTTAGCATAAATCCAGGGCTATTTTGACAAGCTTCGGAGAAACTAACGATTCTTTGCCAAGAAATGTTTAAAGCTTGTCTGAAACTTTAAAATACATCCATTTTGGCATGCTGCTTTTGAAAGTTTTTAATGGCTATACTAATAGCTTATAGTTCTTCAACAGTACATAGTGCACTACAGAAACAAGGGTGGCTACTCCTTACAGCAATAACTGCGGATTCGGATGGTACTTAATTGGTCTTCTTTTCCCAAAGGGGCAACATGTTGATTCCCATCTGATACTGGTTCTTCTGAGAATCATTTGGCTACATTTAACCTTGGTCTGGGGGTTACCTGAAATTTGATTTGCCTCTAGATTTTTTCATATGCTATTAACCCTACTGAACTTTACTTTCGTAACAAACATATCTATATATTCAAGCCAAACTCTACTTTACATAAATTTGACTTTGATTCAACCAGTATTTTCTAGAACATAATTTTAAATAGGAGCAGAAAACGCTGGTTGAATCCATGCAAATTTTAAAATGTAAATACTTTAATAATCAATTTCTTTTGAATAATCACATCATAAAGTTTAAATTTCTGAAACAGATTCCTTTCACTTAAAAATATCCTGTGTATCTGTCACTCCATAAACTTGTATGGAACATAGAATGACTCAATTTGCCATATTGGATGCCTCTTTTTTTTCCTTCATAACCCTCCAACGTTTATGCTGAGTAGTTACAGAAATAAGAGCACTTAGGAATTTTATTTTTTCCCTTAAATCATTGAGAATCAAAACTTGGACACAAATTTAACTTATTTTGAATACGCAATCTGCTTATTGAATAAAACTATAATGAATTTATAACAAACTCTATTTACAAGAGTGGTCATTTGTGGCATAGATAACACATTTAAATATTCTGCTTTTTATGAAGAATTTGGGCAAGAACTAAGAAATTGTATGTATCAAATGCTTATAACAAAAACCTTAAAATCACCTGTATTTTAAAAATGGTAAGTTTCAGGTGTGCCGCATTGTAGTTCAACATCTGTATACACTACCCTACATAATTTCGATTGGTCAAAACACCTGCGTGATGGATTGAGCCCAACTGAGAATTGCTTGTGTAAATATCAGTTTAGTAGCTTTAGAAATGGAGCTGCGACAACTTTGGAGCACTTATAAATGGCATAAAAGCATTCTGCCGCTCATCAGAGAGAATGTGTAGGCCAACAAGAGGTATCTTTGAAACCCCATGCTCTTAAAGCACCCTCTACAGCCCTCACAGACACGCGACTACCACGGACCTCAGTGGGAAATCCACGTGCGTCAGGGCTGTTGGACTGAGCCCTACGAGAGCTGGTTTTTAAGAAACAAAGCTGTAAATTAGCAAACCTGGTTGGCTGTGGCGGTTGCAGCGAAGGGAACACTTGTGGCAGATGTTGTTGCTGCGGACACAGTGGCTGGCGTAGCACCGTGCACCATGGGAACTTTCGGAGGGAAAATCATATAAGCAAACATACAGAAGAGTGTAGCAATATGGAAACCATGGCAACATGGAGGAGATAATTGGGCATGGTATTTATCACAGCAACAAGCCGTGTGACGGGGCATCATCACCAGTGAGTGACATGCAATCACAGCGCAAAGCAGGACAACATTCCAAGGAGAGAAGGGGAAGGGGGATGAAAGAGAAAAAAAAGGGGAAAAAAAGCTTGTTACCATCAAATCAAGAAAATTGACACAAACAGGCTTAATTTGCTAAGTCAAAAACAAGAATTTTATATAGTGTTCATAGACATTCAAAATCTAAGTCAAAATACAGGTATTTACTTCATATATACAATTATCTGTTTGAATAAAAGTATGTTTTCTTATTTACTATTGTAAAAATATACAATATATTACTTTTATGCGATAGTTTTTTTTTTTTTCTTACACACCAGAACTCATAGTCCAATCAAAATCCACCAAAGGTGACTAAAGGAAACTTGTGTGTAAAGAAAACATTTATGTGAGTCCATGTCAATTAAATAGAAAATGGCATTTAATTGACAGGTGTTAGTAAAAAGGAAATGGACTTGCCCAATAGATATAAGTTAAACTTAGCAGTGGATTTTGAGGGGCTGTGAGGTGCACCATAGGTTTAAGATAATCAAGAAACAAAGCTGGCACCTACCAACACTTGTAGCGGGTGTCATGCACAATATTGAGCCTGCCCATCATGCATTGCAACAGGAAGGTGGATTTGAAAAGGGAAAAGAATTAAAACATCCCATCACACGTGTAATTAGGAAATTCATTTGAACAAAGAAGAAAAATTGTTATTATGGGAACAGTGGCATGTAACTGTCAGCACAATCAAATCATACAATAGCATAGTGATCAATTAGAACTAGTCTCAAGTGAAGAATAAAAGCCAGTTTAACTGTGTGCTGGTACACGTTGTTTCTCCTAATTGCTGCCTACAAATAAAAGTATTTTGAAAAAAACTGAAACCTGCTTAATTCTTTTAAAAATAATACTGCAATTTGTTTTGTTTTAATCTGGTTACTAGCCATCTGGTAGCTTTGCTATTTCTGACTTTAACCTATGAACTGAGCACATGTTAAATCATTAGAGAAATTTATTATTAAGATGCTAAATAATTCAACGCACAAAACTGACTTAACGATGTAATGAAACCAAAACATTCATTTTCATTCCTTTGGTCTTATTTATTTCCCTGTTCACTGTAGCGACAACAACACAGGCATGGAAGGGGTTGTGATCATTCATACAGGAATTTTACTCGGAGGGGTACCAAGCAATAAATTATGCATAAAGCGAAAGTGAACTTCTGCATTGCCTTAGTTGGGAATTTAAATATCAGGAAAACATTTAGGTGGGATATACTTTCGTATAAGTCTCGAACTGGTTTACTTAGTAGGTATCTGGGAAAACAGACTGGTTTTCACTGCTGGTTTAGACCCTCAGGACTTCGTGGAATAGCAAGTGTTCTACAAAATTTCACATCCAAAAAATGGTTGATTAGATTTCAATAAAAACCCTGAATGGGAGATAATGAAGATATATACATTGCATATGGGGTGTTAGCACTGATGTTCACAATGGCTCCACCATGACGTTAAAATAAATATTACGTATATAGTCCCTGTTCTCTTTGACATATAAACATTGAAAAATCTAACTTATTTTACCAAGTACAGGGCCCTTTCCCACATACTGAATTACTGTTCTTTCTATGAGATTATTTTAGCCTTCAAGGTTTTAAAATATCAAATGATTTTATGTTTCTATCTGAATCTTGGTGCATCCTATTTAAATACTAGCAGCATCTGGGATGAACATTTGTTAGAAAAATATCTCCCAACTGCGTCTTGTCAGAGATGGCCCTATAAAACAAAGCTGCCATTGAGAAGCACAGATTACTTAACTGGCATCCTTGTAACAGCTGCAATTAGACTGTTATCACAATTAGATGGTGGGCACAATGATCAGTGATTAAACTAGGTAATGGAGCTAGGGAGGCATCCTCTCAAGTGGAGTACTATTACATTGATAGGCATTATTTAAGACACTTGAAGGTCTCTGTCATTTGCTACCACTACTGAGTCAAAGACTTGTGAAAGACAACAAAAACAAACCAGTAATAACAAAGATGGTAATTTGAGACAGTAGAGCAAGCAAAATTTAATACTCTAGATCTTATGAAATCATTATCCTATAATAGTGGGGTGGGAAGACTGAGAAAGAGGATGAAAAGATGAATGAAAAAGAATAATGTGCAATTTGATAAACAGTCGTTTTAAATACTGTACAGGTTATAGGTTTTAAATTTATTATTTATTATTATGCTGCAATTTGCCTATTGTATTTCATCCCATGCATAATTGAGGCTGCACATGCTGAAAATGAGTTAAACTTACCCTATCTCTCTAAAACTCTAAAGCATTTATGATTTGCATTTCAGTTTGAGTTATCTTCCTCATTAACATTATAACCAATGCACACAGTTTTGAGAGGGATTTGCAGCAAATAAACATAAGGCAGCAATGAAAATACTAGCCAGGGTGCAATAACTCACAAATATGAAGACATAATGCTGTAGGACCCACTTACCAAAAACAAAAAATCACTTTTGAAATGACCATAATATCCATCTTTACATCAGATGGGTTGATTTATTAATAATGATTGCACAAGTAGCCAATTAAAATTTTTTTCTTCAGTTTTCAGCACAAGGCAACATTTAAGTGAATGTATTTGTCAATTTCGAAATTCCCCTACAAAGGTATTTGCAGAGCAGAATGGTGTGTTTCTGAGGAATGCAATACTTTAATTACATGATATTTACAATAAAATTTTAAATTGATCTGTATGAAGGTGCAGAAAAAATTACTAGGCAGGTAAGTTACAAATGAGACGTATGTGTAGGTAAAGTCAGTTCAAGGAGAAAGGAAGGAAGTAGAGAGAAAAAGAATTATAATGGAGATTTGGTTGGAGGTTTGAATTTAGATACGGTAGTTCAAGCCTATTTAGGTAGATTATGATAGAAGTATAAAGCTGACTTAAAGTCTTCTAAAAATAATTTATATCATTTCAAACTAAAAGTTCACAATCAGTTGAATTATTCTCAAAATTGATATCTAAAGAAGCAACAGCCTCATATAATTTATTTCTGTTTCTATTCAATCAAATGAATTCTATTTTATTGCACTACTGAGTTGGGAAATAATAAATAAAACGCAGTGCTTACTACATTCCAGGCTTTATTCTAGACTCTTAGACTTGTCTATAAAAGTGCTTTAAGAAAATGTTTTTATCAAATATGTTTAGAACTCACTTAAATACAACTCTGAAATAATTACTACTATTATCCCCATTTTATAGATGAAAAAAATGAAAGTATTGAGAAATTATATCTTGTGGTAGAGCTGTATTTAAACTTCCAAACCAGATCTGTAATCACTATGCTAAGTTTCAAGTAAACCATCTGCATTAATTTCATTAAGTATAATGAAAGTGATAAGCTGGAAATCTTTGTTTTCTATTCTTTCTGTTAAAACAACCCCATCCCTCTGCAACTCCCCTCTCACTCCAACCCCTCAGGAAATTTTCTTGGCCTTTTGTTTCCTTATTTCTGGTAGTGTTGCCACGCATGGCGAAGCTGAAGCTGTTCACAGCAAACTTATTTTTAGGTCTTTTGAAATCATAAACCTAAACTGACTGAGGGCAATATGCTAGGAGGAGGGAAGAGAGGTGTGCTTCTGAGGATCGCATGTAGGCAAAAACTGTGAAGGAGAGCAGAGAGAAAAGTTCCTCCAGACTCTGGAGAGGAGGCAAGCAGTGTGCAGGGTCCCTGGGTAGTTAGGCATGTGGCGTGTTCTTTCACAGCAGCCCCGCAGGCAGCAGGCTTTCCAGGGAATGGGCTGCTAAGGGAGGGAGGCTAAGGGGCTCAGGTAAGGATGCTTGTACCCAAGGCAGGCATAGAAGCCCTGGAGTACCTGCCTTCAAGAGATTTTGTGGGCTTCCCTGGTTGCGCAGTGGTTGAGAGTCCGCCTGCCGATGCAGGGAACACGGGTTCGTGTCCCGGGCCGGGAAGATCCCACATGCCGCGGAGCGGCTGGGCCCGTGAGCCATGGCCGCTGAGCCTGCGCGTCCGGAGCCGGT
>NW_006799735.1:296808-314715 GCF_000442215.2 Lipotes vexillifer
GCTGAGCCTGCGCGTCCGGAGCCTGTGCTCTGCAACGGGAGAGGCCACAGCAGTGAAAGGCCCGCGTACCAAAAAAAAAAAAAAAAAAAAAGAGAGATCTTGTAAACATGGACATTGAGGACATCAGCAGTGACCGGTGCTGACTGAGGAATGGAGAATGGGTAGCCTGTCTGAGACTATTGGACTGCACAGGACCTCTATTTGAGTAGAGAGAGAAAGAAGAGGAGATGCGAGGATGGGCTTCTGGAATCCCAGTGATGCCGCCTGATATTTCTATCCAACACAGTGAAACTGGAGTTTAGAATTGGACTTAATTTCAGTTCAGGAAAATAAATCTGATGTAAATAAAAGTGTTATTTCTTACACACTCTAATTTCAGGGGTGAAATTTACAACTACAACATAAGTAGACCCTAGGTTATGCATAATCTGTATAAATAGTGAATTTCGTTTTAAAGGGTGAAGGTTAAAAAAAAAAAAGGACTATATATCTAAAAAAAAAAAAAACCACCAAAGCTTCAATGTGAACTTAATCCAAATTACTTGTATTTATCTTTAAGTGAGATGGAGGGTGTAAAAACAAAAGGCCAGAAAATTTTCTTGGGGTGGGTGGGAGGGAGATGCAGTGGGATGGGGTTGATTGAATGAATGGAAAGATGGATGAATGGATGAATGGATGAGTAGACGGATAGGTGGATGGAAAACAGGGAAGGAACAGAAGAAAGAGAGGAAGGGAAGGAGGTAGGGTGAGAGAGAAGAATACAGAGATGGTTAGAAGGATGGATGGATAAATAGATAGATGAATGAATACATGCATGGATACATGGATGGATGATGGATAGATGGGTATAGGCCACGTAAGTCCCAGTTTGTTCTTAAAAGTTACGGTATATACTAATTTTTCTTAGCTAGATAGCTGGCTTGCCACTGAACCCTGATCTTTTGTGAGCAACTTACTCTGTATACAGATTTACCTGCTCTAAAGATTTAGCCAACCATGCTTCATTGTAACTTCAATGAAATAGACCTGCATGTCCCTGAAGTTATGATTGAGGCAACAGACGACAGAGCTCTAAAACTCTAAACTGCAAAAAATAAATGACTTCCTTTTTCTAATCAGTTCCAATAAAGTCTTCAGAATATAACTTCCAAATTATAATACTGTGGTTAGATAGGATGCTCTGATCATATAATTCTTCTATACATCTGCAGAATAACCTAGACTTTGGAAAATGACTTTTTCTCCCAGGTGTTATACATAAGATGACATATGAATTTGTGGTAGGATGGATTTTCTGCAGTTCTCAAAGTATATTTAAAAACTTAAATTAGTTGACAATATTTCAAAATTGAGAGATTTCACATATGAACATCCAAATGTCCAGAATATCTGGAAAAAAAATCATAAGATCTGGCAACACTGGACACCAGGGCCACTGCATTAGGTTGTACAAGTTTGTATATAACCAACCCTGGGAGGAACAGACACAACCACCCCCTTGTTCACGAAGACTCTGATGTATATGGAACGACAAAGGGTACTGTGCAGTGCACCATACCTACTAGGCAGACAATCCTCTAAGGCAGCAAAGGGCTAAGTCTGAACATTGACCGACCCCTTTAGACTGGGCCTGTGCTCTCCAGTGCCTCCCAGACCCCACAGCTCCTAGTTTATTTCTTGCTCACTTATTCATGTCTCCTGCCTGGCCCTTAAGGCATTTGGGTTTTATATTCTCTGCGTTAGATTTCTTTCCTTTCTGGTTGTCTGGTAAAGTGGTTTGGCAGAAGTATAAATGGGCTATCCATTTTAACTTTTTAATGCCATACTGGCACGCAGGTACATATGACAATGAAAATTTTATTTTTGGCTGCGCAATGCGCGGCATGCAGGATTTTAGTTCCCTGACTAGGGATCAAACCCATGCCCCCTGCAGTGGAAGCGTGGAGTACAAACCACTGGACCGCCAGGGAAAGTCCCGACAATGAAAATATTTTTAAGGAATGATGGAGGCAGTACTTACTTCTGATTATGTGACTAATAACGGTTAACCTGAAGCTTAGGCTCTTTAAAACTGGGTTACAAATACATCTTATTTGATATTTTACTATTGCAATAATTTCATAGCATGTTGACTACAAATATCAAGAACAGAATATTTCTGATGCAAATTCATCACAAAAATGCAAATGCATCTTAAGAATTTCAGCATATTTCAATATATTGTGGCACACTTTATTTAAACTAACAATGCTTAGTTTCTAGAACAGAGAGATAAGTATGATTCTGACTTATGAAGGTATTTATTGTTTTTCTCTGACTTGACCTTACCTATCATCTTTTGCTCTGTCCTATCCACAGACTAAAAACCATTCCAGGGAGAGACTATTGTCATAAGTCAGAGTCATGATCTGACTGTAGAAAAATTGATAGATTATTTGTTGGAGACAGCATAAATCCAGGGGCATGGCAATTTATACTAAAGCAAAAAGATCCATTTCTGGAAATCTCTGAAAAACTGTATACGTTGAGCAGAAATTTTTTAATCTTATAAAACTTGAAACAAATGTGACTTTTCCCTCAGAATGCAACATATACCCTACAGATCAAAACGATTTAATTTCTGTTCTAAAATGGACAAACTGCAACTCGATAGACACTATTTCATGAGCAAATATCATTTTATCTGTGGTTCTAGGACAGGCTATTTCAATTAGTGGAATATTCTAGTTCATTGAACGTTACTACATATTCTACACAGGGATGGCTAGTTTTCAAAGATGCGCTGTATATAAAGTTGTGCTTAGCAGTAAAAACTAATGTGACTATAATTTATTCTCATTATTCAAAAACAAATGATCACATTCCCTCATGGCATTTTGAATGTAATGCACTGTAAATACTGTTAACATGGTATAATATACTAATGGGGCTGGATCTCTGACATACATTATTAATACAATTTAATTAATAAAATTAATTAATTATATTAATACAATTAATTAATTAATACAATTTAATTAAAAAATTATTGTATTAAATAAATCTCTTAACACATGGTAATTTTTTAGAAAGATTAACAGGTAAAGAGGAAAATAAGATTAGAGTCTCTGGTTAGTTGAATTCCAGATTACAAGAAGTGTAGTATGTATTTTCTGAAGTAAATGATGAGTGAGCAAAAACAATAAATTTCCAGATAACTAGTTTTCTGATTATTTATGTTTTTAAATCGTATATCTTTGTGTCTCGTTCTCGAGTATGTTTATTTGACTAAGTTGTAGTCAACTGAAGCCACAAATGTTTAACTCAACAATAAATGTAAACTTCACTGGGCACTTAGGGCTACTTCAATATTAGCTCAGGAGCAACAATTTTAAGTGATGCATACTGACTGGTACTGATAAGAGCACTTTTTAAGAGCTCTGGAACACAGAGTCAGTTTTTTATTCTCCACCTTGAAAACAGAAAGGCTGAAAAATAAAAATCAAAACTGAAAAGTGTCATTTCATATAATTCAAATGAACTCTATGGAATCATGAAGGCAAAGGGGTCTTACAGCAGGAAAGGGTCATAAAACAGCTTGACAGACATATAACGGTGTTGAGGAAAGAGGAAAAAAAAAAAGAAAAGAACTCTATTTCAATTCCAAATTACACAAACAAAAATAAATATATAAAACATCAATGATGTCTAATCCATCTTTCATTAAGCTAAAATTCTTAGTTTTTAAGGAAAACCATAGGAGATAGCTCAGAAAAGTTTCCATCTTACCTTCCACCTGCTCTATGGCTAAAAACAACTGGGGGTGTGGTTTATCTGCTCTACCAGTAGAACTCTACATGGATCATCAGATTCATTTATTAATAAACTCAAACCCCTTACCTGGTGGGAGAAATGCTGTATGCTGTTGTAACTGCATGTTGGCTAGAGCCTGTTGGTATTGGAAAATACCAGTGTTAAAGACTGCGGTGGCACCGTTGGTTTTTTCAAGAGCAGGCCTCTTTGGTAATGGGGGAAGTACAGCTTGAGGAATTCCCTGTTTAGTGAATGAGTATAAAAAACAAATACCAGTAAAAAGAGAAAAAGAAAAAAGAAAAATCAGTTGAGGGCCAAAATTGTTAGGAAGCATGAGCAAGCAAGCAGCAGAGCACTTAACTACCCAAGGGGGAAAAACATCCAATAAACAAAAATTTAAAGGGGAAAAAAAAAAAAAAAAAAGCAAGAAAAAAGCTTTAAAGGAAGCATTATTTTTGTCTTGGGGCGGGGGGAACCCACTAGTATGAGAGCACATGTTATAATGTGTTAAAGTGTTTTAAGTCCCATAATGCTTCAGGCTTTCTGGGAGAAGCCATTGATTTGGGAAAAGAAGAAAAGCTGCACTGCGAGCTCCATGAGGATTGACAAGTATAAGCAATGTTAATAGTTAATTGTACGGAGTGACCGAAACAGGTAAAATAAAAATCAGTCCCACTCTGCCCCTCCCCCCATGTCTACCTAAACATGCACATGTCCCAGAGCATGCAAGTTTTTTTTTTTCTTAAAACACTGAACTAGAAATATTAAAAAGTCAATAATTCTATCACTAAAGCCATGCTAACCAAACAGGTACATAAATATACAGTCCAAAAATACATTTTTAATGTCCTTCAAGTATTCCATTAGAATATTCTACAATGTAGTTAAACTGAATGTGGACTGCTGGGCTTTCGGAATCTTTCATTGTATGATATCCATCCAGGGACTTGTATTACAGTCTTTCCGCTAATTTTGTCAGGAAACCACACTCAGTTTTTCATTGTACTTTACAACTTTATAACAGAAAAAGGAATATATATTTTTAAATAGATAAAAAAAAAAAACTTGTAACTACAATAAAGCTACATGCCAAGCTAAAAGGTGAAAGGTCATAGTACCAGGTCAAAGGTTGCCTCGAGGGGTCGCTTCAGTGATTTGACAGCCGACTGAGTCTTAATTAGCAGGCAGCGAGCACATGATGGCAATGGGCCAGTGGGGTTCAAGCGCATTAACATAAACAGCAAGCAGAGGTGCATCATGGGGGCAGCAGTGCATTTTTGGGTAGGTGAGAAAAAACAAATAAAAAAACAAATCATCGGAATGCCATATACAACGAATAACAAGACTAAGCATGCACAATAAAGGCACTACTGAGTTGTTATTGGGAGGATAACTCCTCTTTGTAGTTAATTACAAACAAGATACTCTAACAGAAAAAAAAAAAAAAGAGTGAAAGGAAGAGAGGAGGAGAGAGTCTGCCTTCTGTATTTTTGCTCAAGTATCCATAAACAAACACAGAAAAGACCTCTCTCGTGATTATTTTACTGTGCTATGAAATACCACACAGTGTTCTCTTTTATGAATATTTTAAAGATTAAGTCATATATTTATGTAAAAAAAAAAAGGACATTACAACAGCTAAGCAAAGAACAAAAATGGACTCATTAAAATCAGCTATTAGATGACATTAAAATTTACCTTAAGTATATAGTTGAGTATCTGTTCTAAATGATCCAATTTCTAACTCCTCCTTGAGTACTGCTTTCTCCTTTCTACATAATGGCATAGGCAAGCTTCTCTAGTTTTACAGTTCTGTTTATGCCACAATATTGCTTAAGATTATCTAGATAGCAAACTGTTCAAAATCTTGTAGCTAATTCTAAAAACAATTTTGTTGAAGCAATTCTCCTAAATAGTTCCAGATTCTCATGGTTAAAAGCAAGATAATGTAGAGAAGAGCCTTGATGTGCAAAAGAACACACCGAAGGAAAACAATGGCTGATTAGATGGCACACAGAAATAAGAGGACCGAAAATGGCAGTATCGTTAAACCGAAAAGGAGACAGGTGTTCTGTACAAAGCAGAAATTTCAGAAACCCTATATCCAGAATAAGACACAATATTAAGAGCTAGGCCGAGGGAAGGAGCAATCTGAACCATTTGAGGAGTTACTCTCACTTCTCTGAATGGTAACTTCATTATGTATTGTCTGGGATACCTGAACAAACATATCTTAAGCAAAAAATTTTTTTAAAAAGGTTAATAAATGAATAGCTTGTCGTCAGATATAGTTGTTCACTTTGCTTTTTTGACTGTTAACGAGGATTGCGCTGAGGTCTCTACTCACCATGGCAGCTGCGGTGGCTGCAGCCTGTGCTGCAGCAGCCTGGTTGACCTGGTATTGGGCAGCCTTGATCTTGGCTTGCAGATGTGCGGGAGGATGAAAGTATTTGCACTTTTCCCTAGAGCATCTCCCTTTGATGTAATCCATACACACGGTGACTGTGTTGTCATTGGTGTCAATCATTGTGCTGTCAGCAGGATGGGCAAACCGACAATCGTTTTCTCCTCTGTTGCAATTGCCACGCTGGTACTCTCGACATACCTATGGGGTCATTAAGTGCACAGGGGTCAGTCAACATGGACAAGTAGAAACTTTCCGAAGATTTTAACTTAAAGTGCAAGTCTGGTGATAGAAGCCAACAAATGAAAGGGGAAAAGATAATTTGCAAAGGAACCACAAAATAACTTGTAAACATTCTTAGTTCGGTATACAAATTATAATCCCATTTCAGTAAAATGTCCATGAGAAAGAAAACACATTCATGATACTACTTATGGTAAAATATCTAATTTAAATTATGTTGATATACTTATTCATTACCAAGGGGGAAAACAGTAAATTTATATAGTGAAGAACCCTGGAGACACCGCTTTAATCAAACAATCAAAGTTAATATCACCAGTAATAAAGACATAATGACATCATGTACCTACTGATATGATGCACTGAAAAAAGGATACAGCATTACATTTGTTGTATTACTGCTGAGAACGCATAACCTGAATTTATTTAATCATGAGGAAACCTCAGACAAACTAAAATGGTAGGATGTTTTACAAAATGACTGATCAGTACTCTTCCAAAGTGTCAAGGTCATGAAAAACAAAGAAAGATTGAGACACTGTCACAGACTGAATGATCCTGGAGTCAGAGAAAGGAGGTTGGTAGGACAACTGGTGAAATCTGATTGAGGTCTGTAGATTGGCTAATAGCAGCATATCAATGCTAATTTTCTGGTTTTGTGAGTGGTAACATGGCTATGTAAGCTGTCAATATTTAGGTAAGTGGGGTGAAGGATAGGCAGGAACTCTTGGTTCTATTTTTGCAACTTTTATGCTAATCAGAAATTATTTAAGAGTGAAAGTGTAAAAAGTAAAATGATAGCTTTTTCATAAAATGTTTTGAAGAGCTAAGTTTTTGATCATTAGAGATTTACCTGGTAGCTATAAAAAGCAGATGGAAAAATATTAGTTTTTGTTACTGTTTTTTTATTTTTATTTTTTGCGGTACGCGGGCCTCTCACTGTTGCGGCCTCTCTCGTTGCGGAGCACAGGCTCCGGATGCGCAGGCTCAGCGGCCATGGCTCACGGGCCCAGCCGCTCCGCGGCACGTGGGATCTTCCCGGACCAGGGCACGAACCCGTGTCCCCTGCATTGGCAGGCGGACTCTCAACCACTGCGCCACCAGGGAAGCCCTACTGTTTGTTTCATATCTATTAATTTTGGATGGGGTCCCTGGGGAAAGGTGAAAATGGGTTATTTTTCATTCATCTGCTCGATTTTGACTCTTACTATTAAAGTTTGTCATGGTGCTTGCTCTAATCAAGAGGTTGCCGGCGCTGTCTTCAGTCAGAATAATTTGACCTTTTTACCACAAGAGGGCCATCTAAACACAGAATGTCCTTATATTTTTACGCTCTTACTTCATGCTTCAAGGATGTTTCCGTTTTGTTTTTCACAAATCTTTTTACAAACTGAGCGAATGCAGACCCCGAACACTCAATTTTGGAATTCATCAAGGAGAAAAAAGGGGGGGAAACCCCGTTGTGATTTAAAAAAACAAAGATTTTCTTGGATTTAAATACATGAAATGATCACATTTAATTCTAGGTATTTCCCCCTTTTACATCCATATCCCATTATTGAGGAAAGTGCTTCCTTTTAAAAAGGTCTCTATAATTTGTATCGTGGTATATCTTAAAAATAGCATTATAAACGACCTCTTGCACCATTTGGAAACCTCAAGCTAGCTAAAGCACTGCATTCCACATAGCAATGAGCCAACTCTATTCATCACCTCAATTTATGTAATTTTTAAAAAATTATTAAATAACTACTCCGTGCCAGACACTCTGAGAGATATTAGGAATACAAAGATGACTTAGGAAGTTACAGAAGATCCTTTTTTTTTTTTTAATCGTTGCATTTATCTTCTTGAACAAAAGAAAACAAGGATATCCAGGAGTTTATAATTTGAAAAGCAAAAGTGGTAAAGCTGTTATCCAGAACTATTGTCCTCCACTCTCAGTGAGGACGAGTCAGCTGTGCAGCTTTCTACACCACAAATCCCCACTTACTAAATTAGGCTCATCAAAATAGGAAGAGAGGAACATTTAAATGAGGATAAAAACCCTTCACGTATGTATGCAAAATTATGCTAAATTTATACCACAGCATAAACAAAAAAGTTACTTTTCTGTTTAAACAAATCTGTGTCAACGCAGCCTCATCCAATAGGAAACCATCTGTGTTCGGACACTACTGCTGTTAGCTCTCAGTAATTCCTGCTTTCTCGAATATGCTCGCAAAGAAACTTGGCAGCAGCTGAACCAACACTCTGTTTTCCAATTTCTCTCACTCTTTACCACACTGACAAGAAAGAAGATCTGAAGGTAGTCTGTCTGTAGGACCTTGAATAACTATTAAAATCAAAGATTTGCAATTTTTCAAAAACAATTATGCCAGTGCTGAGTGCCAGGCTGATTTTGACTTTTTTATTTCTCTGTCCATCTCAACGTTCTTTTTATTTTCAGGGATGTGAGCTTAAAACCAGGTTGCATAAAGATGATCATTCTAAGACCCCTTCTCGTCCCTCTCAGTTTGCTTTATGCATGTGTCAGTGTATAGGTTAATAATTGGTTTATTACCAATTTTTTGGTAATTGGTATTGTTTTGTACTCTTTACTGTCTAGCAGGATGCATTGAGGGAAAATTCTAAAAAACATTTAAGCAGAGCTGATAACTAGCAGTTAGCTCAGAATTTTGTTCCTAAATCCAGCCTTTTCTGATGTTCCGAGAACTTAGTCAACTGTTTCTGCATGATATACATTTTTGACTATTTTTTTTTTCCAACTTAAGGTTCCTCCCCACAAGAGAAATGGAACAGAAGAAATATACTGAAATAGCTGTTCTCCTATTATTCTTGCCTTTGAACAAAATAGAGAAGAAACTGAAAATCTCTCGTGAAAACTTGTACGGGTGAGAGCTACAAGGCTAGAGGGGCTAGAGAAGTTTGCCAAGCTTTGGATGTATATATGGATTGTGGGGTACCTATCTGAACAGAACAAACTTCCCAAAACTTTTCAAACAGATTTTTCTCTAATAATGACCATCAATAAAATGGGATCTATCCCTTGACTGCTGAATATGGGTTTGGCCTGATAAACCCAAGAAAACTTTAGACTGTGTTGCTTCCCCAAAAGAAATCTCTTAGTTGTAGTATTGTGTTACCAACAAATCTAACCTTATAATTCAAATCAGGATAAGAAATTGCACAATTTACCATACAGAGAATTTGGAACGAAGAAGATAAAATTAAATTTGAAAATCCTAACAACATTATGGCTCTTTTTTCTATTCCATCCAATCTTCTGCACGAACATATTTTTCAAATAGTTGTAACTATAATATGGCTATTACTTGGGGATCTGTTTTTGCTCAACAATGTAGCATAAGCGCTTTGTTTGTTTGTTTTACTTAATAGTGTCCAGAGTCATCATTTTTGCTGGCTGCATCAAATTCTATAAAACAGATGTGTATAATATAGGTAACTCTTTCAGAGAACATCTAGATTATTTCCAGTATTCCCATATTACAAATAATGTTGCAAAGAGTATATTCATGACCACACTCTTTAAAAAATCATTCTCTAAGGATAAATGTGCAGAAATGGCATTAGTGGGTCAACATATATAAGTACTTTTTACAGTTTGCTAAGTGGTTTTCAAACCTAGATGAAAATAATTCCATCTATTGATATTAGCTAAACACATACTATGCTTCAACCAAAAAGAATGTTTGTAAGTATAAGTACTTATATGTACTGTAAGTATTAAGGCAGTTGACCTATACACATTACTATATATAAAATAGGTAATTAATAAGGACCTACTGTATAGCACAGGGAACTCTACTCAATACTCTGTAATGGCCTATATGGGAAAATAATCTAAAAATGAGTGGATATATGTATACATATAACTGATTCACTTTGCTGTACACCTGAAACCAACACAACATTGTAAATCAACTATACTCCAATTAAAAAAAAAAAGTATTAAGGCAGGATTTGCTTTGGAAATCAGGTAAGTTTTGTAAACTTTCATACAAAATGGATAAGAGGTTGCTTTTACAGTAAAAACCGTCATTTCAATAAAAATATTCACTGAAAATATTAAAGTACTAAATTCCATTTCCAGAAAAACACCTTTGGCATATAAACTTCAAATAATCAAAAGAAAAAGCAATCAGAAAAACTTCCCAAGCAAATCTAAATTAATTCTACATAAACCTTCTTTTGTTAATTAAATAGCAGTAGTAGGGTGGAAAGAGAATAGAGTTTGAAATCAGAAATTTTCTGTTCTATCTAGTGTTTATATTTACTAGCTCTGGAATCATGAATACTGAATAAGATAATGTACAGATAGCTTAAAACACACTATACAAATCTGATTAAACAGTTCTGTTATTCGATCTCTATTTCTATAAACATGACAAACATATTTCAAAATGGTCAAAATAATAATAGGTTGTATAAGTAGTATTAAATTCATCATTACTCTGCAAGTTAAGGCTTGAGAGTCTAAGGAAATTAAGGTCAATGGATGAACTTATTCAAAACTAAACAGCCATTTGCATGTTCTTTAAGACACATTCTATGTTTTGTGCTTAACATAGTTAACTCAGTCATCTTTAGAGACTAACATTCAAAGCAGGAAGAGAGGGCTAATTGTAACAGGGAAGAGGGACTCTCAGGGTACTTTTTTTTTTTTTTTTTTGCCGGTCCGCGGGCCTCTCACTGTTGTGGCCTCTCCGGTTGCGGAGCACAGGCTCTGGACATGCAGGCTCAGCGGCCATGGCTCACTGGCCCAGCCGCTCAGCGGCACGTGGGATCCTCCCGGACCAGGGCACGAACCCGTGTCCCCTGCATCAGCAGGCAGACTCTCAACCACTGCGCCATCAGGGAAGCCCATCTCAGGGTACTTTAATACTTTGGGAAGTTAATTTAAACCTAATGACCAATATTAAGGAGCTTATTCAAAGATACATACATACCCATTGTTCAACAGTAAGCATCATGGACTTTATTAAGTTTGAGCTAACACAACACTTTAAAAAAGAAATACTGGATAATCAACAATTTTATCAAAGAACCCAAAGTATTACAGGTCATGAATATACAATCTAATACAAAGAAATTACCTGTGTTTTCAATTTAAAATGAATTCAGATATCCACATCTTAAAATTCTGGTGATTAGGGGAAATGATCTTAGTTAATTGTTTGTAAAATTACATTCCCAAGATAAATATATGATGATGTGATATCTAGTTTCAGTCTGTTATTTGATAATTGTACAAATTTGGTCTACCTGAACCTCATTTTTTAAAAACTGAAGAAAAAGACATCTACTTTATCTACCTCAGAGAATTTCTGTTAAGATCAACTGGGAGTTTTCTTTGAACTCTCAAAGGTGGAACCTATCATTACCACCAAGCCAGTGAAGACAAGCATATTTCTATAGATGATATAGCTAAGAATTTGTCATTTGACCTTATGTAATTACAAAAATCAAATCTGAATATATAGGAATGACCAACTAAATAAAACTTCCCATTAAATACACTGCCAGATTTTCATTTATTCATTTCTATGCATGACAGGACATCTAAAACAAGCTCATCAATATGCCAAATGTTCAAATCTATAGTTACCTTTATTACTCCTTCTAAATAACTGCAAAGATAGGGACATTTTAGCTTTAATTTGTATGAAGAAATTGGTGGAAAAACAGCAAATATGAGTTGGCTAAGCCAGGATTAGCAATTCCCTTATTTTAAACAACGTACAACTCTATCATCTCTAAAACAAAACTAATCACAGTAATAATCGACAGAGACTAGATGTTTTAAATGGGGGGTGTGAACACATTTTAGAGAGTCATTCTAAAGCCTTATTACAATTTTTAAAAAATGTAGACTACATAGACCTGTGTGCATAAAACTCAATATTTCTTGGTAATTTTCTAAAGAAATTAACATATCATACAAGCAGTAGCCAAACACTCTTTACAAAACTACGGAAGTAAAATAATTCTATCAATAAGCCTTTCTTATATTATTAAAAGCATTTGCTTTTCTAATCTTATTTTGAATTGCATCTTTTATATGCAATAGATCATGACAAATCCATTCAATGCCTATAATAATGTCATGTAGGAATGCCTTTCACTATCACTTGAATCCACGTTTATCTTTAAATGCTCTTTTTTGTGTAGGCAGTAGGTATCATATGTTTTTATGTCTATATGAAAAAAGTCACTAGACTCTTCTGTGTCAGTAAGTAGTGGAAGCATTCAGTATCCAGTGGTCTGAATTAGAAATTCATGTCATGATTACCACAGTAGAATAAAACTTTCGGCACATGAATACTTTATTTTAAAACAAACTTTAACTGAAAAGTATCAGAAGCCGAGTGGTTTGCTCACCTTTCCTGGGATATGTCATATGTTTTTGTCATATAGACTATTGATATAAAAGTGATGTAGTTCACGAAATGGCAATCTAATGCCTCCATCAGCATATGAAATATGTGGCCACTGGTTTGTCTTTTGTTTGGTTAATGCTGTTGTGAAGTATAAATTACCCTAAAAATGATCACCAATTGCTTAAAATATTTCATAATGCTGTACATTGTGTTCTCAGCAATTTCACAAAATGTAGAATGCTAAATGCATTGGAGGAGGAAGATATTTGTATACAAGTAACTGTACATGAGGTAAATGATGAAAATTAAGACTTAAATAACAGGTGCTGGCATCCCCTGGAATAGGTATTTTATAGACCATTTGCATTTAGAATCACCTGGCAGATCTGTTCAAAGGATTCCAGAGACCCGCTAAAGACCCACCGAATCAGTCTGTGGGGATGAGGCACTGCATTACAATTTTTTTTTTTTAGTTTAATTTTTTATTTTTTGGCTGTGCCGTGTGGCTTGTGGGATCTTAGTTCCCTGACCAGGGACAGAACCCAGGCCCTGGGCAGTGAAAGCCCCAGTCCTAACCATTGGACTGCCAGGGAATTCCCAGGCCCTGCGTTTTTCACAATCATCCCAAGTGATTCTAGTCACATTAGAGCTTGAAAACCATTGCTCTAGGACTAGGGGCATGAACTAGATGCCATATTTTGTAGCTGGAATGTTCAAAATGTAAACATGTTCTCAAGGAGAATGCTAACACATGTTTAAAATGTGTCACATTTTCTCTCTTCTGTTACATTACCCTAAGCTCTGAATAAGGGCATGTATCGTTCTGTGATTAATTAATTGATTAACTGGTTGACTGACTCATTTATTCCTTCACTGACCAAGTTACTGGGCATCATTTATGAGCTTGGCACTATTCTGGTGGACCTTTTCTTGTTGTTAATAACAGCTGATAACCTTATAAGGCTGCAAGATATTCCTTACAACAGTTTTTACATGTAAGATGTTCAACAGTTCTTCATTGGATATTGTTGAATAAACGAGAATAAATGCATTCATGGATCCTTCTTGCACCATAAAAAAATTATTGTGTGTCATGATAATAAGTCAAACAATGATTTCCTTAATTACCAACTCTTTGTAATGAAGCAAAGATATGACTAAAAACCCCAGTCCTTTCCAGTACCTACAGATTTTAACAATTTCTTAAAATAATCATTGAAAATGACCGCTACTTGAAAATTACACAAAGGCATCCCAAGGTCACAAAATGGAATTTTAAAAGCCTCATTTCAGTGACTGATATTCAGGAGATTTGCTTCTCTTTAGAGAAAACCATGAAGACTGAATTTTACAGCATAGAAAGTATGCAGCTACAAGGTCTTTTAAAAGATATCCAACAAAGAATGGATAATATGTATAGTGATAGAAAGCTTAGGTGTGTGTGTGTGTTATTTATGTATTAAATACCTTTTCAGTAGTTTGTGACTGGCATTAAACACAAGAAAATGACCTAACTTTCACCTAGAATGTTCTAACTGGAGATAATCTTAGAGATTATCTGGTATATTCCCCTAACTTAATATGTGTGGAATATGAAACTCAGAAAATATAAAGAACTTGACCTACGCTTACTCACCTAACTAGCAAAATCACCATCACTAATCCTTGGATTCGATTCCTGTTTTTCAATTTTACATTTTTTGTAGTATCACACCGGCTTCTATAAATATAAATATGTGTTAGTTCCTCTAAACAGAACCAGAAGGCTGATAATCTACCATGTTTTTAATTTCTTCATTGTCTATTTTGTAGCCAAAGAGAGAAAGGAGTGGCAAGAAGAATTGGCCAATATTTTAACTGATTCAAAATCTGTTCACCTCAAAAGGAACTCAAAATTCTAAAATGTACTTGGGAGTTCCATGAGTTAAAAATAGAGTATAGATTTAAACCCCAAATAACTAAATGTGTAAATTAAGTGTGTGCACTTACTGCCATGTCTTTTAGACTCCAAGATGTAGTGCAATTAGCATGAGAGGAAATACCCTGAAAGGAGTGTCTAAAATCACAAGTGCTAGGAGAAAGGTGCCCCTTAGCTTCACACTGCAACATCCTAACAGGTTGTAACTGTGACATTGAGTCAGATCCTGTGCATGAGAATAAGGAAGCTGCCCTACCATCAGGCATTTAGATAAGTGGAATTCGGGTTAAAAGGAAATGACAGTCATTGCAACAGTAGCCATTTGTTGTGACTATGGGAAGGGAAGACAGACAAAATACTCAAAGTAGCTTCTTGCAAAAGAAAAACAAAACAAAACAAAAGACAAAAGTCTTCATTTTAACGAAACACCATACAAAACATAACCAATTACAGACTACCTAAAATTGTGGGAGGATTAGTTTAAAAGAGTTCTGACCACACAATCAGCCTTTTATTTATTTTATTTTTTATTTTTTTGCGGTACGCGGGCCTCTCACTGTTGTGCCCTCTCCCGTTGCGGAGCACAGGCTCCGGACGCACAGGCCCAGCAGCCATGGCTTACGGGCCCAGCCGCTCCACGGCATGTGGGATCTTCCCGGACCGGGGCACGAACCCGCGTCCCCTGCATCGGCAGGCGGACTCCCAACCACTGTGCCACCAGGGAAGCCCACAATCAGCCTTTTAAAGAGATTCTTTGACAGAGATTTAAATAGAGACGTTCTCAGCTTTAGGAATATCATCTCCTATTAATAATTAATTCTATCAAGTTATCTCAGACTGCCTATTGGTTCCCATTAAACAATCAACAATTACACATTATGAACCCAGGGTTTGCTTCAGAAAGGTCGGTGGGGGCGGGGAGGGATGATTCATACGTTGAGCATCTAATAATTTTTAAATATTTAAAATTTCTTAAATTTCCTCCCAGTTTATCTGCAAACAGCATTAGTTAATCAATGAGCAAGAACAATTGTGCAATGACGAACCACCCACAAGTCAAGGTGTTATCTCTAGCACACAGCAGAGTCCTTGGTGCACAGAGGGCATGCAATTAAGTCTCAACATCCTTCCTGAGTTCTCCTTGTGGAACTCTTGTAATTAGTAGCTTTTTCCAAAACGTTCAATGAAAGGTAAAAAATAAGCTTAAAATAAACAAACAAATGAAAACTCTAAAGGGAACATACAAGCCAAAATTTGCTGCCTCCTCTTTGTACTATCACCTGTATGGGAAGGGAGAGTAATATACTAGTGTTTAAAAATGCAGTTCTGAGTTCATACCCCACTGGAACATCCTACCCACGTGACCTTGAATAAGTTATGTTACATCTCTCTCCATAAATTTATCACCCTGTTAAATGGAGTTAATGATAGTATCTTCCTCATAAGATTGTTTTGGGGATTAAATGTGTGTTGCATATGAAGGGGCAACGCTGTGATTGGTAGAGAGTAAATATCCAATAAATATCAACTATTATTATTACCATCAAAAAGATGGTGGCAGTTATAACTACTCTGAAATCTGAGATCCTTTGTAATGCATGCAATGAAACTTAATAAACGAAAAATTGGTGCTTATTAAATAAATTCCTGCTA
The DNA here is from genome assembly GCF_000442215.2 of Lipotes vexillifer. Taxonomy (NCBI): domain Eukaryota; kingdom Metazoa; phylum Chordata; class Mammalia; order Artiodactyla; family Lipotidae; genus Lipotes; species Lipotes vexillifer. The sequence goes on from NW_006799735.1 coordinate 313,220, forward strand.
AACTGATTAGAGTCAATTATGTTCACACAATGGCCTTGTTTTACCGCTTTCTCAGTCATTAAGACACGTAAAAGTTCTCAGCACTAAGAACTGCCTCATGCTAACCAGGGAAAAGAGGAAGAGCTCATTTGCTCTTTATATGGACACCAATGCTAGATTTGAGAGCTTCAATGTACAGTAATGTTGCCATTTTTCCCCTTCATCTAGAGTTTACCAAGTTCACTAATTTACAGCCATGCTAACATTCTCAAAAACCACTTCAACATAAGATTCATATCTTTAATTTCTTTTTCATGTAGCAATAGCAAAGTACATACATCTGACCATCCTTGACTATAAGACTGAGAGCATCACCCAATTTACAATTTAAAAACTTATAATCGAGCCCTGGTCTGGGAGGATCCCACATGCCGCGGAGCAACTAGGCCCGTGAGCCACAACTACTGAGCCTGCGCGTCTGGAGCCTGTGCTCCGCAACAAGAGAGGCCGCGATAGTGAGAGGCCCGTGCACTGCGATGAAGAGTGGCCCCTGCTCGCCGCAACTAGAGAAAGCCCTCGCACAGAAACGAAGACCCAACAACAGCAAAAATAAATAAATTAATTAATTGTTTAAAAATACTAATATATTAAAAAAAGAACTTATAATCACATTTCACAAACAAGGCTGCCTTGCTATTCCAACTAAAATATTATGAGGCTTATGAGGAAACTTGCAACGATAAATTTTAAAACAGTTTGTAGAGAGTAACTGAATAACATCTTTATGAGAACAAGTATCAGGGGATTGATAGAATTTGTTAATAGCAACAATAACAAGAAACATTTAGGAAGCTTCTGCTGTGTGCCAGACACTGACTAACTCTTAAGTGCCATAAGTTTCTCCAATTTGAAGATGAGGAAACTGAGGCACAATGAAGCAATAAGCAGTCTGATCCCTGAGTCCAAGTTCTTACCCATTACTCTACATACGGATGTTGTGGCTTCTATAAATGTTATAATCATCAAGTATAGCATATAGATATAGAATATAGATATATTCGAGCCAAATGCTCCAAACGCTAAACCAAAATCTCTGCTTTGAATTGTTTTTAACCTTTACGGCCATGGAAGAAATAAACAAAGAGCACACTTTGAAATTTAGAATGGAATGCATAAAGACACCAGCGAATCACTCCTACCTCAAGTCTGTCTGTCCGCATTAATTTCTGTGCAGCAGCTGCAGCAGCTGCAGGTACAGGGACCCCAGGATTCCCTGTAACCAACATTGGTGCAGTCGGCAAGATCTCTGCTGGAACCAGGCTTGGGGAAACAGGTCCCAGGTAGGGATTAAAGGCTGCTGATGCATTGGTGGCTAAGCTTGGTGCAACTGAAAACATTGGCTGAAAAATAAAATACAAAGCAAAATTTAATCGGCAGGGCTTGGGTCAAAGTTGATATCCTGCATTACATATCTATCCTCCATCCATGTATCCATGCATCCATTCATAATCCATTCT
>NW_006799735.1:314725-331517 GCF_000442215.2 Lipotes vexillifer
TCTTTCCCTCCCTCCCTCTCTCCATTTAATTGTATGTTTATTTACTCTCATTTAGGATAAGAACGTTTCTTAAAATAAGCATTCATCAAATCAATGTTTTTCTAAAATACAATGGGTAATTATCCATTAAATTTTCCACTGGGATTTTGAAGCTTGGGGTCTATAATACTTGCAATTTCTTTTTGAAAAAAAGCTCAACCATTCAATACAGAAACTTCTTGTGGTTACCTAATCTCCACCTTTGTCCTGATTTAATCCTGGAAACTTGTCTAAGAAATACATTTCATAATTGCTATGTCAGATGTACTTAAAAGATCTGTTTACAACTGTTAATAGGTTGCAAGTGTCCTATTATCTAGAATAAATAAAGCAGAACTCACAGTGGACAGCAGAATTTCACAGTCAATGTAAACTGTGAATAAATCTTATGGGATACGTGAAAGGTGATGATGACACCATTTCTTTTGAGCATATAAGATAAAGTATTTGACATATATATGTGTTGCAGGTTTTCCTGGGGAAATTATAAATCTCCCACCAGCCTATTACACCTTTGTGAGATACTTAACAAATTCAGCTTACTAGGGAGAAACTATTCTGAAATGTGAGGTCTGAAAAAGAACACTTCTAAAGAAATGCATTATGATTGTTCAAGGAAATACATATAGTAGCATTGAATAAAATGCTACAAGATAGATTTTTTTTTTGCCAGAAATGCTTTCATGAATATATGAAAATAGTTTCTATTTGTTGATATGAAAATTTGCATACCAGGAAATATGTGTTTTGAGTAAAATTAAATAATTTACCTGAAATCTATTTTAACAATGTGCTTTTCCAGTTTTCAAAAGATAACCTAGCACAATTTTCCACGTCATTGGTAAATTTTCAACTTCCTAGTTCAATGGAGTTTTCATTCTTGATGTTTAATGCTGTGTGTAATAATGTTTGTTTCCAAAACACAAAAACAAATGGACAAAATGGATCCTGTTCATTAAGGTAATTTTAAACAATTTGTTATCTTTACCTTGTAGTAAGGAATAGAATCACAGAAATTTCTTTTAGAAAGAAAGGGACATGAGAATGTAGATAATTCTTCCTTCTGACAGGAATAAGAAGTTAGATGACCCCAGAGTTTATTTAGTATTCAAGAGAGTTTTGGTGTAAGGTTTTATGCAATCAAGATGTATATGTTACAAAAGTAATTCTTATAGCTCAGAAAAAATATCTTTAAAAAAATAAAATATATCCTTTATCTAATTTGGCCCTGACTCATCCTGTATTTAGAAGAGTAAAACAGCTTTCAAGTATACCTTTTTTCTTAGGGCAGTGGTTCTCAACTATGGGTGATTTTGTCTCGCAGGGGACATTTTGCAATATCAGGGGACAATCTTGGTTGTCACAGCTGGGGGGTGCCAGCTGCATCTAATGGGTAGAGACTGCTAAGTGTCCTATAACACACAACAGTCCCTCGTAACAAAGACTTATCCAGTCCCAAATGTCAATAGTGCTGGGGTTGAAAATTCCTATCCTAAAGGATACAGCCTTCTCGTGACTTCACAAATTGTTTTAGGACAAAATATTTGCAGCTAGCATATCCAGTCTTACTAAGAAGACCATGTAATATAGAGTATTTAATACATAATTTGATTCACTTGGGTGAATAAACAATATACCATGGATTCATTCCATCGATATTTTCAAATCAAAATAATTATTGTTCCTAATGTGTTGGTTTGAATGCCATGGTTAGTTGCCCTGCCTGGTTGATGGCTCTTGATGAAGTTGCCTAAAGTAATACCTCCGGTCCCCAGTTCCATCCCTGCCCAAGGCAGCTACCCACGGACAACAGGAAACTATTGGGGGTTCCAGATATTAACAATCAATAACCTGTCAGAAACTGGGGCCCAGAGCAATCTCCATCTATCAACAGTTACTTATTCAAACAGCAGCTGATCTGATACTGGTTCACTGACTACTGGCTGCCAAGGCAGCAGCAACACAAGAGTTGACCTGTATAGTAAATACATGTTGAACTTGGATCTCTATTCAGAAATATTCAGGTTAAACTTATACTGTTACATACTGTCGGATACAATATGTGAAATTTCAGCCAGAAAAACACTGGCTATTTAAGAATTATTAAGAATTATAAGATATTTAAGAATTATAAGAAATTTAGCACAGAAGACTAAAAGACTAGTTTAGAATATGGAGAACAGAGCTGGTCAATGTTAATTCTTGCTATGAATTAATAGGTATTTCCAGAGAGGGCATTTTAAATGTATACTTCAGAAAGTTATTGAGATGTTTATGTCACTTTGCACAATCTACTATAATTATTTAGAAGCAGAGGTCAAACTGACAAACTGATGGAGGGAAGAAAAGCATTCTTAGTTTAAGAAAATAAGATCAGTGGCCAGTAAAATTCAGCTTTGCTAAATATCACTGAATAAAATAAATTTATAATCTGCAATGCATATAGTGTAGCAGTTGCATATTACAGAAAAAGAATACTTTTATGAGATAAAAATACTCATTAACTGGAAACAATTTTTCCACTAGATTGTTTCTACAGAGTCGTCACATGAATTAATTTTCTGACAATTCAGCAGAACAAATTCAAATCTGCAGGACTTTAGGGCACTGTCCCCAAGTAGAATCTGTAGCAGCTTCTAAAATTCTAAAAACGTCAACTATTCAACAAACATTATCTCAAACTGCTCCCTCTCCAGATAAAGAGTTATTTGCTAAACAGGCAGACAATCGATAATAATAGCTCTGTACTTTGAAACTGGATTCCAATAGCTGCCAAAAAAACCCATTGAAGTGCAGCATTCCTTCATTTCTTTTGAATTTCTGTAAATTTGTTATATTCCTTTTTCAAAGAGCACCTTGCTGGAGGTAGGTCATTGCCGGCCCCATCAGAGTGCTCTAATCAGATTAGTGAAGCACTTGAACTGTGGCACTGCCAATTCTCTATTCCAAAAGCCATCCTAAAGAGGATTCAGCAGAATCACAAAGACGGATATTAATACAATGGTATTATCAAGCAGCATCCTATTTTCTCCGAAGTAACCACAGGATAACATATAACTATGTAATTGGTGTATTCGATACTGACTATATCCTTGTAATAATGATTTACAGATATCTTTGTTCCCAGAAGGCATAAGGAAGGTTGGTTTATGATTGCCTTTTTGCCAGTGAACATCCTAAGCAGAGAAAAACAAATTGCAATCTCACTAATGCTGGTGCATTTATGGGCTAACCACTTGTTTGTTTTAAATGAGACATTTGATTCCATTAAGGTAATCAGGCTTTATTATGAATGAAAATGTTATTCAATTTCACATTATGACCCTCGTTAAATGTGTGCCAACATGATTATTACAATAATTCTATTTATTGTGTGCCAGGCATTGTGCTAAGTGCTTTACCTATGTTATTATATTTAATCCTCATAATGTAGAGTATAAACTCCTTGGAGCAAACGAAAGCAAAAACTCCACTGCTTTTGTTACAAGGAGGAGGGGATACATGTTTAGTTCACTACTAAATTCCCAGAACCGAGAATGATGCCTGGCACACAGTAGGCCCTCAATAAATATACACTGAATAAGTGTTTGAGTGAGTGAATGAATGAATGAAAGTGTGAATAAATTACAGCCTTGTCAGGTGGATATTATTAGTTTCATTTTGCAGATAAGGGAAAGGGCTCATAGAGATTATGTGCCCATGGTCACAAATGAGTGCATGGACGACCCAGGATTTAGACATTAGTGTGTTTAGTTCCAGGTGGTTCTAAAACCAGTGGTTCTCAATGCTGGCTATCCAACAGAATCACCTGGACGACTTGAAGCCCAGAACTCCCTGGCACTCTCTACTCATCAGAATCTCTACGCAGCAGTATTTTGTAAAGCTCCTGGGGAAATCCGATTCCATATACTATGTGGTCTTCTACTATTTAAATACAGAAACAGGTTCTATGTGAGGTCTCTAAGTATATGTGTGCCTCCCGTGGCTCCCTGCTTTTGAACATGGTTTTCCCTCCACGGTGAAGGTTGCTCCTGTCCAGACCAACTGTTTAATTCCTAATTAGGCTTCAAGAATCAGGACTCGTTCTCGAAGTTTGCCCTGATCCATGCACACGTCCAACTATGAAGGGGCTTTTCCTACCCTCTGTTCCTACGTAATTCTTCGTCACTGGAGTTCAGCATTGATCACCAGGTGTGTTTACTTAACCATCTCTTCTGCTTGGGCTCTCAGAGCGCCCAAAGCAGTCTCAGGCGCTGTGCTTTGTCCAGTTTGCACATCCTGCACTTGGCATCTATACAGATCCTCTACAAACATTTGCTTAACAAATATATTTATGGATTTGCTGTTTTTCTCTGCCGCAGAAACTAACTAGCAAATATGTTAAATATTTTCTAGTATACATATTTGAACATTAAAAAAGATTGAGTGTTATTTCCTCTGAATCTCAAATTTTAATCATTAATTTCTTTAGTATGCTTATTTAAAATTTAACTTATTTTATTTTTGTCACTTTTTTCATATTGAACTAAGTTTCATTAACATACTGTTACCATGCTGTAATCTTGCAAATATCATAGGGATTCTAATTTATTTTAAAACACTGTGTGAAACAGTGTTTGTTTTGCATATAATGTTTGCCATTTTTAATAAAATAGAGGGAGTATATAAAACAAATAATATATACTCAGTATGTGCTGGGATTTACAGAACACAAATTTTAAGTCAGACTTTTCTAGATTTTACCTCTGTGTGTGTGTGTGTGTGTGTGTGTGTGTGTGTGTGTGTGGGGGGGGGGTGGTATATGTGTGTGTTTGTGAAGGTCAAACGTGTAAACAGGGAAAAATTAAGCTTTTTAAAAAAATTTACAGCACAAAATCAAGGTATATAAAACCATGTTTCTGGGTAAGCACAGCCCTGTACAAGAGCTATAAACAGTCTCTGTAAACAATTATTTTGAATATAAACATAGAGCCAAAAGCTAACGGGAATTATCAACAAATTTACATTACAGTGTCTTTTCTTCTAAGAAGGTAGCCCGTGACTGGAATAAAATGAGAAATACTGTTTTAAACTCTGCTTCTAGACTGACTTGCTGACTGGGCAAATCAAATGACCACTTACTTTACTCTTAATTTCACATTATACTTCAAGCGACTTTTAATGAAGTAATAAACATTTAAATAAAGAAGACTCACTTCTAGCCCTCCAAGAAGAAAGGTATCAACAAATATGGCCTGGTGCCTGAGATTCAGGGCCCATTCTCATGCTGCTTGAGGAAGCAGAGGCTCCTTGACAGAAATAGGCAGTAAGATGGGCAGGATGGATGAAATGAGATTCAGGGTGACTGACCTGGAAACATTTTTACCAGAAACACTTGGGGATAAAACAGCCTTATCTCAACCACTAGTTGGATAAACTGGAATGTAAAGCACTAAAAAACAATTTAAGAATTCTAGGTGTTCCTGGAAGTGTTGACAAATGATGACTTCAAAGCTTTCAGGAATCAACTGCCAAAAAATTGCTTGGATATGAAGTGACAGCAAAGGTAAGGCGACAGGAGCAGCAAAGGAGCTTCTAAGACTTTAGCCAAATGCAGTAACTTTGAATTTCTCTATCCCTAGCCTACTTCAAGTTCATGAAATGCATAGGGAGTTCGACACGAGTTTTGTACCTCGAAGTGGCTAGTGTGTGTACCTTCAGGGCAGCTGCCATGGGAAATTATGGATGGCCAAGGCCAACCTTTGGGCACACAGCGAAAGGCATGGGAGGACGCTGCTAGGGGACCTCCAGAGCTCAGATACACTCTTCAAAACACTGCTTACGCAGACCTCTTCAAGGGCAACGCTGAGAACCTGGAATCAACAGGATTTCTGAAAAACATCTTTCTGGGATGGGCCAAAGAAATACACCCGATGCCTCTAAGTTGTGAGCCCCTAGGTGCAGTGTATCGTTGGTTATTTAGTAATTTCTTGGTAGATTACCTTTGCATCAGATAGTGTATGGCAAAATAATAGTATTTTTTTAAGTACTACCTAGAAAAAAAATCCAGAAATTTTATTTTTTTAATTTGGATAATTAAATACTATAGGTCCTCTATTTATCTTCAAAGAACATACAGTAAAGGAAAAAATGCTCTTTTGCATTTTTATTAGTGGTTTAGAAATGATAATAGAACTAACACCAATTACTGGATAATTTACTACGCTAAATTTTAGGAAGTAGACATATAAATTCAATTATTTATTTTCAACTACTTATTTTCTTATCTTATGAAACTGGAATAATTATAAGATTGGTAGGACCTTTCAAATAATATATCTTACAGTTTTCACTATATGCTGAAAAAGGTCAGGGTTTTTAAATGAATCCACCAAAGACCCAGAGTTGGTTGGTGGCACGTCTCCATTTAGTGTTTCTACAGCATGGACGCCAGAACCTGAATGGCCTGGGTGAAAATCCTGGCCCTGCTAACTCACTAGCTATGTAACTTGGGCAAACTAGTTAATCTCTGAACCTCTGAGTCTTCATCTCTAAAGCTGGATAATATTCCCTACTTTTATAGTACGGTTGTGAGGATTTATGATATAAAATGTGCTGAGTGCCTTCAATGCCCTCAGAGTACTGTAATTACCCACCAAATGTTATGTTCTTTTTCAGATTCCTGGCTTGGTACATTTCATTACAACATAATCAAGTCCATGAAAACAAGAAACTCGCCTATAAATCCCTGCATTTCCCAGACCAGCCCAGTGTTATGTTCTGGAGATCTTAAATTTATAGACCTAGTCTCTCAAAATTTATGAGAAAATGAGAACCCAAACTGGGCGGCATGATAGCTATTTCCTGGTCCCAACAGTACCCTCATCAAGTCCCTGGCTGCCTCTGCTAACAGTCTACTAATAGGTATCCACCTGTACTCCCCATTCTATGCTGCAGTCTCTATAATTGGGCTTGGGCTCTGGTTCTAGTTATAATTCCTTTGGACTCTGGCACAGGTAAACTACCATGAACCTCTGCCTGTTCTTCTCATGTTCAGGAAACTCTTTCCTTCATTCTTTCTTTCACTTATCAAGCAATTTTTTAAATCTTGGTCATCCTCTTCTGAGTGGCAACCCTTTTCCATATTAGTCACCTGGCTGCTTCCAGCTGTTATAATCCCTCTCTGTAGGCCCAGCACTAAAGTTCCAGTAAGCAGCTGGTTATGACCATCTCGTTTATTTCTGAATTTATATTCTGATATGAATATAAATTTCCATATCATTATCCTCATCAAAACAGGGCTGACTACAAAAAGGATCGAAAAGTCTCAGGTGGGGTTTTGAAGGCAAATTTCCTGGATTAAAGCCTTCTCTACAGTCATTAAAACCCTAAATGCTTTAAAATTGAAATAATTAAAATGACTTCCATACTCAGTACAAAAATGTCACTCTGAATGGAGTCTACTTTTAGACTATGATCTCAGGATGCCTTTAGCAGAAGGGTAATTCCACATTCAAATCTAGTCATATCAGGGAACATTAACATAAACCCTGAATGGGCTCACAACTAATAAAAATAAATGCTCCGTCTAAGCAGAGAATTTTCCAACAAAAACACCAGAAAATGAGGTAATTTTTCTGATGGTTTCAGAAATCTGTGACTTGCTGGGTTTTTTTTTAAACAACACATATTTGTTACTAGCATTTCAAACACATGAGCATGAATGGTGTTTTAGAGTTTGTCCCAGGATTACACATACGATGACCCTGAAATGGCCTTGAGAGTAAAACTCAAGGACTAACTCAGGAGATGGGCCAAGACTTCACAGTGAGGAACTCACTGTCATGACCTGTTCTCTGCCATCTGGGAACCACACTTGCTGATCTCAGAGGTGCTCCCAGTCACCGAGAGGGTAGAGCCTGCCGGTCAGCACGCTTTAAATGTTTAAGTGGAACAAAGTGTCTCACATCAAGGAGAGATATTATATCGACTATCGTAGTAGCCACCCCAAGGATTTATCAGATCTTTGAAACCATATGTGAGAGTCGAGTGTAAAAGAGAACTCTTGTCCTATATTTTACGCTAGAGACAATGATTAAGCTTTTGTTTAAACCAAATGGAAATCTTCATGCTATCCCAACACAGACATGTGAAATTAACAGGTGTCACAGAAATCAATTTAAGATATCATATTTTTAACTGAGTCCCCAATAATGGAAAAAAATATATCACGTTAAAACAGACAGAATTATAATATTCTCTCACCTCAACTGTATAGTATTGATAATTGGTATCACTGCCGATTGGATTTGGAGATCCCTCCCACCTCGAAATGCAATCCCCCCCTCTTTTTTGGAATGATTGGTTCATTAAGTTCTAAGAGAGAATAATAATTACATTGAGTTCAGGGGTTAAAATGTATCAGGAAAAAAATTAGTTAGCATACATGCTACAGTTAGCTATCAGAAAAATGTGGGTCTTCACGTTTCCATGACCCCATAATATTGCATATAAGTCAGTGACAGGAATATTCCGATCATTGCAAATTTCAACATGCATTTAAATACAGAATTACTATATCACAATTAACATCAGAACATCTTTTGTAACCTAAAATTAGTTATGATATTAATCTCTCACATTTTTGTGGATAAATGTGAGTAAAGGTTATTCAAGTCATTTGTCACATACCCCCTCCTCCCAAATCCAAACAAATAAACAAATAAATAAATAAGTAAATATGCTCAGAATCAAAGGTTACGTACATACACTGCTCAGTAAACATTAAATCCATATGACCACCTACAGTTTATAAAATTTTGCTCTTTTCTTAAAAGCTCATGGAGTTTCTGCCTCTCCTGATTAGTTCTCCTTTGATGAGACTTCAAGGTCCATGATATGCATTCACCACTGTCAGAATTTTCCTAGCATTTGTAACTACAAACTAGTTTCAATTTAAGTTTAAAAGAATAACAAAGGCTCCTTTGCAAGAAAGAGAACTGTATGGATTCTCTTTAAGGAGGGAGGGAAGGGAAACATTTTCTCAAAATTAAAGATGATATATACCAATTTTTAAAATGACTATTACTGCTAAAGGTAGCCTGAAAATGCTCCTTGACGATACTGATGAGTTTAATGACCATTTTAAAAAAGACCATTTAACATCTGCAAGTCACAGTATTTAATCCGAAGGGAGTTCTGAGGGACAAACATGCTGTAATGTAAATTTCCACATGATTTAGCCAGAAGATGAGTAACTTTACGGTGCGAAAATTGTTTCCAGGCTTTGACTGCTAGTTTGGCTAGAAAATGCTAGGTAACTGATGCTGTTACCTATGTTCACTTGATCTAGTGCAATCACCACTTTAACACTGAAAGTGAGCACTCAGAATGACAAATTTCAGGAACGAGAATTGAGAACACGCTTACCACGGGTTGCAATGGGGCACCGGGCATCATGGCGTTGGCTAGTTGCATTTGCTGGGCCAACATGGCCATGTTCTTCTGCTGAATCAAGTTATTGCGCCCATTTATCTCCAATTGCGTTTTTAAGTGGGGGGGTGGGTGAAGATATTTGCAGTTCTCCCTGGAGCAACGACCCTAAGAAACAAAAGCAGAAAATATCACCTTAAAAAAATAATAAAATCCACAAATCTTAAGAAAATCATAATGATGCAAACCCGTCACTTGAATCTGCCGTGGGTCTTTCACACAACGAAAAACATCCAAATCATTTTATTATACATTTCGAGTAAATAATGAATTCACTCAAGTGTATTATCAAAATGAGATATTAAGACATGTGAAAAAAGTTTCAAGCTCAAAGAAGCTCCTGTATTTTAATATTAGCACTAATATTTCTAGATCCAAGTTTAAAAATCTACAAACTGCCAGGGGAATATTAAAACACAGAATTATCAAATAAAATATTAGGCTCCTTCCGTAACATCTTCTGGTTAACTTTAATGAACCCAAAAGAATGATGAAGTTTTACCATCTATTTTTACTTGTACTGAGTCATAAGGAAATGAAATTAGAGGACTCAAGGCACACTGTTATCTTCAGTAAAACACCTTTACATGTATCTCACAAGAAGTAACATTAAAATTACTACTAAGCGTTACAAGCCAATATATTAAGAAATGTACAGATGAAAAGAAGAAAATTTCCACACATTCCTCACTGTGTATAGAGATTAGTAAGTGTAGTGAAACATTGGTGAAAAATGTAGCCTTTAACCTTCCAGTGGTAAATCTAGTCTTCATCACCCAAGAACAATAAAACAATAGAAACAGACATATTTACCCTCCAAAAAACTTAGAGTATAAAATGGAGAAAAAAAATAAGTTACTATAAAACAAGAAATGTAAATATACCTTTCTTTTGAGATGATTCTTCTCATCAAAATATATTTATTAAAGTCTGTATTATGCAACATTGTCAGGGATTGACCCATATTATTTCAATATAGTATTGTCAAGTCATATTGATAGTGACTTATCTCATGAATTACCACCCTGACAACTTCTTTCACCAATAAATCTAATTAGAACTGTTTGTGAGGGTAAAAGAAAGATTTAATTGAAGCCATCAACCACCTTCTTGAGCTTTCTTTGATTTTTCTAAGAAAAATCTATTTACCATAATTTGACCTTGTACTGTAAATTGACTCAGAAAACTGATGTTTATTATCTGTGAGAAAATCTGTCACAATTCTAACTTGAATGATTTATTTCTGGCTCGTTTTGATTAAGCTTTTTAGGAATAAGTTCATAAGTTTATATCACAGGATACTGCCTTTTATTTTAACAAGCTTTACGTAATAAAGCTTTACTAATAATATTTTAAGTCAGGAGGCAGTAGACAACAGTGGTCAATAGCAAAGACCTTACAAGTCTCAGGACCTGGGGTAGAGGCCTAGCTCTTTCACTCATCAGCTGCATGAATTGCATAAAAAACGAACTTCTTTAAGCCTCAGGGTTTCCATTCATTTCAAAATTGCTATATAACCTGCAAAAACATAAGTTTATTTTTAAGATTAAAGAAGATAATGTCTATGTCACACCCTCGGTACTGCATGGCACTCTCCAAGGAGCAGGGGAAGGTCAGAAGCTCCTATTACCACCACTCCCAGAGCATTTTAAATTGTATACACAATAAGAGAAAAACAAAATATTGGCATGAAGGTAATTTTTATAATATTTATTAGTTATGGCTATTGATAAATTCACAAGTGAAGTAACATTTACGTATCTATGACCTATTCCATCTGAAATCATCATGCTTGACATCTGTTGAGATCGTGAGTATATTAGCGTAAAAGCATCTGGATGCAAAACAACTTTCATAAAAACAACACTTCGATTCACAAGATAAACCACAGGGAATGACTGGCCAACATAAATAACTCATGGATGACACACGGTCTGATTTCAGGGATATCCAGTTGGGGTCTTTTAAAGAAAACCTGCTTTTTCAGTACAAAGAACAACTTGTCTCTAAGAGAAATTCTGCTTCTCAGTAACTCCACATCACATTTCTTACTAAGATTGGATTTATTTAAGTGCAGATAAGCAGGGTTATATCCACTCTGAAGATTCAGTTACTGTCAATTGACTCAGATCAGTTTCTAGAGTTCCATAAATAACACAGAGACAGCCCTGGGCCCTGAACCCTGCTTTGTCAACACTAACACTCGTCTTCCTGGCACTTCATTCTAGTGCCTCCCTTGAACATAAACCACCAGGGCTCTCCTACCTAGGAATACAGCCTGGATTGAAATAATGAAGGAGAGAAACCACGTGCAAACCACCATATATTCTGTATCCCCGCATCTCAAAACTTTTAATAGAAACTCGGACCTTTGGTTTTCGTTTTGTCTGTACTACACCTACTCAGGAAAAATGCCATTCTACGACACTTCCTACATAGGCCACCTTTCCATGCTTAGCTTGATCTGACTGGATTGCAGCCTCACTTTCAAAAAGCTATGTTCCTAAGAATCATCAACTGAGGACATTTTGTGGCAAAGTACACAGACTACCAAGCCTCTTCCACAGAGTTTGTGGCAATAGGTCTGGGGCCCAGGGATCTACATTTTAACGGCATTCCAGGTTATTCTGATATAGCAGAAAACACTACAAAACACAATTATGCAAAGCCACGTGAATTTTTCATTGACATGTACGGAAAAAATAACTGAGTAGCCTCTGCAATTGATATTAGGTAAACTTAGCTTCTTAGGAAGGTCAAAACGTGTTTAATGCTTACTATGCTGCTGAATAATTGTGGTTTGACAAATAAAAAGGTCAAAAGCAAGTTAGAATAAACATCCTCTTCCAGAGAATTGCCTAAGCTCTGAGGAAAACCACCAGTAGCAACCCTTATAGAGAGTTCAGGTAAATGCGACATTGGTACCTCTCCACATTCATCCATCCCTTGAGTTCCCAGCACTGTACCTCAATAAGCATTTGCAGAATGAATGAATGAATACTTCTTACTAAATGCTTAAAGATGAATTCTACTGTAAATCCATTCTGGAGACAATGAAGATAACAGAATAAAAACTAGATCTAATACCAAATTTTGACTCTGAGTTGTATAACCTAATGATGCTTTTATTCAGAGGCCAGAAATTTGAACACACAATAAATAAAGCCTGCCACAATAAAAGGAGAAAAAGTAACATGAGGCCTGCAAGTTTCACTGGGGAGGAAGATTTGTGTAGGGATTCAATGTACTTGGTATTTTAAAATGTATACAGTGACAATACATTCTAAAAAATCTAAAAACAGAAATTCAATCAGTATCTTGTACTCACATATGCAGATTTTTGTATAGGAGCTACTACTCTACATCATCAGAGATTTCACCCCAAGATACAATAAACTGGGTTGCTAGGATTAATGCAAAAACGTGAAGAAATTTTTATTCAGTTTTGATTTGCTACATGCAGGTCCCCTTATTGCCATATAATTGTACATCTGACCAAACATAGCTTGGTTCAAACAACAACTTTGTTACTTACTTGCCGTGTGACCTTATGGAAGTTAGTTAACTTCTCAGAGTGGCCATAGCTTTCCTGTAAATAGTATCAATACCATTGACCTCAATGGTGATGTATGAGGATTGAGCGAGATAGTGGGCCAGCCTCATACATGGCTCCTGGCAATAAATATTAATAATTTCTCTCTCTTTCCGTAAGTTCTCAAGCTAGTAACAAGCAGCAGTTGCTTAACCTAGCACCCTATCTGTTAAAGGTACTAAAAATAATACAAGTAGCAAAACTCAGTGACAGTACATGTCAACCCTCAATAACATAAGCTTTCCCCTTAATCATCATTTTCTATTTGCGACATCCACTAAGGGAAAAATGCCATTCTAATACATTCCTCACAATGTTATGCTTCTGCGGTTTACTTCTGTTGATTGCACCGAAATCTTATTTTCAGTGAGCTGGCCAGCTGACTAGCAGGCCACACTATACCGCCTAAACCATAAATATCTTAGACTCCATTCAAGGAGGCCTTTTATAAGTTAACACAACACAGATTCCAAACACATCACTGTAATGCATATACTGTATATTTTAAGGAAATGGAGGAAGTTCAATAAAATATTGATCCAGAATGAGTTCATTTTTCTCTAATAATTTTTCTACATCTTTAAATATAACTAACCTGTCCAGAAAAAGTAGAAAATGTCCCCTTGTAGACCATTTGAGGCTAATGAGAGATTAAGTCATCAAATCCTCAATTTCTGAGGTTACAAACTGTTAAATTGTGAACTGAAGGATTTTCTCATTAGCCTTTGAAATTGGCACAAAGCGTGTGATCCTAACAAGAGAAGATGTACATTTAGATTAGTTGAGCCTCAAAATAGATGCCTGATTAATTTTTAAATATTATAGTGTAATTAAGTGTACTTTAAAGCGATTACATACATAGTACAAGCATATATAATATATATCTAAAAATGATATGTATGTGATGTATATAGTGAAGTATAAATTGTAGAGGAAAGATAAAAACTGAATGAAACTAGAGATGGCAATTTAGAGACATAAGAAACTATTTCTCTGCTATTTCTAATATTTATTTAAGAACTAGCTAGCAATCAAAAATAAAACATCTTACTTAGAAGTTGGCCAAACTTAATAAGACAAAAAAGAAAAATCAACATTATATTTGAAAACTGGCAACACTAATTTCCCATTTTTAATTATACTTCTTCCATCTCAACTAAAAGGAATATAGTGACCTATGAGGTCAGAATGTAAAAAGTCACCTTATTAAATGTTGCCAATGGTAACTATGTGGTAGGATGAAAATTACTGAGTCACATTTGCGTAGACTCTGAAAAGAAAGGGGCAATAAAAAAATTATAGGGTACCAGCTAATACTCATATGTCTTTTCCAACTTTCATTGGAAGTACTGGTTTTCTGGTAGACTGTTCAAACTGCAACCATTTATTTCAATTGTTAAAACTAATATTTCCTTTGGAACAGCTGATATATGCAAATGTTTTGAAGCACTTTCTGAAGATATTGGCCAGAAGCTCTGGCAAAGGAAGCTGGGAGCTTCCTATTGAAAATTGCTACTGGTTTGGTTGGTTTTTGGGGGTTTTTTCCCGCTCGCTAAGATAATACAACTATCTCAGAAAAATTTTGCAAAAGGGGGAAGGAAACCCTTTGCAGTCAAGAAATATTGTTTCGCGCTTTTCCAAAATGATGTTTTTTTATGGTTCTACCATGCTTTCAAATGATCAATTCTAAGGCAAGGGTGAGTAAATTTACATATATAATATTTATTTGAAAAGTATAAGTATCTAGTGGTAGGAAATGTACGGCAGTTTAAAAGGTGATTAAGCAAAATTTATAGGGCTTCCCTGGTGGCACAGTGGTTGAGAGTCCGCCTGCCGATGCAGGGGACGCGGGTTCGTGCCCCGGTCCAGGAAGATCCCACATACCGCAAAGCGGCTGGGCCCGTGAGCCATGGCCGCTGAGCCTGCGCGTCCGGAGCCTGTGCTCCGCAACGGGAGAGGCCACAACAGTGAGAGGCAACAAAATAAATAAATAAATTATATTTTATACACACACAAATATGCACACACATGCATATATGCTCAAATGTTTTGTTTTCATTTAGGGAATGAATATAAGTTTAATTAGCTCTAGGAATTACAGCTTATTGGCTTTTGCAAATATTGAAAACAAATTAATTGCATCTAACACAGGATATTGTAGCTCTTAAATGTATATATCTCCTTATGATTCACTTGTTTCCATAAAGGACTTGTGTCAGCTTAAACTTTTTTTATTATATTTATTTATTTTAAAAATTTTATTTATTTTTTGGATGCTTTGGGTCTTCATTGCTGCACGCGGGCTTTCTCCAGTTGCGGCAAGCAGGAGCTACTCTTTGTTGCAGTGCGCAGGCTTCTCATTGCAGTGGCTTCTCTTGTTGTGGAGCTCGGGCTCTAGGCACGTGGGCTCAGTATTTGTGGCGCACAGGCTCAGTAGTTGTGGTGCACGGGCTTAGTTGCTCCACGGCACGTGGGATCTTCTCGGACCAGGGATCGAACTGCGTCCCGTGTACCGGCGGGGTGATTCTTAACCACTGCGCCACCAGGGAAGCCCCTTGTCAGCTTAAAGAACACACACATCCTAAAAAGAAGTTCAAGGTTTCTCAACCTCAGCACTATTAACACGTGGGTGGCTATCTTGCCATTGCCATTTTAGTGGCCTAGTCTTTGTCGTGGGGCCATTCTTGCCACTGGAGGATGTTTAGCAGCATGCCTGGCCTGCTAGATGCAGACAGCACTCCTGCAGTCAGTTATGACGGTCAAAATTATTTCTTGATATTGCCAAAACATCCCTGGGGGTCAGGGGCAGGCAAAACCATCTCCAGCTGAGAGTTATCCACTGCTTTATACCTAATGGATTTTAATGAAGGCCGTATTAGTCTGCTCAGGCTGCCATAACAAAATACCATAGACTGGGTGGTTTAAACAACACAAACGTATTTTCTCACGGTTCTGGAAGTTAGAAGTCCAAGATTAAGGTTCTGGACAATTTGGTTTCCAGTAAGAGCTCTCTTCCTGGCTTGCAGACAATCACCTTATTTCCTCACATAGCCTTTCCTTGGTGCATGCACGCAGAGAGCTCGCTCACTTGCTGGTGCCTCTTATAAAGACACCAATCCTGTCAGATCAGGACCCCACATTCAGGACCCTAACCTTAACTACTTTAACCTTAATTATTTCCTTAGAGGCCCCATCTCCAAATATAGCCACACTGAAGACAGAACTTCAACATACAAATTTTATGGGGACACAAACAGTCAGTAAAAGGGGCACACATAATTTAAAAACTGCTAACCTGAAGCTTTTTGTAAGTAGCTTTAAATATTTTCATTCTTACATTTAAATGGTAGGATCCTTTATTCTGGAAATTTCCTCAAACATAAGATAATGGATTTGTACTATAAAACCTGGCTCTAAAGGAGTGGGTGGTTGACCAGTTATTCCTTCCAATTTTGCAAAATTCTAATAGCTGCAGCTTCCAAAAACTTTCAAAGCATGAATATGTGAGGTTCAGTATTTGTTTGTTTTGGTTTTAAATAAAATTATTTTTTTAAAAATAAAAACAAAGACTGTGGTATATCAAAGACTAAATAATTAAATTCCAAAATCATATCAATAGCTCCATTCACTTGTTAACTAGAATACTGAAGAAACTGACTTTTTTAAGGGCAAGCAACATTTTCTTGATTT